>NC_140995.1:250944750-251314750 GCF_052327205.1 Somniosus microcephalus | reverse complement strand
CAAATTCAGTACCCGGTCCCTGCTTTCTCCCCATATCCCTTGATCCCTTTAGCCCTAAGAAATAGATCCAACTCCTTCTTGAATATATTTAATGAATTGGCCTCAACTGCCTTCTGTGGTAGAGAATTCCACAGGTTCACCACTCTCTGGGTGAAGAAATTCCTCATCTCTGTCCTAAATGGCTTACCCCTTATCTTTACACTGTGACCCCTGGTTCTGGGCTCCCCCGCCATCGGGAACATCCTTCCTGCATCTAGTCTGTCCAGTCCTGTTAGAATTTTTAAAGTTTCAATGAGATCCCCTCTCATTCTTCTAAACTCTAGCGAATATAAGCCCAATCGACCCAATCTCTCTTCATACGTCATTCCTGCTATATCTCTCTCATAGAGTTATACATATGCCATTGATGTAGTCTACATGGACTTCAGTAAGGCTTTTGACAAAGTCCCACATGGGAGACTGGTAAAGAAGGTAAGAGCCCATGGGATCCAGGGCAATTTGGCACATTGGATCCAAAATTGGCTTAGTGGCAGGAGGCAGAGGGTGATGGTCGAAGGTTGTTTTTGTGACTGGAAGCCTGTGTCCAGTGGTGTACCGCAGGGATCGGTGCTGGGTCCCTTGCTGTTTGTAGTGTACATTAATGATTTAGATATGAATGTAGGAGGTATGATCAGTAAGTTCGCAGATGACACAGAAATTGGTGGAGTGGTAAATAGTGAGGAGGGAAGCCTCAGGCTACAGGACGATATAGACGGGATGGTTAGATGGGCAGAACAGTGGCAAATGGAATTTAACCCTGAAAAGTGTGAGGTGATGCATTTTGGGAGAACTAACAAGGCAAGGGAATACACAATGAATGGTAGGACCCTAGGAAGGACAGAGGATCAGAGGGACCTTGGTGTGCATGTACATAGATCCCTGAAGGCAGCAGGACAGGTAGATAAGGTGGTTTAAAAGGCATATGGGATACTTGCCTTCATTAGCCGAGGCATAGAATATAAGAGCAGGGAGGTTATGATGGAGCTGCACAAAACGCTAGTTAGGCCACAGCTGGAATACTGTGTGCAGTTCTGGTCGCCACACTATAGGAAGGATGTGATTGCAGTAGAGAGGGTGCAGAGGAGATTCACCAGGATGTTACCTGGGCTGGAGCGCTTCAGCTATGAAGAGAGACTGGACAGGCTGGGGTTGTTTTCCTTGGAGCAGAGAAGGCTGAGGGGGGACCTGACTGAGGTATACAAAATTATGAGGGTCATAGATAGGGTGGATAGAAAGGAACTTTTCCCCTTAGTAGAGGGGTCAATAACAAGGGGGCATAGATTTAAGGTGAGGGGCAGGAGGTTTAGAGGGGATTTGAGGAAGAACGTTTTCACCCAGAGGGTGGTTGGAATCTGGAACTCACTGCCTGAAAGGGTGGTAGAGGCAGGAACCTTCAAGAAGCATTTAGATGAGCACTTGAAACGCCATAGCATACAAGGCTATGGACCAAGTGCTGGAAAATGGGATTAGAATAGACAGGGCTTGATGGCCGGCGTGGACACGATAGGCCGAAGGGCCTCTTTTTGTGCTGTATAACTCTATGAGATGTAGCAGGTGTTACACCTCATTTTAGGCTTTAACTGACAAAAATTAAACAAACTAATTAATTATATTTGCAGTAGATATTAACCATGATAGCTTGAACAAAATAAATGGTTTGCAATATCTTTTATATACTAAATAGTAATCTGGGATGTTATGATTAAGATTATCCACCAGGTGGTGCTGTAGCCAATGCTGCTACTAAGGTCAGAGGTTTGCTTCCTGTATAGGTCAGCACAAGGTGGAATGCCAGGATGCTGATGCAGGCTGTCTGTAAACAGGTTTCCCAGTTGTTAATAAAGTACTCGTGTTAATTCTAACATCTAGACTCTTTGAGTTCCTTGTTCCACTTTCTGGATTTATCACATTTGGAGACGAGGCAACTAAAGGACCCTGCATAAAGAAGAAAAGTCTGCCAGGATGTTTAAACAACAAAATCACGAGCTAAAGTTAGCTACAAGCTGGAAACGAGCATGGCTGCCACGATAGGAATGGTTTCCGCTTTTGATATTCAAGCACAAACCTGGGAAGAATACTGTGAAGTGTTGGGTTATTTTTTCGAAGCAAATGAAATAAATGATGCCGGAAAAAGGAAAGCCATTCTGCTTAGTTCAGTGGGAAGCCAAACCTACAGTTTGATGAAAAATCTGCTCAGTCCTGAAAAGCCTGGAGACAAGTCAGTTGTTGAATTAGTGGCTTTGCTAAAAGAACATTTCAACCCTAAGCCTAGTGAGATTGTACAGCGGTTCAAGTTGAATTCAAGGAACAGGGTGTTGCGTAAATTAGCACAAGATTGCAATTATGGGAACAACCTGAAGCAAATGCTGCGAGATAGGCTAGTTTGCGGAATTATGGACAACCGAATGCAGCGTAGATTATTATCCGAGACTGGGCTTACTTATGAAAAAGCATTGGAACTTGCTCAAGCCATAGAGAGAGCGAACCGAGATGTAAAAGAAATATAGGGTTCAGAAAGGGCTAATGCTACGCAAGTTGCAGGCCAGGTTGTTGTGCACAAGTTGAACATGCGTCAGAAACCACAATGTGAGCATGTGAAGGCATGTTATAGATGCAAGGGTGATCACCTGGCGAGTGAATGCCGGTTTCTGGAGGAAAAGTGCTACAAGTGTGGGAAACAAGGACACATAAAACGAGCTTGCAGGGCGAAATCACCTGTGGAGGAATCCAAACCAAAAGGGGGAGGACAGCAAAACCAAGGGAGAGAAGTGAAAAAACATGGAGCACACCACATCAGCGGGGAAGCTGAGGAAGAAGAGGACATGTTCATAATGTATAGCATGTTAGAGAACATTCCAAAAGTGGCTCCTACCACATTGCAACTGACAGTAAATGACTCTATGGTGAACTTTGAAGTGGATACAGGGTGCGGCGTGACCATAATGAACAAGGCAGAGTACTCAAAATTGTGGAACCGTGAAAAAGTTCCAGAGTTAAAGCCTTGCTCCCTGCATCTTAAAACATATACAGGTGAACGAGTAGCGACATTAGGTACAGCTAAGGTAACTGTGCAACACAGGGACACAGTGGAACAGCTACCTGTAGTTATAGTATCGGGTACCGGACCAAACCTGTTAGGTCGGGGCTGGATAAAAGAACTTAAATTAGACTGGGGAGCAGTACATCAAATAGATGCGGGCAAACAGTTGACTTTGCAAGAAGTGTTGAGTGAACATGAGAGTTCAAGGAGGAACTTGGCACATTTAATGGCCCCCCCCAGCTAAGATTTATGTAGACAAGGAGGCACCGCCAAGGTTTTTTAAACAACGACCTGTGCCTTATGCCATGAAGCCAAAGGTAGAGGCTGAGCTTGACCGTCTATTGAGAGAGAACATACTGGAGCCGGTGAAATGTTCGGAATGGGCAGCTCCCATAGTACCTGTTTTAAAACCGGACAATTCGGTAAGACTCTGTGGAGACTATAAATTGACTGTCAATCGGGTGTCCAAACTAGAGCAGTATCCGATTCCCAAAACAGAGGATCTCTTTGCAAACCTGGCTGGAGGAAAGAAATTCACAAAGTTGGATATGAGTCATGCCTACTTGCAGATTACACTGGATGACGAATCAAAGAAGTATGTCACCATAAATACACACAAGGGCTTGTTTACATATAGCCGCTTACCGTTTGGTGTCTCACCTAGTCCAGCTATCTTCCAGAGAACAATCGAAGGTGTACTGCAAGGGATTCCACATGTTTCCATCTATCTGGATGACATTCTGGTGACGGGAAGAACCGACCAGGAGCATCTGAGCACTCTGAGAGAGAGGTACTACAGAGATTGGAGAGGGCAGGTGCAGGAGTAAGTGCACTTTCCTGGGGAATGAGGCAGTGCTCCTGGGACACAGAGTGGACGCCACTGGGCTCCATCCACTCAAGGAGAAGGTACAAGCACTGCAGGACGCCCCTGCTCCTACAAATGTGGCTGAGTTAAAAGCTTACCTGGGACTGCTGAACTATTATAACAGGTTTTTACCAAACTTGTCAACTGTGTTAGCACCTCTTCACAAACTACTGCGCAAGGAGACACAGTGGCAGTGGGGAGAGGAGCAGGGGGTTTCATTTGAACAGTCCAAGAAACTGATGCTGTCGTCGGATGTGCTGGTTCACTACAATGCAGAGAACGACATCATTCTCTCTTGTGATGCTTCACCTTACGGGGTGGGGGCAGTTCTTTCACACTGCATGGAAGATGGAACTGAAAGACCAATAGGGTTTATGTCCCGAACTCTAACACCAGCGGAAAAAAACTATTCCCAGTTAGAAAAAGAGGGGTTAGCAGTAATGTTTGGGTTACAGAGGTTCCACAAGTACATATATGGCAGGAAGTTCACCATATCTAGTCAAGACATGCAGCACTTGTCAGGAACACCGGAAGGCACCAGCAGCGGCTCCTCTCCACCCCTGGGAGTGGCCGGATAAACCATGGAGAAGATTGCACTTAGATTATGCGGGTCCATTCATGGGGAAGATGTTCTTCATAATCATTGATGCACATTCCAAATGGATGGATGTTTATCCTGTAAATTCTGCTTCCGCCACTACTACTATAGACTGCCTGAGTCGGAGCTTCAATAATCAAGGGCTACCGGAGATCATGGTGAGTGACAATGCCACTTGTTTTGTGAGTACAGAGACAAAAGAGTTCTTGAGAAAAAATGGCATAGTGCAGGTGAACTCAGCTCCATATCATCCGTCCTCGAATGGACTTGTGGAGAGAGCCGTACAAACATTTAAGGAGATGATGAAAAAAAGTGCAGAAGGGAGTTTAGCAGCCAAAGTGTCACGGGTTCTGTTCAGCTACAGATTAACACCTCAATCCACCACAGGACTCTCTCCTGCTGAGATGTTATTAGGTCGTAGACTACGCTCCACTCTTGAACTTGTCCACCCAGACCTAAAAAGGAAAATGGAAAACAGACAAAACAAACAAAAAGAGAACCATGACAAAAGAACAAAGAGACGAAGTTTTGGAGAAGGAGATGCGATCCTTACCAGGAATTTCAGTTATGGACCAAAGTGGATTCCTGGCTTCATAGACTCAATGACAGGTCCAGTATCACCAGTATCATACAAGGTCATGTTGGGAGATGGTAGGGTAGTACGCAGACATGTAGATCAGATACTCCCCAGACAAGGGGAAATTGAAATGAAGGTTCCAGATGCAATGACTGAAGACAGGGTTGCCCCCAGTTATCCAAGTGCATCTGTGGTGCCACCACCAGGGACAGAGATAATTCCACAGGAACCTAT
Organism: Somniosus microcephalus; assembly: GCF_052327205.1. Lineage (NCBI taxonomy): Eukaryota > Metazoa > Chordata > Chondrichthyes > Squaliformes > Somniosidae > Somniosus > Somniosus microcephalus. The sequence continues at coordinate 251,309,397 of NC_140995.1, read as the reverse complement.
CCATCAAGAGGAAACCATCGTTGCAGAGTCAGATACTCTGAGCACTGCTCAGGAGCAGCTGGTGGCTTCACCACAAACAAGCAGGGACTTTACTGTTAGACGTTCACAAAGGTCTCGCAAGCCACCAGAGAGATTGATACTGAACTGTTAGATTCGTCAAGTATGGAACATGATGAATGGAGACTCCTTATGTGACCCTCAGGAATGGTTGTTTGTTAAGAAATTCATACTGAAATCTTAAGGGGGGAGGGATATCGTAATCTGGGATGTTATGATTAAGGTTATCCACCAGGTGGTGCTGTAGCCAATGCTGCTACTAAGGTCAGAGGTTTGCTTCCTGTATAGGTCAGCACAAGGTGGAATGCCAGGATGCTGATGCCGGCTGTCTGTAAACGGGTTTCCCAGTTGTTAATAAAGTACTCGTGTTAATTCTAACATCCAGCCTCTTTGAGTTCCTTGTTCCACTTTCTGGATTTATCACATATATACAGTTCTAAAACAATCTGTGTAACAAGGCCCTACATTTCCTATTGTCCCACGACACTGCCCTGTGTGCTGGAGTGGGACTTCCAGCTGCCCTGTGTCCCTGACCACCGACCAAGGTCAGAGGCAGGAGTGCCAGCACCATTTACCTGCTGCTCACTGACCAGACCGCCCACAAAACCCCTCCTGTCTCCTTCCCCCTCTCTCCCTCCTTGCCCCTCTCCCTCCCTCCTTCCCTTCCCCTCTCTCCCTCCCTCCTCTCCCCTCCTGTCTCCCTCCCTCCTTCGACTCGTTCCCACTCTTCCCATTTTGGCTCCACGGCCACCTGGCAGATCGCTGCGCATGCGTCCTCCGTCTGGTTCCGCCCAGCGCGGCGTAATGCCGCGCAGCCGCAGTGGAGGAGCAGACGGAAGCAGACAATGTTCTCTCTCTTGGGAGAGGAAAGCAACTGCAGGCCAGGGACAAAGATTGGAGAGAGGTAGAGAGGAGAGGGGAGGAGAGGAGGAGGGGAGGGGAGGAGAGGGAGGAGGGGAGGGGAGGGAGGAGGAGGGGAGGGGAGGGGAGGGAGGAGGAGGGGAGGGGAGGGGAGGGAGGGAGGAGGAGGGGAGGGGAGGGGAGGGGAGGGAGGAGGAGGAGAGGGAGGAGGAGGGGAGGGGGGAGGAGGAGGGGAGGGGAGGGGGGAGGAGGAGGGGAGGGGAGGGGGGAGGAGGAGGGGAGGGGAGGGGGGAGGAGGAGGGGAGGGGAGGGGAGGGGGGAGGAGGAGGGGAGGGGGGAGGGGGAGGGGAGGGGAGGGGAGGGGGGAGGAGGAGGGGAGGGGAGGGGGGAGGAGGAGGGGAGGGGAGGGGGGAGGAGGAGGGGAGGGGAGGGGGGAGGGGAGGGGGAGGGGAGGGGAGGGGAGGGGGGAGGGGAGGGGGGAGGGGAGAGGGGAGAGGAGGGGGAGAGGGGAGAGGAGGGGGAGAGGGGAGAGGAGGGGGAGAGGGGAGAGGAGGGGGAGAGAGGAGAGGAGGGGGAGAGAGGAGAGGAGGGGGAGAGAGGAGAGAAGGGGGAGAGTCACTGCAGTCAGGGAGTAGTGGAGACAGAGATGCACTTCCTCACAGCCTGTGGAAAATATCAGGGCATCAGGGAGAATTTCTACCAAAAATTCTCACAAATATGCCCTGAATTCAGAAATCTGAATGACAACCAAAAACTCCCATTCCTACTGGGGGAGGAGAGAAGCTGTGTAACACTGGCGGCACACCATGTTACAGCTTGCCATGAACAGAGGGACAACCAGTAAACTAAGACAAGAGTATATATAAACAAGGCGAATGTATATTTATACACTCAGGGATATACCTGTTTATACACTATGAATAGAACTGCGTTTATGTGCTCAACCATAAATGTATTTTGATGCTTTGGCAACATAAGATGTAACTTATCATGCCAATAAAGCGATTTGAATTGTGAATTGTGGGGGGAGGGGAGGGGGAGGGGGAGGGGGGAGGAGGAGGGGGAGGGGGGAGAGGAGGGGAGGGGGGAGAGGAGGGGAGGGGGGAGAGGGAGGAGAGGGGAGGGGGAGGGAGGAGAGGGGGAGGGGAGAGGAGAGGGGGAGGGGAGAGGAGAGGGGGAGGGGACGAGAGAGAGGAGAGGGGAGAGGAGGGGAGGGGGAGAGGTGAGAGGAGAGGGGAGGGGAGAGGAGAGGGGGGAGGGGAGGGGGGAGAGGAGAGGAGGGGAAAGGGGAGGGGGAGAGGAGAGGGGACGAGAGAGAGGAGGAGAGGGGAGAGGAGGAGAGGGGAGAGAGGAGAGGGGAGGGGAGAGGAGAGGGGAGAGGGGGGAGAGGAGAGGAGGGGAAAGGGGAGGGGGAGAGGAGAGGAGAGGGGAGGGGAGAGGGGACGAGAGAGAGGAGGAGAGGGGAGAGGGGAGAGGGGGAGGGAGAGGGGAGAGCGGAGACTGGTTCGGGGGTTTGGTTGATTGGAGGCCGGAGGTGAGGCATTTAGCTTATCCTGCAGGGCTGTCCTACCACCAGGGATCGACCAGGGGCCACGGTGACTCTGTCCGACCCCGGGGATCGACCAGGGGCCACGGTGACTCTGTCCGACCCCGGGGATCGACCAGGGGCCACGGTGACTCTGTCCGACCCCGGGGATCGACCAGGGGCCACGGTGACTCTGTCCGACCCCGGGGATCGACCAGGGGCCACGGTGACTCTGTCCGACCCCGGGGATCGACCAGGGGCCACGGTGACTCTGTCCGACCCCGGGGATCGACCAGGGGCCACGGTGACTCTGTCCGACCCCGGGGATCGACCAGGGGCCACGGTGACTCTTTCCGACCCCGGGGATCGACCAGGGGCCACGGTGACTCTGCCCGACCCCGGGGATCGACCAGGGGCCACGGTGACTCTGTCCGACCCCGGGGATCGACCAGGGGCCACGGTGACTCTGTCCGACCCCGGGGATCGACCAGGGGCCACGGTGACTCTGTCCGACCCCGGGGATCGACCAGGGGCCACGGTGACTCTGTCCGACCCCGGGGATCGACCAGGGGCCACGGTGACTCTGTCCGACCCCAGGGATCGACCAGGGGCCACGGTGACTCTGTCCGACCCCGGGGATCGACCAGGGGCCACGGTGACTCTGCCCGACCCCGGGGATCGACCAGGGGCCACGGTGACTCTGTCCGACCCCGGGGATCGACCAGGGGCCACGGTGACTCTGTCCGACCCCGGGGATCGACCAGGGGCCACGGTGACTCTGTCCGACCCCGGGGATCGACCAGGGGCCACGGTGACTCTGTCCGACCCCGGGGATCGACCAGGGGCCACGGTGACTCTGTCCGACCCCGGGGATCGACCAGGGGCCACGGTGACTCTTTCCGACCCCGGGGATCGACCAGGGGCCACGGTGACTCTGTCCGACCCCGGGGATCGACCAGGGGCCACGGTGACTCTGTCCGACCCCAGGGATCGACCAGGGGCCACGGTGACTCTTGTCTGCCCCCAGGGGTGCCCCGATGCCCCTCCGTGAGTTCTGCGCAGGCCAGGGATGGAGCCTGGGCCTTTCCTGCTCAGTGTGGCCCTATGGAGGTGGGAGAGCTCCACAGCTCAGAGAATCATAGAATAGTACAGCCATTCGGCCCATCGAGTCTGCACCGGCTCTTTCGATGAGCAATCCAGTTACTCCCGCTCCTTCCCTATATCCCTGCAATCTTTCCCCCTTCAAGTATTTACCCCATTCCCTTTTGAAGGTGACTACTGAATCTGCCTCCACCACCAGGCAGTGCATTCCAGATCCTAACCACTCGCTGCAGAAACAGTTCTTCCTCATTTCGCCCCTGGTTCTTTTGTCAATCACCTTGAATCTGTGCCTTCTGCTCATCGACCCTTCAGCCATTGGAAAGTTACTCTTTATTTCCTCGATCTAAACCCTTCATCATTTTGAACATCTCTATCAAATCTGCTCTCAACCTTCTCTGCTCCAAGGAGAACAACCCCAGCTTCTCCCGTCTATCCAGTTAACTGTAATCCCTCATCCCTGGAATCATTCTCGTATATCTTTTCTGGAATCTCTCGAAGGCCTTCACATCCTCCCTGAAGTGTGGGGCCCAGAATTGGACACAATACTCCAGCAATGGTCGCCAGCAACTCATTCCAGTGTCTCCCACAGGAGCCTGTTCCAGACTCATCATTCCTTCACTCGACTGTTTGTGAAGATTAGATTGAGATTTACCCCTGCAGATGGGAAATCGGGGTCCTGGGCTAAACTGGGAGCGGGGTGGGGGGGGGACTGGCGAGGGGTCACGATCCGGTGCTTTATTCCGGTTCAGGTATCAGTGATATAAACATTTACATAAAGTTATATTTATTCTGTGTTTACAAAACTTGAAGAAATATTGTACATTATTACTGAACGGCAGGCGGATGTCACATTATAAATAGGAGATACAGCCTACATTCCTGGCCGGGGGGGGGGGGGGGGGGGGGAAAGAGAGAGAGAGAAGGGGGGGGGAGAGAGAAGGAGGGGGGGAGAGAGAGAAGGAGGGGGGGAGAGAGAGAAGGAGGGGGGGGAGAGAGAGGAGGAGAGAGAGAAGGGAGGAGAGAGAGAAGGGAGGAGAGAGAGAAGGGAGGAGAGAGGAGGGGAGAGAGAGAAGGAGGGGGGAGAGAGAGAGAAGGGGGGAGAGAGAGAAGGAGGGGGGGAGAGAGAGAAGGAGGGGGGAGAGAGAGAAGGGAGGGAGAGAGAGAAGGGAGGAGAGAGAGAAGGGAGGAGAGAGAGAAGGGAGGAGAGAGAGAAGGGAGGAGAGAGAGAAGGGAGGAGAGAGAGAAGGGAGGAGAGAGAGAGAAGGAGGGGGGAGAGAGAGAAGGAGGGGAGAGAGAGAAGGAGGGGGGGAGAGAGAGAAGGGGGGGAGAGAGAGAAGGAGGGGGGGAGAGAGAAGGGAGGAGAGAGAGAAGGGGGGGAGAGAGAGAAGGGGGGGAGAGAGAGAAGGGGGGGAGAGAGAGAGAAGGGGGGGAGAGAGAGAGAAGGGGGGGAGAGAGAGAGAAGGGGGGGAGAGAGAGAAGGGGGGAGGGGAGGGGGAGAGAGAGGAGGGGGATCGAGGGAGGGAGGGAGGGAGGGAGGGAGATCGAGGGAGGGAGATCGGGAGGGAGGGAGAGGAGAGGGAGGGAGGGGAGAGGGAGGGGAGAGGGAGGGGAGAGGGGAGAGGGAGGGGAGAGGGGAGAGGGAGGGGAGAGGGGGGAGGAGGAGAGGGAGGGAGGAGGAGGAGGGAGGGAGGGAGGAGGAGAGGGAGGGAGGAGGAGAGGGAGGGAGGGAGGAGAGGGAGGGAGGGGAGAGGGAGGGGGAGAGGGAGGGGGAGAGGGAGAGGGAGAGGGAGAGGGAGGGGGAGAGGGAGGAGGGGGGGAGGGAGAGGGGAGGGAGAGGGGGGAGGGAGGGAGGAGGAGGGAGGGAGGGAGGGAGGGAGAGAGGGGGAGTGAGAGAGAGAGGGAGGGAGGAGAGAGGGGGAGAGAGAGAGGGAGGGAGGAGGGAGGGAGGGAGAGAGGGGGAGGAGGGAGGGAGGGAGGGAGAGAGAGAGGGAGGGAGGAGGAGGGAGGGAGGGAGGGAGAGAGGGGGAGAGAGAGAGGGAGGGAGGAGGGAGGGAGGGAGGAGGGAGGGAGGGTGAGAGGGGGAGAGAGAGAGGGAGGGAGGAGGGAGGGAGGGAGAGAGGAGGGAGGGAGGGAGAGAGGGGGGAGGAGGGAGGGAGGGAGGGAGAGAGGGGGAGAGAGAGAGAGGGAGGGAGGAGGAGGGAGGGAGGGAGGGAGGGGGAGAGAGAGAGGGAGGGGGGAGAGAGAGAGGGAGGGAGGAGGAGGGAGGGAGGGAGGGAGGGAGGGAGGAGGAGGGAGAGAGGGAGGGAGGAGGAGGGAGGGAGGAGGGAGAGAGGGGGAGAGAGAGGGGAGGAGGGAGGAGGAGGGAGGGAGGGAGGGAGGGAGGAGGGGTGAGAGAGAGGGGGAGGGAGGAGGAGGGAGGGAGGGAGGGAGGGGGAGAGAGAGAGGGAGGGAGGAGGAGGAGGGAGGGAGGGAGGGAGGGAGGGAGGAGGAGGAGGGAGGGAGGCTGCATTGTCAAAACACAGGCAACAGAATGAAAGTGCCGAACGAGCGAGCGGAGGCTCGGTGTCGGAGCCGGGGTGAGTCCAGCTGGATCCGCTGTGAAGTCCCCGAGGTTTCCCGGATCACCAGGAGCAGAGAGTCCGCCCAAACAAGTCGAGCCGAGATTCACTAACAAAGTTAAAAATGTCCCAGGGCGCTGAGCAGCGGGCCTGCAGTGTGGGTCCGGGGGCAGCAGGCAGAGTCTGAAAGAGCCCAATGTCCAGTCTCCACCTTCCATCACAGCAGAGGGGGAGCCCGAGCCAGGTCCCGCGGGGGGGGGCCGGGGTGGGGTCTGTGCCCCTCATCCTTCTGTCCACACTGCACACCTGGACTAGGGCTGGTAATGATCCTGGATAAAGTTCAGCACGTCCTCTTTGGAGAGTTTCTCCGCACTGTATCGCGTCTGAGAGTCGTGGACACGGACTCCGTCCACCCAGGCCCAGAACAGGCGCTCGAAGTGACACACACTGCACAACGAGAGAGAGAATTACCCCCACAGAAATCACCTCCACCCCGAGCCACCCCGTCCGACTCACCCCCACCCCATCCGACCCCCACCCCCGCCCCGTCCGACTCACCCCCACCCCCGCCCCGTCCGACTCACCCCACCCCCGCCCCGTCCGACTCACCCCCACCCCGCCCCCGTCCGACTCACCCCCGCCCCCGTCCGACTCACCCCGCCCCCGCCGACTCACCCCGACCCCCGCCGACTCACCCCGACCCCCGCCGACTCACCCCGACCCCGCCGACTCCCGACCGCGACTCACCCGACCCCCGCCGACTCACCCGACCCCGCCGACTCACCCGACCCCGCCGACTCACCCCGACCCCCGCCGACTCACCCCGACCCCCGCCGACTCACCCCGACCCCCCGCCGACTCACCCCGACCCCCGCCGACTCACCCCGACCGCCCGCCGACTCACCCCGACCCCCGCCGACTCACCCCGACCCCCGCCGACTCACCCCGACCCCCGCCGACTCACCCCGACCCCCGCCGACTCACCCCGACCCCCGCCGACTCACCCCGACCCCCGCCGACTCACCCCGACCCCCGCCGACTCACCCCGACCCCCGCCGACTCACCCCGACCCCCGCCGACTCACCCCGACCCCCGCCGACTCACCCCGACCCCGCCGACTCACCCCGACCCCCGCCGACTCACCCCGACCCCGCCGACTCACCCCGACCCCGCCGACTCACCCCGACCCCCGCCGACTCACCCGACCCCCGCCGACTCACCCCGACCCCCGCCGACTCACCCCGACCCCCGCCGACTCACCCCGACCCCCGCCGACTCACCCGACCCCCGCCGACTCACCCCGACCCCGCCGACTCACCCCGACCCCCCGCCGACTCACCCCGACCCCCGCCGACTCACCCCGACCCCCGCCGACTCACCCCGACCCCCGCCGACTCACCCCGACCCCCGCCGACTCACCCCGACCCCCGCCGACTCACCCCGACCCCCGCCGACTCACCCCGACCCCCGCCGACTCACCCCGACCCCCGCCGACTCACCCCGACCCCCGCCGACTCACCCCGACCCCCGCCGACTCACCCCGACCCCCGCCGACTCACCCCGACCCCCGCCGACTCACCCCGACCCCCGCCGACTCACCCCGACCCCCGCCGACTCACCCGACCCCCGCCGACTCACCCCGACCCCCGCCGACTCACCCCGACCCCCCGCCGACTCACCCCGACCCCCGCCGACTCACCCCGACCCCCGCCGACTCACCCCGACCCCCGCCGACTCACCCCGACCCCCGCCGACTCACCCCGACCCCCGCCGACTCACCCCGACCCCCGCCGACTCACCCCGACCCCCGCCGACTCACCCCGACCCCCGCCGACTCACCCCGACCCCCGCCGACTCACCCCGACCCCCGCCGACTCACCCCGACCCCCGCCGACTCACCCCGACCCCCGCCGACTCACCCCGACCCCCGCCGACTCACCCCGACCCCCGCCGACTCACCCCGACCCCCCGCCGACTCACCCCGACCCCCGCCGACTCACCCCGACCCCGCCGACTCACCCGACCCCGCCGACTCACCCCGACCCCCGCCGACTCACCCCGACCCCCGCCGACTCACCCCGACCCCCGCCGACTCACCCCGACCCCCGCCGACTCACCCCGACCCCCCGCCGACTCACCCCGACCCCCCCCCCGACTCACCCCGACCCCCCCCCCGACTCACCCCGACCCCCCCCCGACTCACCCCGACCCCCCCCCGACTCACCCCGACCCCCCCCCGACTCACCCCGACCCCCCCCGACTCACCCCGACCCCGCCCATCCGACTCACCCCGACCCCCGCCCCATCCGACTCACCCCGACCCCCGCCCCATCCGACTCACACCCACCCCATCCCGACTCACCCCGACCCCCATCCGACTCACCCCCGCCCCCATCCGACTCACCCCGGCCCCCCGCCCCATCCGACTCACCCCCACCCCATCCCGACTCACCCCCGCCCCATCCGACTCACACCGACCCCCATCCGACTCACACCGACCCCCATCCGACTCACCCCCGCCCCATCCGACTCACCCCCCGCCCCATCCCGACCCCCATCCGACCGACCCCCGCCCCATCCGACTCACACCGGCCCCCGCCCCATCCGACTCACCCCGACCCCCGCCCCACCCCACTCACCCCCACCCCACTCACCCCCCCCCGACCCACCCCCCACCCCACCCGACTCACCCCCACCCCACCCGACTCACCCCCACCCCACCCGACTCACCCCCCACCCCACCCGACTCACCCCCACCCCACCCGACTCACCCCCCACCCCGAGGGCTCCGTGTCGGGGCCGGGGGTCAGTACGAGGCTCCGTGTCGGGGCCGGGGTCAGTACGAGGCTCCGTGTCGGGGCCGGGGTCAGTACGAGGCTCCGTGTCGGGGCCGGGGTCAGTACGAGGCTCCGTGTCGGGGCCGGGGTCAGTACGAGGCTCCGTGTCGGGGCCGGGGTCAGTACGAGGCTCCGTGTCGGGGCCGGGGTCAGTACGAGGCTCCGTGTCGGGGCCGGGGTCAGTACGAGGCTCCGTGTCGGGGCCGGGGGTCAGTACGAGGCTCCGTGTCGGGGCCGGGGGTCAGTACGAGGCTCCGTGTCGGGGGCCGGGGTCAGTACGAGGCTCCGTGTCGGGGCCGGGGTCAGTACGAGGCCCCGTGTCGGGGCCGGGGGTCAGTACGAGGCCCCGTGTCGGGGCCGGGGTCAGTACGAGGCTCCGTGTCGCGGGCCGGGGTCAGTACGAGGCTCCGTGTCGGGGCCGGGGTCAGTACGAGGCTCCGTGTCGGGGCCGGGGTCAGTACGAGGCTCCGTGTCGGGGCCGGGGTCAGTACGAGGCTCCGTGTCGGGGCCGGGGTCAGTACGAGGCTCCGTGTGGGGGGCCGGGTTCAGTACGAGGCTCATGTATCGGGGCCGGGGTCAGTGCGAGGCTCAGTGTCAGGGCCAGGGTCAGTACAAGGCTCAGTATCGGGGCCGGGGGTCAGTATCAGGGCTGGGGTCAGTATCGGGGCCGGGGGTCAGTATCGGGGCCGGGGTCAGTATTGGGGCCGGGGTCAGTACGAGGTTCAGTATCGGGGCCGGAGTCAGTACGAGGCTCAGTATTGGGGCCGGGGTCAGTACGAGGCTCAGTATCGGGGCCGGAGTCAGTACGAGGCTCAGTATCAGGGCCGGGGTCAGTACGAGGCTCAGTATCGGGGCCGGGCGCAGTACGAGGCTCAGTATCGGGGCCGGGCGCAGTACGAGGCTCAGTATCAAGGCCAGGGTCAGTATCGGGGCCGGGCGCAGTACGAGGCTCAGTACGAGGCTCAGTATCGGGGCCGGGCGCAGTACGAGGCTCAGTATCGGGGCCGGGCACAGTACGAGGCTCAGTATCAGGGCCAGGGTCAGTATCGGGGGCCGGGCGCAATACGAGGCTCAGTATCGGGGCCGGGCGCAGTACGAGGCTCAGTATCGGGGCCGGGCGCAGTACGAGGCTCAGTATCAGGGCCAGGGTCAGTATCGGGGCCGAGCGCAGTACGAGGCTCAGTATCGGGGCCGGGGTCAGTACGAGGGTCAGTATCGGGGCCGGGCGCAGTACGAGGCTCAGTATCGGGGGCCGGGCGCAGTACGAGGCTCAGTATCAGGGCCAGGGTCAGTATCGGGGCCGAGCGCAGTACGAGGCTCAGTATCGGGGCCGGGGTCAGTACGAGGGTCAGTATCGGGGCCGGGCGCAGTACGAGGCTCAGTATCGGGGCCGGGGTCAGTACGAGGCTCAGTATCCAGGCCGGGCACAGTACGAGGCTCTGTGTCGGGGCCGGGGTCAGTAGGAGGCTCAGTATCCAGGCCGGGCGCAGTACGAAGCCTGGGACCTGAGCCGGGGCCCGGGTCGGATACTCACTGGAACGGTGTGATGGAGTCTGGAGGCAGCTCATACGTCGATTCCTTTGATCGGGTGTTGTAGAAATATTTCCACTTGGAGTTCTTGCTGTAACCCATGGTCCAGGGCTCTGGGGAGGAGGAGAGTTGAGTCACTGAGTGTGAACACACCTTACAGGGAAAGTTGTGAGTCAGTGAGAGTGAACACAGTGTGACTATTATGGGGTGTGAAGAGGGCCTACCGTTAACGGTTTTGACAATGTGAAGTCGGTAGGCAGGAAGTGTCGATCATCGCGTCCCGTGTAGGAGAGTCGCGGCATTCCACTTGACCCTTTGGTGATCTTCATTTCCAACCTGCACACAGCGACGCACAGAGCAGAAACTCACAACACGTCCGGCTCGGACACCACACCGCACCCCCTGCCCAACCTAACCCTATCCCCCCACTGCCCCCACCTTACCCTACGTCCCTGCGTTACACTGACTCTCACTGGGGTACAGATCCACACACACTGACTCTCACTGGGGTACAGTTCCACAGGCACTGACTCTCACTGGGGTACAGTTCCACAGACACTGACTCTCACTGGGGTACAGTTCCACAGACACTGACTCTCACTGGGGTACAGTTCCACACACACTGACTCTCACTGGGGTACAGTTCCACAGGCACTGACTCTCACTGGGGTACTGTTCCACAGACACTGACTCTCACTGGGGTACAGATCCACACACACTGACTCTCACTGGGGTACAGTTCCACAGACACTGACTCTCACTGGGGTACAGTTCCACAGGCACTGACTCTCACTGGGGTACAGTTCCACAGACACTGACTCTCACTGGGGTACAGTTCCACAGACACTGTCTCTCACTGGGGTACAGTTCCACAGGCACTGACTCTCACTGGGGTACAGTTCCACAGACACTGGCTCTCACTGGGGTACAGTTCCACAGACACTGTCTCTCACTGGGGTACAGTTCCACAGACACTGACTCTCACTGGGGTACAGTTCCACACACACTGACTCTCACTGGGGTACAGTTCCACAGACACTGTCTCTCACTGGGGTACAGATCCACAGACACTGACTCTCACTGGGGTACAGTTCCACACACACTGACTCTCACTGGGGTACAGTTCCACAGACACTGTCTCTCACTGGGGTACAGTTCCACAGACACGGACTCTCACTGGGGTACAGATCCACAGGCACTGACTCTCACTGGGGTACAGTTCCACAGACACTGACTCTCACTGGGGTACAGTTCCACAGACACCGACTCTCACTGGGGTACAGTTCCACAGATACTGACTCTCACTGAGGTACAGTTCCACAGGCACTGACTCTCACTGGGGTACAGTTCCACAGACACTGACTCCCACTGCGGTACAGTTCCACAGACACTGACTCTCACTGGGGTACAGTTCCACAGACACTGACTCTCACTGGGGGACAGTTCCACAGACACTGACTCTCACTGGGGTACAGTTCCACAGACACCGACTCTCACTGGGGTACAGTTCCACAGACACCGACTCTCACTGGGGTACAGTTCCACAGACACTGACTCTCACTGGGGTACAGTTCCACAGACACTGACTCTCACTGGGGTACAGTTCCACAGACACTGACTCTCACTGGGGTACAGTTCCACAGACACTGACTCTCACTGGGGTACGGGTTCCACAGACAATGATTCTCACTGGGGTACAGTTCCACAGACACTGACACTCACTGGGGTCCAGTTCCACAAAGTTAGCATTGGAGGAGCCTCAGCCCTTGCACTTGTCCAACCGGTACGAGGTTCTTACTCCGTGTGTGGGCGAGAGCAGGGGCTGCAGGGAGGATGAGCAAACTGACCACAGCACCGTGGTACAAGGGGCCATTCAAGTTGGGGTAGTAAAAAGGAATGTGGTAGTGGTCGGGTACAGTATTGTTAGGGGGATAGATACTGTTCTCTACAGCCGAGAGCCTGAGTCCCGAAGGCTGTGTTGCCTGCCCGGTGCCAGGGTTAAGGACATCTTCTCGGGGCTGGAGAGGAAAGATCCAGTTGTCGTGGTCCACGTAGGTACTAATGACAGAGGTAGGACTAAGAAAGAGGTTCTGCTGAGGGAGTATGAGCAGCTAGGGGCCAAATTAAAAAGCAGAACCACAAAGGTAATAATCTCTAGATTACTACCTGAGCCACGAGCAAATTGGCATAGGGTAAATAAGATCAGAGCGATGAACGCGTGGCTCAAGGATTGGTGTGGGAGAAATGGGTTTTGATTCATGGGGCACTGGCACCAGTGCTGGGGTAAGAGGGAGCTGCTCTGCTGTGACGGGCTTCACTTGAACCCTGCTGGGACCAGTGACCTGGCGAATCGAATAACTAGGGCTGTAGATAGGGCTGTAAACTAAATAGTTGGGGGGAGGGTTCAGGTGAAAGGGAACTTAGAAAGTCAAAGAGAAAGGAGAAGGCAATAGTGCAGGGTAGCGATAGGGGTAATGATAACCAGAGTGTGACAGGAGGAGACAGAGCGTAGAAACATAAACATCCACCAGCAAATACTTTCAGAGTAGGTAAAAATGGTATAAAGAAAAAATTTTAAGCTCTTTGTCTGAATCAAGGATAGTCAGCACGGATTTGTTAAGGGAAGGTCATGTCTGACGAACTTGATTGAATTTTTTGAGGAGGTAACAAGGAGGGTCGATGAGGGTAGTGTGTTTGATGTAGTGTATATGGACTTTAGCAAGGCTTTTGATAAGGTTCCACATGGCAGACTGGTCATGAAGTTAAAAGCCCATGGGATCCAGGGCAAAGTGTCAAGTTGGATTCAAAACTGGCTCGGAGACAGGAAGCAGAGGGTAATGGTTGATGGGTGTTTTTGTGACTGGAAGGCTGTTTCCAGTGGGGTTCCGCAGGGCTCAGTACTCGGTCCCTTGCTTTTTGTGGTATATATCAACGATCTTGACTTGAATATAGGGGGTATGATTAAGAAGTTTACAGCTGATACTAACATCGGCTGTGTGGTTGATACTGAAGAAGGAAGCTGTAGACTGCAGGAAGATATCAATAAATTGGTCAGGTGGGCAGAACAGTGGCAAATGGAATTCAATCCGGAGAAGTGTGAGGTAATGCATTTGGGGAGGGCTAACAAGGAAAGGGAATACACATTAAATGGTAGGACACCGAGTAGTGTAGAGGAACAAAGGGACCTTGGAGTGCATGTCCACAGATCCCTGAAGGTAGCAGGCCAGGTAGATAAGGTGGTTAAGAAGACATACGGAATGCTTGCCTTTATTAGCCGTGGTATAGAATACAAGAGCAGGGGGGTTATGCTTCAACTGTATAAAACACTAGTTAGGCCTCAGCTAGAGTACTGGGTGCAGTTCTGATCACCACATTACAGGAAAGATGTGATTGCACTAGAGAGGGTACAGAGGAGATTTACAAGGATGTTGCCGGGTGTAGAGAATCTTAGCTATGAGGAAAGACTGGATAGGCTGGGTCTGTTTTCCTTGGAACAGAGGAGGCTGAGGGGAGACCTTATTGAGGTGTATAAAATTGTGAGGGGCATAGATAAAGTGGATAGAAAGGATCTGTTTCCCTTAGCAGAGGAGTCAAAAACCAGGGGGCACAGATTTAAAGTAATTGGGGGAAGGTTTAGAGGGGATTTGAGGGGAAATTTCTTCACCCAGAGGGTTGTGGGGGTCTGGAACTCACTGCCTGAAAGGGTGGTAGAGGCAGGAACCCGAACCACATTTAAAAAGTACTTGGATGTGCACTTGGGATGCTGTAACCTGCAGGGCTACGGACCAAGAGCTGGGAAGTGGGATTAGGCTGGATAGATCTTTGTTGGCCGGCACGGACACGATGGGCCGAAATGGCCTCCTTCCGTGCTGGAACTTTCTATGATTGCACGCAGCATTCCTAACAAGATAGATGAGTTGACGACACAAATAGAAATAAATGGGTATGATCTGATAGCCATTACAGAGACGTGGTTGCAAGGTGACCAAGGCTGGGAACTGAATATTCTGGGGTATTTGACATTTCGGAAGGATAGGCAGAAAGGAAAAGGAGGTGGGATAGCTCTGTTAATAAAGGATGAGATCAGTGCAGTGGTGAGGAATGATATTGGCTCAGAAGATCAAGATGTAGAATCACAACAGAAAATGCTGGAAAAACTCAGCAAGCCAGGCAACATCCGTAGAGAGAAATTAAGAGTCGACGTTTTGGGTGAACCCTTTTTCAAAACTGTGGGCTTGTCGTGAATGTTGGTCAATAACCTATCCCCAGAGATGGAGACAGAGAAGTCGAGGAAGGGAAGGGAAGTGTCAGAGATGGACCATGTGAAGTTTTCCACCCCTTTGTTTTGGGTTTTCCCTTCCCCCCCCTTTCCTTTTTTTCCTCTCTCCCACATGGCAGCTGTCTCTCATCCTGCCAGTACACTTCACACCTAATCTCAGCCGTCTTTTGTCTCCACTGTCCTATCACCATCTCGTCTGGTTTTGAATACCTCTTAATGTCTCTTCACTTCTCTTTTGTTCTCTCCCAGCCCCGCCTTCGATCTATTTTATTTCCTTTCCAGTTTTGAAAAAGGGTTAGACCCGAAACGTCGACTTTTAATTTCTCTCCACCGATGTTGCCTAGCCTGCTGAGTTTTTCCAGCATTTTCTGTTGTTATTTCAGATTTCCAGCATCTGCAGTATTTTGCTATCGTACAAGATGTAGAATCAGTTTGGGTGGAGATAAGAAATAATAAGGGAAAGAAGTCACTGGTGGGAGCTGTCTATAGGCCCCCCTAACAGTAGCTATACTGTAGGACAGAGTATAAATCAAGAAATAATGGGGGCTTGTAAGAAAGGTACTGCGATAATCATGGGCAATTTTAATCTTCATATAGATTGGACAAATCAAATTGGCAAGGGTAGCCTTGAGGACGAGTTCATAGAGTGTATTCAGGATGGTTTCTTAAGAGCAATACGTTGAGGAACCAACCAGGGAGCAGGCTATTTTAGATCTAGTAATGTGTAATGAGACAGGATTAATTAATGATCTCATAGTAAAGGATCCCCCAGGAAAGAGTGATCATAGCATGGTAGAATTTCAAATTCAGTTTGAGGGTGAGAAACTTGGGTCTAAAACTAGTGTCCTAAACTTAAGTAAAGGCAATTACACGGGTATGAGGACAGAGTTGGCTAAAGTAGACTAGGAAAATAGATTAACGGGTAAGACGGTAGATCAGCAGTGGCAGACATTTAAGGAGATATTTCATAAATCTCAGCAAAGGCGTATTCCAGTGAGAAAGAAAGGCTCTACGAGAAGGATGCACCATCCGTGGCTAACTAAGGAAGTTAAGGATGGTATCAAATTGAAAGAAAAGGCAGAGAATGTTGTGAAGATTAGTGGTAGGCCAGAGGATTGGGAAATTTTTAGAAACCAGCAAAGGATGACAAAAAAAAGAGAAGACAGATTATTAAAGTAAACTAGCAAAAAATATAAAAACAGACAGGTATATAAAAGGGAGAGAGTAGCTAAAGTAAACGTTGGTCCCTTAGAGGATGAGACTGGAGAATTAATAATGGGAAAGAGGGAAATGGCAGAGACTTTGAACAATTATTTTGGATCAGTCTTCACGGTGGAAGACACAAAGCATCCCAATAATAATAGATAATTAAGGGGCGATAGGGAGGGAGGAGCTTAAAACAATCGCTATCACTAGAGAGAAAGTACTCGGCAAACTAATGGGACTAAAGGTGGACAAGTCCCCTGGACCCGATGGCCTGCATCCTAGGGTCTTAAAAGAAGTGGCTGCAGAGATAGTGGATGCATTGGTTATAATCTTCCAAAATTCCCTGGATTCTGGAGAGGTCCCAGCGGACTGGAAAACCACAAATGTAACGGCCCGATTCAAGAAAGGAGGGAGGCAGAAAGCAGGCAACGATCGACCAGTTAGCCTAACATCTGTTGTTGGGAAAATGCTGGAGTCCATCATTAAAGAAGTGATAGCAGGACATTTAGAAAATCATAATACAGTCAAGTAGAGTCAACATGGTTTTATGAAAGGAAAATCATGTTTGACAAATTTACTGGAGTTCTTTGAGGATGTAACGAGCCGGGTGGATAAAGGGGAACCAGTAGATGTTGTATATTTGGATTTCCAGAAGGCATTCGATAAGGTGCCACATAAAAGGTTACTGTTGTGTATGTACCTTTAAGGGAATAACTGGTCTTAGACTGCAGTACCGGCAGTGACCACCCCTGTATAAAAGGCCCTAGCAGGCTTCTGTAGTTTCAGTTTCAAGCTGCCTCCTGTTCAGTAAAGTACCTGTTAAACTGTTCTCCCGAAGTCCGTGTATTATTGAGGCGCGGACTTTACAGTGGCGACGAGTAAGTTCGAACTCACCTGCAGTGTGGCATCATCTCACAGGGATCTCGCCTGAAAGGAAGGTCCTGGAAGGTCGTAGTCTGAGCAACGGGCGTCGACCGAGGGCAACCGCCCAAAGAATCCATCGGTGTTTGGAGAATTGCGGGAGAGACTGTGGTTCCAGCGAATCGTGCTGGTAGCAGGTAGCGCGCTGACCCTTCCGGACTGCGGCGGGCTCAAGCTTGATCGAGCGGCTCTACAAATCGGGCCGTGCAGCGTCGCCGGGAAAAGAAAACAAGAGAGGGTGGAGCGCACAGGGCACGGTCGGTGCTCGAAAACAGGACAGCGGAGAGAAACTAAACAGGGGGGGGAAGGAAAGCGAGACGCGCCGAAGCTGCGGGTCGCCGCCATTACCCCGTAGAACGCTAGGAGCAGCGTGGCAGTAAGGGGAAGAAGCAAAAGCGCGGGAGGCGCCATTTTATCCCATTGGGGAAGAAGCAAAAGCGCGGGAGGCGCCATTTTAAATCGCCCAAGATGCCGAAAAGTGGCAGTATCACTGCTTTCGACAACAAGGTAGAAGACTGGCCCACGTATGTAGAAAGAATCGAAGTGTACTGCAAGGCAAATGAGGTGGCCAATGGAGAGGGCGTCGGTATTATTCAATCTGATGGGTGCGAATACGTACGGCCTATTGCGGAATTTAATTACCCCAGCTAAACCAATGGAGAAAAGTTTTGAGGAGATTGTTCATATCTTACAGGGACACCTAAGCCCTACACCACTGCTGGTAGCAGAAAGATTCAAGTTCCATAAAAGAAACCAGCACAAAGATGAGAGCAATGCTGACTATCTTACGGAACTACGCAAGTTATCGAAGCACTGCCAGTTCGGAGCAGGACTGGCAGACACCTTACGGGATAAGTTTGTCTGCGGGCTCCAGAGTGAAGGAACCCAGAAACGACTACTTTCAAAAAAGGACCTGACGCTAGAACAGGCTTTCAGCATGGCAGTATCCTACGAAGCAGCAGCACGGGGAGCTGCGGAAATACAACAGAAACCACAAGAATACAGCGCTAACGAAATGGCGTATGGAGCCGAAAAGTGCTATCGCTGCGGCAGAACAACCCATGAGCAGAAGGACTGCTGGTTTAAAGACAAAATATGCAGGCAATGCGGGAAGATGGGACATATAGGGCAGCACGGTGGCATAGTGATTAGCACTATTGCCTCACAGCGCCAGAGACCCAGGTTCGAATCCGGCCTCGGGCGACTGTCTGTGTGGAGTTTGCACATTCTCCCCGTGTTTGCGTGGGTTTTCTCCGGGTGCTCCGGTTTCCTCCCACAGTCCAAAGATGTGCGGGTTAGGTTGATTGGCCATGATAAATTGACCCTTAGTGTTAGGGGGATTAAATACGTGGGGTTACAGGGATAGGGTGGGATGTGTGTCGGTGCAGGCTCGATGGGCCGAAATGGCCTCTATCTGCACTGTGGGGTTTCTGTGATTCTGTGATATAGCAAGAGTCTGCAGGTCGGGAAAGAAGACCAACACGACAAGAACTACTAAGGAACAGTACAGGAAAGTAAAGAAACTGACAGATAGTAGTTCAGAAGATCAGGAGAGTGATAAGGACTCCGGGAGCAGGCGACTAAGTTGTTTAAAGTTACACAACGTGATTGCAAAAGAAGATCACCGAACCATTTGGGTCACCCTCATGATAGCAGGGTCCCCAGTGAAGATGGAATTGGACACAGGATCAGCCCTGTCATGAATCGACGAGACTATGAGCGGCTATTCTCACACATACCCTTAAAGGACACGTCCATTGTATTGAAGACATACACGGGGCAAAAGGTCTACCCCAGAGGAAAAATAAGGGTGCCAGTTGAATATAACGGAAAGGAAACACAGAAACTATACATGTATATACTACGAGATGGAGGACCACCATTATTGGGACGTGAATGGATCCGAAGACTACAATTGGATTGGCATTCCATTCTGGCACTAACTGTGACTGACAAAAAAGATGATGACGTCGCACCTGGACGTCTGTCACAAATTCTATCCGACGCGGAAGAGGTGTTCCAACAAGGACTTGGGACTCTAAAAGGAGTAAAGGCAACCATAAAGATTGAGGATAACGCAACCTCAAAATTTTTCAAGGCCAGACCGGTGCCATATGCGATACGCCCAGCTGTGGAAGCTGAACTGGAGAGTCTGGAGTGTTCGGGGGTGCTGTCTAAGGTGGACTGGAGCGAGTGGGCCACACCCATCGTTCCTGTAATGAAGAAAGCATTGAGCAGCACGCCTGGGGAGCCAAGGAAGGTTCGCATCTGTGGGGACTTCAAGGTGACTGTGAACCCAGTCCTGCACACAGTACAGTATCCGCTTCCGCGGATAGAAGATATTTTCGCCTCACTATCTGGAGGGAAACATTTTACAAAGATTGACCTGGCTCAAGCGTATCTACAAATGGAGGTGGAAGAAGCATTTAGGAAATACCTCACGAAAAACACTCACAAAGGTCTTTACCAGTACAATCGACTGGTATTTGGGGTAGCATCGGCCCCGGCTATGTGGCAGAGGGCAATGGAACAAGTCCTGCAAGGGATCCCGGGGACCCAGTGTTATTTGGACGACATCCTGGTTACGGGCGAAAATGACAATGAACACCTTGCCAACCTGGAACAGGTGCTCACGAGATTGCAGGAATATGGGCTACGAGCCAACCGTCCCAAATGCGAGTTCTTCAGGAGACAACTCTCGTATTGTGGCCACATGATTGATGAGGAAGGGTTGCATAAGTCGCCGGACAAGATTGAGGCTGTAGTCAAGGCTCCAGCACCAGAAAACGTGTCGCAACTGAGGTCGTTCCTCGGGTTGGTGAACTACTACCATAAGTTCTTGCCGAATTTATCTACAATTCTGCACCCACTGAACGCCCTCCTTCAAACTGGTGTAACATGGAAATGGAGTGATGAGTGTAAGCGTGCCTTTCAGGAATGTAAATGCCAAATCACTTCAAAAGAAGTATTGGCCCACGACAACCCAACACTACCGATTCGGTTGGCATGTGATGCGTCACTTTACGGCATTGGAGCGGTGCTGTCACACAAATTCCGTGACGGTTCAGAGAGGCCAATAGCCTTTGCATCGCGCTCGCTAACCTCAGCCGAGCGTAACTACGCCCAGATTGACAGGGAGGCCCTCAGCCTGGTGTGGGGGGTGAAGAAGTTCAATCACTATCTGCACGGGCAGAAATTCACCCTATTGACTGATCATCAACCCCTAGTCTCAATTTTTAACCCAAAGAAGGGCGTTCCGGTGATGACGGCGCAACGGCTGCAAAGATGGTCACCTTTTCTAGGGGCACATCAGTACGACATAGAGTACAAGGGTACGAAACAACATGGAAACGCTGATGGGCTGTCGCGCTTACCGTTGCCTACGGCGGAAGAAGCACCTGCTGTGGACCCGGTGGAGATATTCCATGCGACCATAGTCGAATGTTTGCCTGTTACAAACGCAAGTATTGAGAAGGAAACCCGAAATGACCCGGCACTCTCTCGGGTCTATGATTTGACGGTGAAGGGATGGCCAGCATATGGCGACTCACTGTTGCCAGCATTTTCGCCAAGGAGGGAACAGCTGTCAGTGTGCCGGGGAACCTTGATGTGTGGATCCCGAGTGGTAATTCCACCCAAGTTGAGAGATAGAGTACTCAATGAGCTTCACGAGGGTCATCTGGGAGGGGTAAAAATGAAGAGCCTAGCCAGGGCGTTTGTGTGGTGGCCGGGAATCGATAAAGAAATCGAGGATATGCCCAAGAGATGCACAGGATGCCAGAAGGTCCAAAACGCTCCACCACAGGCCCCGCTACATCCATGGGAGTGGCCCTCATCTCCATGGCAACGGGTACACATTGATTTCGCTGGTCCATTTATAGACTCAATGTTTCTAATCGCTGTGGATGCCCATTCGAAATGGCCAGAGGTCATTAAAATGTCCTCCACCACCACGGAGAAAACTATTGCAGTCCTAAGGACCATCTTCGCCAGGAATGGGTTGCCAGAACAGATCTGTTCCGACAATGGCCCACAGTTTGTGTCTGAGGATTTCCGGAGGTTCCTGAAGAATAATGGGGTGAAACATTACACATCTGCCCCATATCATCCAGCCACAAATGGATTGGCTGAGAGGTTTGTTCAGACCTTTAAAAAGGCCATAAAGGCAATGTATAATGACGACATACCACTGCAACACAAGGTGGATAACTTCCTGTTTGCTTACCGGAATGCGACACATGCAGTAACCAAGCAAACTCCAGCCGTACTGTTTTTCAACCGGAGACTAAGGTGTCGCTTGGATTTGCTCAAACCAAACATAAGACGAGATGTTGAAGATAAGCAGTTCCAGCACATAAATGAGAAGCCAACCAGGAGCTTCAAGATAGGGCAACCAGTCTTGGCCCGCGACTACCGAACAGAAAAATGGCAGCCAGGCACGATATGCACACAGCAGGGACCACTAATGTACACAGTGGACGTTGGAGAGAGCATCGTGAGACGCCATGCTGACCAGATTCTAGAGTCACAGGAACAAGCCAAACCTATACCACAAGCATGTGCACCTGGTAATGAGCCCGAAGTACAGATTGCGTCTACCTCAGAAGCAGGGGTATTGGAGGCTGACGAACCAACCAATGACAATGAGCCAGAATTGACTCCACCGCCAGAACAGGATACTCGAGAAAGGCGCTATCCAGTCCGGATCAGGAAGCCTCCTCAAAGACTGAACTTATAAATGACTATTCCAGTTGATGTATATAGTACCGAGAAAATTGTAATTGTAATTAGTTATTATTTAGTTGTTAAATGAATGTTATGTACTGTTTATCTAAAAGGGGAGGAATTGTTGTGCATGTCCCTTTAAGGGAATAACTGGTCTTAGACTGCAGTACCGGCAGTGACCACCCCTGTATAAAAGGCCCTAGCAGGCTTCTGTAGTTTCAGTTTCAAGCTACCTCTTGTTCAGTAAAGTACCTGTTAAACTGTTCTCCCGAAGTCCGTGTATTATTGAGGCGCGGACTTTACAATTACTGCACAAGATAAGAGCTCACAGTGTTGGGGGTAATATATTAGCATGGATAGAGGATTGGCTAACTAACAGAAAACAGAGAGTCGGGATAAATGGGTCATTTTCAGGCAAACTGTAACTAGTGGGGTGCCACAGGGATCAGTGCTGGGGCCTCAACTATTTACAATCTACATTAATGACTTGGATGAAGGGACCGAGTGTACTGTAGCCAAATTTGCTGATGATACAAAGAAAGGTGGGAAAGCAAGTTGTGAAGAGGACACAAAGAATCTCCAAAGGGATATAGACAGGCTCAGTGAGTGGGCAAACATTTGGCAGATGGAGTATAATGTGGGAAAATGTGAGGTTGTCCTCTTTGGCAGGAAAAGTAAAAAAGCAAATTATTTTTTAAATATAGAAAGATTACAAAATGCTGAGGTACAGAGTGATCTGGGGGTCCTAGTACATGAATCACAAAAAGTTAGCATGCAGGTACAGCAAGTAATTAGGAAGGCTAATGGAATGTTGGCCTTTATTTCAAGGGGGATGGAGTATAAAAGTAGGGAAGTCCTGTTACAACTGTACAGGGCGTTGGTGAGACCACACCTGGAGTACTGCGTACAGTTTTGGTCTCCTTATTTAAGGAGGGATATACTTGCATTGGAAGCAGTTCAGAGAAGGTTCACGAGGTTGATTCCTGAGATGAAGGGGTTGTCTTATGAGGAAAGGTTGAGCAGGTTGGGCCTATACTCACTGGAGTTTAGAAGAATGAGAGGTGATCTTATTGAAATATGTAAGATTCTGAGGGGGCTTGACAGGGTAGATGCAGAGAAGATGTTTCCCCCGTGGGGGAATCTAGAACTAGGGGGCACAATATCAGGATAAGGGGTCACCCTTTTAAAACGGAGATGAGGAGGAATTTCTTCTCTCAGAGGGTGGTGAATCTTTGGAATTCTCTACCCCAGAGAGCCGTGGAGGCGGAGTCAGTGAATATATTCAAGGCGGAGATAGACAGATTTTTGAGCTACGGGGAGTCGAGGGTTATGGGGAGCGGGCGGGAAAATGGAGTTCAGGCCAAGATCAGATCAGCCATGATCTCATTGAATAACGGGGCAGGCTCGAGGGGCCGAATAGCCTACTCCTGCTCCGATTTCTTATGTTATCATAGAAAGTTCCAGCACGGAAGGAGGCCATTTCGGCCCATCGTGTCCGCGCCAGCCGACAAAGAGCTATCCAGCCTAATCCCACTTCCCAGCTCTTGGTCCGTAGCCCTGCAGGTTAGAGCATCCCAAGGGCACATCCAAGTACTTTTTAAATGTGGTTAGGGTCTCTGCCTCTACCACCCTTTCAGGCAGTGAGTTCCAGACCCCCACAGCCCTCTGGGTGAAGAAATTCCCCCTCAAATCCCCTCTAAACCTTGCCCCTGCTCTTGTATTCTATGCCATGGCTAATAAAGGCAAACATTCCGTATGTCTTCTTAACCACCTTATCTACCTGGCCTGCTACCTTCAGGGATCTGTGGACATGCACTCCAAGGTCCCTTTGTTCCTCTACACTACTCAGTGTCCTACCATTTAATGTGTATTCCCTTTCCTTGTTAGCCCTCCCCAAATGCATTACCTCACACTTCTCCAGATTGAATTCCATTTGCCACTGTTCTGCCCACCTGACCAATTTATTGATATCTTCCTGCAGTCTACAGCTTCCTTCTTCAGTATCAACCACACAGCCGATTTTAGTATCATCTGCAAACTTCTTAATCATACCCCCTATATTCAAGTCTAGATCATTGATATATACCACAAAAAGCAAGGGACCTAGTACTGAGCCCCGCAGAACCCCACTGGAAACAGCCTTCCAGTCACAAAAACACACATCAACCATCACCCTCTGCTTCCTGTCTCCGAGCCAGTTTTGAATCCAACTTGACATTTTCCCTGGATCCCATGGGCTTTTAACATTGTGACCAGTCTGCCATGTGGAACCTTATAACACTGACTCTCACTGGGGTACAGTTCCACAGGCACTGACTCTCACTGGGGTACAGTTCCACAGACACTGACTCTCACTGGGGTACAGTTCCACAGACACTGACTCTCACTGGGGTACAGTTCCACAGACACTGTCTCTCACTGGGGTACAGTTCCACAGACACTGACTCTCACTGGGGTACAGTTCCACAGACACTGACTCTCACTGGGGTACAGTTCCACAGACACTGACTCTCACTGGGGTACAGTTCCACAGACACTGATGCTCACTGGGGTACAGTTCCACAGACACTGACTCTCACTGGGGTACAGTTCCACAGACACTGACTCTCACTGGGGAACAGTTCCACAGACACTGATGCTCACTGGGGTACAGTTCCACAGACACTGACTCTCACTGGGGTACAGTTCCACAGACACTGACTCTCACTGGGGTAGAGTTCCACAGACACTGACTCTCACTGGGGTACATTTCCACAGACACTGATGCTCACTGGGGTACAGTTCCACAGACACTGACTCTCACTGGGGTACAGTTCCACAGACACTGATGCTCACTGGGGTACAGTTCCACAGACACTGACTCTCACTGGGGTACAGTTCCACAGACACTGACTCTCACTGGGGTAGAGTTCCACAGACACTGACTCTCACTGGGGTACAGTTCCACAGACACTGACTCTCACTGGGGTACGTTCCACAGACACTGACTCTCACTGGGGTACAGATCCACAGGCACTGACTCACTGGGGTACAGTTCCACAGACACTGACTCTCACTGGGGTACAGTTCCACAGACACTGACTCTCACTGGGGTACAGTTCCACAGACACTGACTCTCACTGGGGTACAGTTCCACAGACACTGACTCTCACTGGGGTACAGTTCCACAGACACTGACTCTCACTGGGGTACAGTTCCGCAGACACTGACTCTCACTAGGGTACAGTTCCGCAGACACTGACTCTCACTGGGGTACAGTTCCACAGACACTGACTCTCACTGGGGTACAGTTCCACAGACAGTGACTCTCACTGGGGTACAGTTGCACAGACACTGACTCTCACTGGGGTACAGTTCCACAGACACTGACTCTCACTGGGGTACAGTTCCAAGGACTCTCACTGGGGTGCAGTTCCACAGACACTGACTCTCACTGGGAGACAGTTCCACAGACACTGTCTCTCACTGGGGTACAGTTCCACAGACACTGACTCTCACTGGGGTACAGTTCCACAGACACTGACGCTCACTGGGGTACAGTTCCACAGACACTGACGCTCACTGGGGTACAGTTCCACAGACACTGACTCTCACTGGGGTACAGTTCCACAGAGACTGACTCTCACTGGGATACAGTTCCACATACACTGACTCTCACTGGGGTACAGTTCCACAGACACTGACTCTCACTGGGAGAGAGTTCCACAGACATTGACTCTCACTGGGGTACAGTTCCACAGACAGTGACTCTCACTGGGGTACAGTTGCACAGACACTGACTCTCACTGGGGTACAGTTCCACAGACTCTCACTGGGGTGCAGTTCCACAGACACTGACTCTCACTGGGAGACAGTTCCACAGACACTGTCTCTCACTGGGGTACAGTTCCACAGACACTGACTCTCACTGGGGTACAGTTCCACAGACACTGACGCTCACTGGGGTACAGTTCCACAGACACTGACGCTCACTGGGGTACAGTTCCACAGACACTGACTCTCACTGGGGTACAGTTCCACAGAGACTGACTCTCACTGGGATACAGTTCCACATACACTGACTCTCACTGGGGTACAGTTCCACAGACACTGACTCTCACTGGGATACAGTTCCACACACACTGACTCTCACTGGGGTACAGTTCCACAGATACTGAATCTCACTGGGGTGCAGTTCCACAGACTCTCACTGTGTACGCTGTACAGGGGTACAGTGACTGAGGGCAGTGACCAACACTGACTTATTTCAGTCTGCTGGTTAGTTCTTACCTGACAAATATCCTCTCCATCTCTTCCAGCCGGTAAACCTCCTTCACCCTGTATAGAAGAGATTGATGTCAGTAATCAGCACCAAACAGAGAGAGAGGGTGAGCTAGCACTGGGCGTTGCTCTGTTGGTCTCTCACCGGATCGGGTTCATGTCCGAGCGACTTGGTTTGGATACAGCTTTCACAAACTTCTCCGCCATCTGGATCCTGAAATACAACAGGAACAGCGTTAGAAACCATCCTTACCCCATTCCCCCCCCCACCGGGATCACTGGATCATCCATCCCCCGCCCAGATCACAGCCTCCTACCGGATCGCTCCCACCCTCTGGATCAACCCCCCCACCAATCACCCCGTCAGACCCCGCCTCCATGACCCTGGCTGTGACCCCAATGGCAATCACTGACCTCTGGTTGAAGTGTTGATCTCTGATATCCGTCCCGTTGAGAATCAGGGCGTCGAGGATGTGGATCGAGCTGATCCGGCGCTGGGCTTTCCCCTAAAACCAGGAGACAGTGGAATCAGAATCAGCACTGATCCCGCGAACAGAGCATCTAGTGAACCCGCAAACTGAAGGCTCACTGAATCCCAGTCCGGGCGGCTCGGGCTCCAGTCCGGGGGGGCCTCGGGGCCAGTCCGGGGGGCCCTCGGGGCCAGTCCGGGGGGCCCTCGGGGCCAGTCCGGGGGGCCCTCGGGGCCAGTCTGGGGGTCTCGGGGCCAGTCTGGGGGTCTCGGGGCCAGCCTGTGCCCTGGCTCTCTGTACCCTGACTCTCTGTACTCCGCACACCAATACCGCGTCCTCTGCCTCAATTCCTCTTCCTCACCTCTCCTTTAAGCTCCTGTATGATTTCCACAAACAGCAACGTTTCTCTCGGTAACTCGGTCTTGAAGTTCTCGAGCTTCTTCCAACGCGTCGGCACCCCACCATCCCACAGGTAGATCTGGGACTTCTGCACAAAACAGAACACACCTCAGATACACTCCAGTACAGGCAGGGCCAATCACAGCAAGAGACACACAAACCCCAATACATGGGCTGGATTGGAAAGGGCCATTCTGCCCCCCATCGAGGCTGTTTCCCGTCTGGGGGGCTCGCAATCCCGGGGAGCCCGCAACCCCAGGGGGTCCAGAAGTAAGGGTCATAGTCTCAGGATCAGGGGTCGACCATTTTGGACTGAGCTGAGGAGAATTTCTTCACTCAGAGGATGGTGAATCTTTGTAATTCTGCTACCCCAGAGGGCTGCGGAGACTCAGTCGTTTCAGGGCCGAGATCGATAGACTCTGGGGAATGAGGGGATATGGAGGATTGGGCGGGAAAGTGGAGTTGAGGTCGATGATCAGCCACAATCTTACTGAATGGCGGAGCAGGCTCAAGGGGCAATATGGCCTCTTCCTCCTTCTCATTCTTATTTTCTTACCACCATTCTGCCCCCATGTACTTACCCCCATTCTGGCCCCTTGTACTTACCCCCATTTTACTCCCATTCTGGCCCCATGTACTTACCCCCATTCTGCCCCCATGTACTTACCCCCATTCTGCCCCCATGTACTTACCCCCATTCTGCCCCCATGTACTTACCCCCATTCTGCCCCCATGTACTTACCCCCATTCTGCCCCCATGTACTTACCCCCATTCTGCCCCCATGTACTTACCCCCATTCTGCCACTTGTACTTACCCCCATTCTGCCCCCGTGTACTTACCCCCATTCTGGCCCCGTGTACTTACCCCCATTCTGGCCCCTTGTACTTACCCCCATTCTGGCCCCTTGTACTTACCCCCATTCTGGCCCCTTGTACTTACCCCCATTCTGCCCCCGTGTACTTACCCCCATTCTGGCCCCGTGTACTTACCCCCATTCTGCCCCCTTGTACTTACCCCCATTCTGGCTCCTTGTACTTACCCCCATTCTGGCCCCGTGTACTTACCCCCATTCTGGCCCCTTGTACTTACCCCCATTCTGGCCCCCGTGTACTTACCCCCATTCTGCCCCCGGGTACTTACCCCCATTCTGGCTCCTTGTACTTACCCCCATTCTGGCCCCGTGTACTTACCCCCATTCTGGCCCTTGTACTTACCCCCATTCTGGCCCTTGTACTTACCCCCATTCTGGCCCTTGTACTTACCCCCATTCTGCCCCCATGTACTTACCCCCATTCTGGCCCCGTGTACTTACCCCCATTCTGGCCCCTTGTACTTACCCCCATTCTGGCCCCTTGTACTTACCCCCATTCTGGCCCCTTGTACTTACCCCCATTCTGCCCCCGTGTACTTACCCCCATTCTGGCCCCGTGTACTTACCCCCATTCTGCCCCCTTGTACTTACCCCCATTCTGGCTCCTTGTACTTACCCCCATTCTGGCCCCGTGTACTTACCCCCATTCTGGCCCCTTGTACTTACCCCCATTCTGGTCCCATGTACTTACCCCCATTCTGCCCCCGGGTACTTACCCCCATTCTGGCTCCTTGTACTTACCCCCATTCTGGCCCCGTGTACTTACCCCCATTCTGGCCCCGTGTACTTACCCCCATTCTGGCCCCATGTACTTACCCCCATTCTGGCCCCGTGTACTTACCCCCATTCTGGCCCCGTGTACTTACCCCCATTCTGCCCCCGTGTACTTACCCCCATTCTGCCCCCGTGTACTTACCCCCATTCTGCCCCCATGTACTTACCCCCATTCTGCCACTTGTACTTACCCCCATTCTGGCCCTTGTACTTACCCCCAT
The DNA here is from genome assembly GCF_052327205.1 of Somniosus microcephalus. Taxonomy (NCBI): domain Eukaryota; kingdom Metazoa; phylum Chordata; class Chondrichthyes; order Squaliformes; family Somniosidae; genus Somniosus; species Somniosus microcephalus. The sequence continues at coordinate 251,280,800 of NC_140995.1, read as the reverse complement.
TCTGCCCCCATGTACTTACCCCCATTCTGGCCCCGTGTACTTACCCCCATTCTGGCCCCTTGTACTTACCCCCATTCTGGCCCCTTGTACTTACCCCCATTCTGCCCCCGTGTACTTACCCCCATTCTGCCCCCTTGTACTTACCCCCATTCTGGCTCCTTGTACTTACCCCCATTCTGGCCCCGTGTACTTACCCCCATTCTGGCCCCTTGTACTTACCCCCATTCTGGTCCCATGTACTTACCCCCATTCTGCCCCCGGGTACTTACCCCCATTCTGGCTCCTTGTACTTACCCCCATTCTGGCCCCGTGTACTTACCCCCATTCTGGCCCCGTGTACTTACCCCCATTCTGGCCCCATGTACTTACCCCCATTCTGGCCCCGTGTACTTACCCCCATTCTGGCCCCGTGTACTTACCCCCATTCTGGCCCCATGTACTTACCCCCATTCTGGCCCCGTGTACTTACCCCCATTCTGGCCCCGTGTACTTACCCCCATTCTGGCTCCTTGTACTTACCCCCATTCTGGCCCCGTGTACTTACCCCCATTCTGGCCCCGTGTACTTACCCCCATTCTGGCCCCATGTACTTACCCCCATTCTGGCCCCTTGTACTTACCCCCATTCTACCCCCCATTCTGGCCCCGTGTACTTACCCCCATTCTACCCCCATTCTGGCCCCGTGTACTTACCCCATTCTGGCTCCTTGTACTTACCCCCATTCTGGCCCCGTGTACTTACCCCCATTCTACCCCCATTCTGGCCCCGTGTACTTACCCCCATTCTACCCCCATTCTGGCCCCGTGTACTTACCCCCATTCTGGCCCCTTGTACTTACCCCCATTCTGGCCCTGTGTACTTACCCCCATTCTACCCCCATTCTGGCCCCGTGTACTTACCCCCATTCTACCCCCATTCTGCCCCCGTGTACTTACCCCCATTCTGGCCCCGTGTACTTACCCCCATTCTGGCCCGTGTACTTACCCCCATTCTGACCCCGTGTACTTACCCCCATTCTGGCCCCGTGTATTTACCCCCATTCTGGCCCCCGTGTATTTACCCCCATTCTGGCCCCGTGTATTACCCCCCATTCTGGCCCCTGTGGACTTACCCCCATTCTGCCCCGTGTACTTACCCCCATTCTGGCCCGTGTATTTACCCCCATTCTGGCCCCTTGTATTTACCCCCATTCTGCCCCCGTGTACTTACCCCCATTCTGGCCCCGGGTACTTACCCCCATTCTGGCCCCGTGTACTTACCCCCATTCTGGCCCCGTGTACTTACCCCCCCATTTCTGGCCCCGTGTACTTACCCCCATTCTGGCCCCGTGTACTTACCCCCATTCTGGCCCCGTGTACTTACCCATTCTGGCCCGTGTACTTACCCCCATTCTGGCCCCGGGTACTTACCCCCATTCTGGCCCCGGGTACTTACCCCCAATTCTGGCCGGGTACTTACCCCCATTCTGGCCCCGGGTACTTACCCCCATTCTGGCCCCGGGTACTTACCCCCATTCTGGCCCCGGGTACTTACCCCCATTCTGGCCCCGGGTACTTACCCCCATTCTGGCCCCGGGTACTTACCCCCATTCTGGCCCCGGGTACTTACCCCCATTCTGGCCCCGTGTACTTACCCCCATTCTGGCCCCGGGTACTTACCCCCATTCTGGCCCCGGGTACTTACCCCATTCTGGCCCCGGGGTACTTACCCCCGATTCTGGCCCCGGGTACTTACCCCCATTCTGGCCCCGGGTACTTACCCCCATTCTGGCCCCGGGTACTTACCCCCATTCTGGCCCCGGGTACTTACCCCCATTCTGGCCCCGGGTACTTACCCCCATTCTGGCCCCGGGTACTTACCCCCCATTCTGGCCCCGGGTACTTACCCCATTCTGGCCCCGGGTACTTACCCCCATTCTGGCCCCGGGTACTTACCCCCATTCTGGCCCCGGGTACTTACCCCCATTCTGGCCCCGGGTACTTACCCCCATTCTGGCCCCGTGTACTTACCCCCATTCTGGCCCCGTGTACTTACACCCATTCTGGCCCCGGGTACTTTACCCTCCCCCTTCTGGCCCCGGGTACTTACCCCCATTCTGGCCCGGGTACTTACCCCCATTCTGGCCCCGGTACTTACCCCCATTCTGGCCCCGGGTACTTACCCCCATTCTGGCCCCGGGTACTTACCCCCATTCTGGCCCCGGGTACTTACCCCATTCTGGCCCCGGACACTTACCCCCATTCTGGCCCCGGGTACTACCCCCATTCTGGCCCCGGGTACTTACCCCCATTCTGGCCCCGGGTACTTACCCCCATTCTGGCCCCGGGTACTTACCCCCATTCTGGCCCCGGGCCTACTCCCATTCTGGCCCCGGGTACTTACCCCCATTCTGGCCCCGGACACTTACCCCCATTCTGGCCCCGGACACTTACCCCCATTCTGGCCCCGGGTACTTACCCCCATTCTGGCCCCGGGTACTTACCCCCATTCTGGCCCCGGGTACTTACCCCCATTCTGGCCCCGGGTACTTACCCCCATTCTGGCCCCGGGTACTTACCCCCATTCTGGCCCCGGGTACTTACCCCCATTCTGGCCCCGTGTACTTACCCCCATTCTGGCCCCGGGTACTTACCCCCATTCTGGCCCCGGGTACTTACCCCCATTCTGGCCCCGGGTACTTACCCCCATTCTGGCCCCGGGTACTTACCCCCATTCTGGCCCCGGGTACTTACCCCCATTCTGGCCCCGTGTACTTACCCCCATTCTGGCCCCGTGTACTTACCCCCATTCTGGCCCCGGGTACTTACCCCCATTCTGGCCCCGGGTACTTACCCCCATTCTGGCCCCTTGTATTTACCCCCATTCTGGCCCCGGGTACTTACCCCCATTCTGGCCCCGTGTACTTACCCCCATTCTGGCCCCGGGTACTTACCCCCATTCTGGCCCCGTGTACTTACCCCCATTCTGGCCCCGTGTACTTACCCCCATTCTGGCCCCGGGTACTTACCCCCATTCTGGCCCCGGGTACTTACCCCCATTCTGGCCCCTTGTACTTACCCCCATTCTGGCCCCGGGTACTTACCCCATTCTGGCCCCTTGTATTTACCCCCATTCTGGCCCCGGATACTTACCCCCATTCTGGCCCCGGGTACTTACCCCCATTCTGGCCCCGGGTACTTACCCCCGTTCTGGCCCCGGGTACTTACCCCCATTCTGGCCCCGGGTACTTACCCCCATTCTGGCCCCGGGTACTTACCCCCGTTCTGGCCCCGTGTACTTACCCCCATTCTGGCCCCGGGTACTTACTCCCATTCTGGCCCCAGGTACTTACCCCCATTCTGGCCCCTTGTACTTACCCCCATTCTGGCCCCGTGTACTTACCCCCATTCTGCCCCTTTTACTTACCCCAATTCTGGCCCCTTGTACTCACCCCCATTCTGCCCCGTGTACTTACCCCCATTCTGCCCTTTTACTTACCCCAATTCTGGCCCCTTGTACTCACCCCCATTCTGGCCCCAGGTACTTACCCCCATTCTGGCCCCTTGTACTCACCCCCATTCTGGCCCCTTGTACTTACCCCCATTCTGGCCCCAGGTACTTACCCCCATTCTGTCCCCAGGTACTTACCCCCATTCTGGCCCCTTGTACTTACCCCCATTCTGGCCCCTTGTACTTACCCCCATTCTGGCCCCGGGTACTTACTCCCATTCTGGCCCCAGGTACTTACCCCCATTCTGGCCCCTTTTACTTACCCCATTCTGGCCCCTTGTACTCACCCCATTCTGCCCCTTTTACTCACCCCCATTCTGCCCCCATGTACTTACCCCCATTCTGCCCCCATGTACTTACCCCATTCTGCCCCTTTTACTTACCCCCATGCCCAGCAGGAATTGCTGCTCTCCCCCAGCGACCATACATCGATAGTCCAGCACGTGGCTGATCTTCTCTATGGTTTGTGCGGAGAGCAGGGTGGGTTTGTAACTGAACGTGTCTGGGTCGGTGCCCTGCAGGAAGGCACAAGCAAACATATTACATCGGAGCAGTCACAGGGCTTGTATCAGAGAGGGAGCGAGCGCATTGGATCATGGCCCTGACACAGAGCTAGTGTCAGAGAGCACGGGGTCATGACCCTGGCACTGGGATCGCGTCAAGACGAGCACGGGGTCATGACCCTGACACAGGGCAAGTGTCAGAGAGCTCAGGGGTCATGACCCTGACACAGGGCCAGTGTCAGAGAGCACGAGGTCATGACCCTGACACAGGGCCAGTGTCAGAGAGCTCAGAGGCCATGACACTGACACAGGGCTAGTGTCAGACAGCTCAGGAAACATGACCCTGACACAGTGACAGGAGGGGGATTGATGTAAACTAGCAGCCAGGGCCTCGGTCACACCACCCTGCCGCCCTCCTAATGTATTGCATTCACCTGAATCAGCTCGTAGAACTTGTTCTTGGGGTCGGTCGTGATCGGAGCCACGCGAGCCTTGTCTGGGATCTGTGGAGTCAGAAGAGAGTCATCACTAGGGAGGAAAGTGGGGGAAGGGGGATCTGGTGAGGTCGAGGAGTCGGGGGAGGGGGGGGGGGGGGGGAGGGCGCGGACCGAGGCGAGGGACGGGGGAGGAGGGGGCGAGGGACGGGGCGGAGAGGCGAGGGGCGGGGCGGAGAGGCGAGTGGCGGGGCGGAGAGGCGAGCGACGGGGCGGAGAGGCGAGCGACGGGGCGGAGAGGCGAGGGACGGGGCGGAGAGGCGAGGCGGAGAGGCGAGGGGCGGGGCGGAGAGGCGAGGGGCGGGGCGGAGAGGCGAGGGGCGGGGCGGAGAGGCGAGGGGCGGGGCGGAGAGGCGAGGGGCGGGGCGGAGAGGCGAGGGGCGGGGCGGAGAGGCGAGGGGCGGGGCGGAGAGGCGAGGGGCGGGGCGGAGAGGCGAGGGACGGGGCGGAGAGGCGAGGGGCGGGCGGAGAGGCGAGGCGGAGAGGCGAGGGGCGGGGCGGAGAGGCGAGGGGCGGGGCGGAGAGGCGAGGGGCGGGGCGGAGAGGCGAGGGGCGGGGCGGAGAGGCGAGGGGCGGGGCGGAGAGGCGAGGGGCGGGGCGGAGAGGCGAGGGGCGGGGCGGAGGCGAGGGGCGGGGCGGAGAGGCGAGGGGCGGGGCGGAGAGGCGAGGGGCGGGGCGGAGAGGCGAGGGGCGGGGCGGAGAGGCGAGGGGCGGGGCGGAGAGGCGAGGGGCGGGGCGGAGAGGCGAGGGGACGGGGCGGAGAGGCGAGGGACGGGGCGGAGAGGCGAGGGACGGGGCGGAGAGGCGAGGGACGGGGCGGAGAGGCGAGGGACGGGGCGGAGAGGCGAGGGACGGGGCGGAGAGGCGAGGGACGGGGCGGAGAGGCGAGGGACGGGGCGGAGAGGCGAGATGAGCAGAATCGAGGGTCGAGCGGACCCTGTGATACTCACCCCCCACAGCTTCAGGCACTCCTTACGGATATCAGCCTGGCGCGTCTCATTCAGGTTCCTGAGGAGAAAAACTCAAACTGAGACACAAGGGTTGCATTGAGGCAGATCTGAGGTTCCCCAGGGCACATGATTCCAAGACCATTAACCGGGTATAAGGGGTGCAGGAGCATAATGGTTCTGTGACTGGGTTAACAATCCAGAGAGCTGAAATCCCACCCGGGCAGTTTGAGAATTTAAATTCAGTTTAAGAAATCTGTTAATAAAAAACTGGGATCAGTAACAGTGACCATGAAGCTGTCGGTTTGTAGGAAAAACCCATCTGGTTCACGAATGTCCTTTAGGGAAGGAAACCTGCCATTCATATCCGGTCTGGGCCTATATGTGACTCCAGTCCCACACCAACGTGGTTGACTGAAACACCCTCTGGACAGACCACCCGGCATTGAGCTCGGCACCGGCTTCGGACACAACAGCACACTCAGCCCAGGCAACCCTGCAAAGTCCTCCTCACCAGGACTTGTGCCACAATTGGAAGCGCTGTCCCACAGGCTAGTCAAGCAACAGCCTGACATAGTCATACTCTCAGAATCATACCTTTCAGCCAATGTCCCAAACTCCTCCCTCACCATCCCTGGGTATGTCCTGTCCCACCGGCAGGACAGACCCACCAGGGGTGGTGGCACAGTGTTATACGGTCGGGAAGGAGTGGCCCTGGGAATCCTCAATATTGACTCCGGACCCCATGAAGTCTCATGGCTTCAGGTCAAGCATGGGCAAGGAAACCTCCTGCTGATTACCACCTACCGCCCTCCCTCAGCTGATGAATCAGTACTCCTCCATGTTGAACACCACTTGGAAGAAGCACTGAGAGTAGCAAGGGCACAGAATGTACTCTGGGTGGGGGACTTCAATGTCCATCACCAAGAGTGGCTCGGTAGCACCACTACTGACCGAGCTGGCCGAGTCCTGAAGGACATAACTGCCAGTCTGGGCCTGCGACAGGTGGTGAGACAACCAACACGAGGGAAAAACCTACTTGACCTCGTCCTCACCAATCTACCTGTCCATGACAGTATCGGTAGCAATGACCATTGTGGAGACGAAGTCCCGACTTCACACTGAGGACACCCTCCATCGTGTTGTGTGCTAAATGGGATAGATTCAGAACAGATCTAGCAGCTCAAAACTGGGCATCCATGAGGCGCTGTGGGCCATCAGAAGCAGCAGAATTGTATTCCACCACAATCTGTAACCTCATGTCCCGGCATATCCCTCGCTCTACCATTACCATCAAGCCAGGGGACCAACCCTGGTTCAATAAGGAGTGTTGAAGAGCATGCCAGGAGCACCTAAAAATGAGGTGCCAACCCGGGGAAGCTGCAACACAGGACTACATGCATGCTAAACAACGGAAGCAGCATGCTATAGACAGGGCTAAGTGATCCCATAATCAATGGATCAGATCAAAGCTCTGCAGTCCTGCCACATTCAGACACCATGACCGTTAACCAGGAAATGAGCCAGGGTTCCTGCTCCTGATCACTGCCCAGTGACCCCTGGGTTAGAGAGTGGGGAGATCAGCCCGGGTTCCTGCTCCTGATCACTGTCCAGTGACCCCTGGGCTAGAGACTGGGGGAAATCAGCCCGGGTTCCTGCTCCTGATCACTGCCCAGTGACCCCTGGGTTAGAGAGTGGGGAAATCAGCCCGGGTTCCTGCTCCTGATCACTGCCCAGTGACCCCTGGGTTAGAGAGAGGAGAGATCAGCCTGGGTTCCTGCTCCTGATCACTGTCCAGTGACCCCTGGGTTAGGGAGAGGGGAAATCAGCCAGGGTTCTTGCTCCTGATCACTGCCCAGTGACCCCTGGGTTAGAGAGAGGGGAAATCAGCCGGGGTTCCTGCTCCTGATCACTGCCCAGTGACCCCTGGGTTAGAGAGAGGAGAGATCAGCCCGGGTTCCTGCTCCTGATCACTGTCCAGTGACCCCTGGGTTAGAGAGAGGGGAAATCAGCCAGGGTTCCTGCTCCTGATCACTGCCCAGTGACCCCTGGGTTAGAGAGAGGGGAAATCAGCCAGGGTTCCTGCTCCTGATCAATGCCCAGTGACCCCTGGGTTAGAGAGAGAGGAAATCAGCCAGGGTTCCTGCTCCTGATCACTGCCCAGTGACCCCTGGGTTAGAGAGAGGGGAAATCAGCCAGGGTTCCTGCTCCTGATCACTGTCCAGTGACCCCTGGGTTAGAGAGAGGGGAAATCAGCCGGGGTTCCTGCTCCTGATCACTGCCCAGTGACCCCTGGGTTAGAGAGAGGGGAAATCAGCCAGGGCTCCTGCTCCTGATCACTGTCCAGTGACCCCTGGGTTAGAGAGAGGGGAAATCAGCCAGGGTTCCTGCTCCTGATCACTGCCCAGTGAGCCCTGGGTTAGAGAGAGGGGAAATCAGCCAGGGTTCCTGCTCCTGATCACTGTCCAGTGACCCCTGGGTTAGAGAGAGGGGAAATCAGCCCGGGTTCCTGCTCCTGATCACTGCCCAGTGACCCCTGGGTTAGAGAGAGGGGAAATCAGCCAGGGTTCCTGCTCCTGATCAATGCCCAGTGACCCCTGGGTTAGAGAGAGAGGAAATCAGCCAGGGTTCCTGCTCCTGATCACTGCCCAGTGACCCCTGGGTTAGAGAGAGGGGAAATCAGCCAGGGTTCCTGCTCCTGATCACTGTCCAGTGACCCCTGGGTTAGAGAGAGGGGAAATCAGCCGGGGTTCCTGCTCCTGATCACTGCCCAGTGACCCCTGGGTTAGAGAGAGGGGAAATCAGCCAGGGCTCCTGCTCCTGATCACTGTCCAGTGACCCCTGGGTTAGAGAGAGGGGAAATCAGCCAGGGTTCCTGCTCCTGATCACTGCCCAGTGAGCCCTGGGTTAGAGAGAGGGGAAATCAGCCAGGGTTCCTGCTCCTGATCACTGTCCAGTGACCCCTGGGTTAGAGAGAGGGGAAATCAGCCGGGGTCCTGCTCCTGATCACTGCCCAGTGACCCCTGGGTTAGAGAGAGGGGAAATCAGCCAGGGTTCCTGCTCCTGATCACTGCCCAGTGACCCCTGGGTTAGAGATTGGGGAAATCAGGCAGGGTTCCTGCTCCTGATCACGGTCCAGTGACCCCTGGGTTAGAGAGAGGAGAAATCAGCCAGGGTTCCTGCTCCTGATCACTGTCCAGTGACCCCTGGGTTAGAGAGAGGGGAAATCAGGCAGGGTTCCTTCTCCTGATCACTGCCCAGTGACCCCTGGGTTAGAGAGAGAGGAAATCAGGCAGGGTTCCTTCTCCTGATCACTGTCCAGTGAGCCCTGGGTTAGAGAGAGGGGAAATCAGCCAGGGTTCCTGCTCCTGATCACGGTCCAGTGACCCCTGGGTTAGAGAGAGAGGGGAAATCAGCCGGGGTTCCTGCTCCTGATCACGGTCCAGTGACCCCTGGGTTAGAGAGAGAGGGGAAATCAGCCAGGGTTCCTGCTCCTGATCACGGTCCAGTGACCCCTGGGTTAGAGAGAGGGGAAATCAGCCAGGGTTCCTGCTCCTGATCACGGTCCAGTGACCCTGCTGGAAAGTGTGTGGATGTTGATTGAATACAGGATGAGGATGGGCTGAGACCCGCCCCCACCCCCGCCCCGCCGTCGATTATCTCTTCCTGAGCTGACAGGTGAAGAATGAGGACTTGGGGCGGGTATCGGAGACTGGCTGGTGCCCATGGGACTGGACCCCGGGACAGGCTGGGGTTCATGCCCCATCTCTGCTGAAGGGGCCAGCGTGTAGAGGAGCGATGGCGGGGGGAGAGCTGACGGAATGGGAGTGGAATTGAAACAGAATGCGTACTCACGGATCACGGATAAAGGCGTGGATTTTGGCCAGAGCCTTGACTTGTATCACAGCATGGCTGAAAGAGAGAGATTAACCCGTTATTGATTCCCGCATTGGGGGGGGGGGGGGGGGGGGGGGGGGGGGGGGGGAGGGGGGGGGAGGGGGGGAGGAGAGAGGGGGGAGGGGGGAGGGAGGAGGAGGGGAGAGGGGGGAAGGGCGGGGGAGAGGGGGGAAGGGCGGGGAGGGAGGGGGCAGGGGAGAGGGGGCGGGGCAGGGGGGGAGGGGGATGGGGGAGAGGGGCGCGGGAAGGGGGAGAGGGCGGGGGGAGAGGGGCGGAGGGGGGAGAGGGGAACAGTGCAGGTGGGGGGGCTAGAACCTACCGCTGGTTGGATTTGACCATGTACTCGAAGAAGTCACTGTCAGATTTGATGATGTCCAGTGGCACCACACAGTTGACATCCTGCTCGCTGTTTCTCAGAGAGTTCAGTTTCAGATTGACGGTGAAGAGATAATCCCGAACAGGATCCGTCCCAGGCCTCAGACCTCGGCACACCAAATACCTGGGACAGCAAGAGGACAGGGTTAATACACAAGGAGATAGACCGCTGACACTGCCCTTTCACCTCCGTGACTCATGACACTGCCTTTTCACCTCCGTGACCCGACACTGCCTTTTCACCTCCGTGACCCCGACACTGCCTTTTCACCTCCGTGACCCCGACACTGCCTTTTCACCTCCGTGACCCGACACTGCCTTTTCACCTCCGTGACCCGACACTGCCCTTTTACCTCCGTGACCCGACACTGCCCTTTTACCTCCGTGACCCCATACATTGCCCTTTCACCTCCGTGACCCCATACATTGCCCTTTCACCTCCATGACCTCGAACACTGCCCATTGACCCCAGGAGCCCATAAACTGCCCTTTCACCTCCATGACCACTGAAACTGCCCTTTCACCTCCGTGACCCCATACATTGCCCTTTCACCTCTGTGACCCCATACATTGCCCTTTCACCTGTGACCCCATACACTGCCCTTTCACCTCCGTGACCCCATACACTGCCCTTTCACCTCCGTGACCCCATACACTGCCCTTTCACCTCCGTGACCCCATACACTGCCCTTTCACCTGTGACCACATACACTGCCCTTTCACCTCCGTGACCCCATACACTGCCCTTTCACCTCCGTGACACTGCCCTTTCACCTCCGTGACACTGCCCTTTCACCTCCGTGACACTGCCCTTTCACCTCCGTGACCACATACACTGCCCTTTCACCTCTGTGACCTCATACACTGCCCTTTCACCTCCGTGACCCCATACATTGCCCTTTCACCTCTGTGACCACATACACTGCCCTTTCACCTCCGTGACCCCATACATTGCCCTTTCACGTCCGTGACCCCATACACTGCCCTTTCAACTCCGTGACCCCATACACTGCCCTTTCACCTCCGTGACCCCATACATTGCCCTTTCACCTCCGTGACCCCATACACTGTCTTTTCACCTCCATGACCGCATTCGCTGCCCTTTGATCTCAGTGAGTCAGACGCTAAGCCATGACTGATGGTGTGTGCAGCGAAGTGCAAGTTATCGAGGACTCACCGTTCGGAGTTGGCTGGGCGGCTCGTCACTGGTTTGAAAAGCGAGACTCGCTCAAAGCAAATATACAGCAGGTAAATGAGCCCAACGCTGAATGGCGTGAAGAGGTCAAAAGTCTTACAAACAAAATGGCCGCCTGCAAGTGAAGCAGAGAAGGTATAAAATAGGGACAGACACATTACAGACAGCAGCCATCTGTTTATCTCAGAAATATTGGTCAAAAACTTCACCAAATCACCAACACAATCAGCAATTTCCCTTTGAATTCAGCTGCATTGTGCTCAGTTTCAGAAACTCAAAGGTAGATGCTGCCCAACCCACTGAGTGTGGCCAACATTCTCGATTGGTATTTGGAATCATAGAATGGTTACAGCATAGGAGGCCGCCATTTGGCCCGTTGAGCCCGTGCCGGCTCACCACAAGAGCACTTCAGCTGGTCCCACTCCCCCACCCTTTCCCCGTGGCCCTGCAAATGGTTTCCTTCAGGTACTTTTCCAATTCCCTTTTGAAAGCCACAATTGGGTCTGCCTCCACCACCCTTTCAGGCAGCGCATTCCAGGTCCTAACCACTCGCTGCATAAAAAAGTTTTTCCTCCTGTCGCCTTTGGTTCTTTTGCCAATCACCTTAAATCTGTGTCCTCTGGTTCTCGACCCTTCCGCCAATGGGAACAGTTTCTCTCTCTCTACTCTGTCCAGACCCCTCATGATTTTGTACACCTCGATCAAATCTCCTCTCAACTTTCTCTGCTCTAAGGAGAACAACCCCAGCTTCTCCAGTCTATCCACATAACTGAAGTCCCTCATCCCTAGACTTCCTTGCTTTTGTACTCTATTCCTCTATTTATGAAGCCCAGGATCCCGTAAGCTTTTTTAACCACTTTCTCAACCTGCCCTGCCACCTTCAACGATTTGTGCACATATACCCCCAGGTCTCTCTGTTCCTGCACCCCCTTTAGGACTGTACCCTTTAGTTTATATTGCCTCTCCTCGTTCTTCCTACCAAAATGTATCACTTCGCACTTTTCTGCATTAAAAGTCCGCCCATTTCACCAGCCTGTCTATGTCTTCCTAAAGTCTATCACTCTCCTCCTCACTGTTCACTATACCTCCAAATTTCTTGTCATCTGCAAATTTTAAAATTGTGCCCTGTACACCCAAGTCTAAGTCATTAATATATATCCAGAAAAGCAAGAACCGACCCCTGGGGAACACCACTGTATACCTTCCTCCAGTCTGATAAACAACCGTTCACCACTACTCTCTGTTCCTGTCACTTAGCCAATTTCGGATCCATACTGCCACTGTCCCTTTTATTCCATGGACAAGCCTATTATGTGGCACTTTATCAAACAACTTTTGGAAGTCCATGTACACCACATCAACCGCATTACCCTCATCAACCCTCTCTGTTACCTCATCAAAAAACTCAATCAGGTTAAACACAATTTGCCTTCAACAAATCACTGCTGGCTTTCTTTAATTAATCCACACTTGTCCAAGTAGCTGTTAATTTTGTCCCTGATTATCATTTCTAAAAGCTTCCTCACTACCGAGGTTAAACTGACTGGCCAATGGTGTAACATTTGCAATTCTCCAGTCCTCTGGCACCACCCCCTATCCCAGGAGGATTGGAAGATTATGGCCAGTATCTCCACAATTTCCATCATTACTTCCCTCAGCATCCGAGGATGTATCCCATCCGGTCCTGGTGACTTATCTACTTTAAGTACAGCCAGCCTTTCTAGTACCTCCTCTTTATCAATTTTTATCCCATCCAGTATCTCAACCTCCTCTTTCACGATGACTGGCAGCATCTTCTTCCTTGGTAAAGACAGATGCAAAGTTCTCATTTAGTACCTCAGCCATACCCTCTGCCTCCATGCATAGGACTCAATTTTTGGTCCCTAATTGGCCCCACCCCCTCCTCTTACTACCCGTTTACTATTTATATGCCTATAGAAGACGTTTGGATTCCCTTTTATGTTCGCTGCCAATCTATTCTCACACTCTCTCTTTTCCCTCTTATTTCCTTTTTCACTTCCCCTCTGAACTTTCTATATTCAGCCTGGTTCTCACTTGTATTCTCAACCTGACATCTGTCCTACGCCCCCTTTTTCTGCTTCATCTTACTCTTTATCTCTTTTGTCATCCAGGGAGCTCTGACTTTAGTTGCCCTGCCTTTACCCCTCGTGGGAATGTACCTCGACTGTACCCGAACCATCTCCTCTTTAAAGGCAGCCCATTGTTCGATTACAGTTTTGCCTGACAATCTTTGATTCCAATTTACCCGGGTCAGATCCATTCTCAACCCACTGAAATTGGCCTTCCTCCAATTAAGTATTTTAACTCTAGATTGCTCCCTGTCCTTTTCCATAGTTATATATAAACCTTATGTTGCTGTGATCACTGTTCCCTAAATGTTCCCCTACTGACACTTGCCCCACTTGAGCAATTCATTCCCCAGAACCAGATCCAACAATGCCTCCTTCCTCATTGGGCCGGAAACATACTGATCAAGAAAGTTCTCCAGATCACACTTCAGAAATTCTTCCCCATCTCTGCCCTTTACACTATTACTATCCCAGTCTATATTAGGATAATTGAAGTCCCTCATTATCACTACTCTATAGTTCTTTCACCTCTCTGTAATTTCCATGCAAATTTGCTCCTTTATATCCTTCCCACTAGTTGGTGGCCTACAGAATGCACCTAGTGGAATAGACCAGAATGGCAGACCTGGGTGTGGAGTGAGGACCGCGGCGGAGCTTAAAAGCGGCGGCAACGAGGCGAGGCCCGACCAGAGCGGCGGACCTGGGTGTGGAGTGAGGACCGCGGCGGAGCTTAAAAGCGGCAGCAATGAGGCGAGGCCCGACCAGAGCGGCGGACCTGGGTGTGGAGTGAGGACCGCGGCGGAGCTTAAAAGCGGCAGCAATGAGGCGAGGCTTACCAATTCAGCAGCGGGAGAGAGAGGTAAAAAGTAATCAAAGTGTGACGTCACCAGGAAGCAGGTAACTGATTGGTTGGTGAGTATTTCTCTCTTTTTTAAACTTTAACTCTGTGGTTTATAGTTACTACGGTCTCTCTGGTGTAGCGGGGACTGTTGGTAAACCATTTAACTGTAGTGTAATTAGTGGGATTGATTGATTTAATTTAAATTCAATTAATTAAAGGGTAAGTCATGGCAGGACAGCCCGGCCACATAGTATGCTCCTCCTGCAATATGTGGGAACTCAGGGATACTTCCTGTGTCCCTGACAACTACGTGTGCAGGAAGTGCATCCAGCTGCAGCTACTGACAGACCGCATTGCGGCACTGGAGCTGCGATTGGATGCATACTGGAGCATTTGCGATGCTCGGGACGTCGTGAATAGCACGTTTACGGAGTTGGACACACCGCAGGTAGATGTTGGACAGGAAGAAAGGGAATGGGTGACCAACAGGCAGAGTACTAGGTGCAGGCAGGTAGTGCAGGGGTCTCCTGTAGACATCCCCCTCTCAAACAGATACACCACTTTGAGTACTGTTGGGGGGACGGCTTATCAGAGGAAAGCAGCAGCAGCCAACTTCCTGACACCAGGGGTGGCTCTGCTGCACAGCACGGGAGGAAAGAGTGGGAGAGCTATAGTAATAGGGGATTCTATTGTAAGGGGAATAGATAGGCGTTTCTGCGGCCGCAAACGAGACTCCAGGATGGTGTGTTGCCTACCTGGTGCAAGGGTCAAGGATGTCTCGGAGCGGCTGCAGAACATCTTGGAAGGGGAGGGTGAACAGCCAGTTATCGTGGTGCATATAGGTACCAACGCTATAGGTAAAAAGCGGGATGAGGTCCTAAAAGCAGAATATAGGGAGTTAGGAGGTAAATTAAAAAATAGGACCTCAAAAGGTAGTAATCTCAGGATTGCGACCAGTGCCACGTGCTAGTCAGAGTAGAAATAGAAGGATATTTCAGATGAATAAGTGGCTAGAGGAATGGTGCAACGGGGAGGGATTCAAGTTCCTGGGACATTGGAACCGGTTCTGGGGGAGGTGGGACCTGTTCAAACCGGACGGTTTGCACCTGGGCAGGGCTGGAACCGATGTCCTAGGGGGAGTGTTTGCAAGTGCTGTGGGGGAGGGTTTAAACTAAAATGGCAGGGGGTTGGGAACCTGAGCAGGGAGACAGAGGAAAGGGAAACAAGGATAAAAGCAAAAGATAGGAAGGAGAAAAACAAAAGTGGCACTCAGAGAAATCAACGGTTTAAATCCAACGTGGCCACAGTAAATAATAATTCTAATAGGTCTAAGAGCATTAAAAAAACAAGCCTGAAGGCTGTGTCTTAATGCGAGGAGCATTCGTAATAAGGTGGATGAATTGGCTGCGCAAATAGAGGTAAATGAATACGATTTGGTTGGGATTACGGAAACGTGGCTCCAGGGTGGCCAAGGCTGGGAACTCAACATCCAGGGGTATTCGATATTCAGGAAAGATAGGCAAAAAGGAAAGGGAGGTGGGGTAGCATTACTGGTTAAAGAAGGGATTAATACAATTGTAAGGAAGGATATTAGCTCTGATGATGTGGAATCTGTATGGGTAGAATTGAGAAATACTAAGGGGCAGAAAACGTTAGTGGGAGTGGTATATAGACCTCCCAACAGTAAGGCGGAGGTTGGGGGTGGCATTAAAAGGGAAATTAAAGAAGCGTGCAATAAGGGCACAGCAGTCATCATGGGTGACTTTAATCTACATATAGATTGGGCTAACCAAATTAGTAACAATACTGTGGAGGAGGAATTCCTGGAGTGTTTACGGGATAGTTTCCTAGACCAATATGTCGAGGAACCAACCAGAGATCAGGCCATCTTAGACTGGGTATTATGTAATGAGAAAGGATTAATTAGCAATCTTGCTGTACGAGGCCCCTTGGGTCAGAGCGATCATAATATGATCGAATTCTTCATTAAGATGGAGAATGAAGTAGTTGACTCAGAGACTAGGGTCCTAAATTTAAATAAAGGAAACTACGATGGTCTGAGGAGCGAGTTGGGAAGGATTGATTCGGGAATGTCACTCAAAGAGTTGACGGTGGATAGGCAATGGCAAACATTCAAAGACCGAATGGATGAACTACAGAATTTGTTCATCCCAGTTTGGCATAAAAATAAAACAAAAAAGGTGACTCAACCGTGGCTAACAAGGGAAATTAGGGATAGCATAAGATCCAAGGAGAGGACATATAAATTGGCCAGAAAAAGCAATAATCCTGAGGATTGGGAGCAGTTTAGGAGTCAACAAAGGAGGACAAAGGGATTAATTAAGAAAGGGAAAATAGAATATGAGAGTAAGCTTGCCGGGAACATAAAAACTGACTGTAAAAGCTTCTATAGATATGTGAAGAGAAAAAGATTGGGGAAGTCGAGCGTAGGTCCCTTGCAGTCTGAATCAGGGGAATTTATAATGGGGAACAAAGAAATGGCTGACCAACTAAATACATATTTTGGTTCTGTCTTCACAAAGGAGGACACAAATAACCTCCCAGAGATGTCGGGGAACATAGGGTCTGATGAAAGGGTGGAACTGAAAGAAATCAGTATTTGTAGAGAAATGGTGTTAGGGAAATTGATGGGACTGAAGACCGATAAATCCCCAGGGCCTGATAATCTACATCCTAGGGTGCTTAAGGAAGTGGCCCTAGAAATAGTAGATGCATTGCTGGTCATCTTCCAGAACTCTGCTACTGTTACCCCACTATTCAAAAAAGGTGGAAGAGAAAAAGCGGGGAATTATAGACCGGTAAGCCTGATATCGGTAGTGGGGAAAATGCTGGAGTCCATTATAAAAGATGTAATAGCAGAGCACTTGGAAAGCAGTGACAGGATCGGACAAAGTCAACATGGATTTACAAAAGGTAAATCGTGCTTGACTAATCTACTGGAATTTTTTGAGGATGTAACTGGTAAAATAGATAAGGGAGAACCAGTGGATGTGGTGTATTTGGACTTTCAGAAGGCTTTCGATAAGGTCCCGCATAAGAGATTAGCGTGCAAATTAAGGCACATGGGATTGGGGGCAAGGTATTGACTTGGATAGAGAACTGGTTGGCGGATAGAAAGCAAAGAGTTGGAATAAACGGGTCGTTTTCCAAGTGGCAGGCAGTGACTAGTGGGGTACCGCAAGGATCGGTCCTAGGACCGCAGCTGTTCACAATATATATTAATGATCTGGATGAGGGAATTGGATGTAATATCTCCAAATTTGCAGACGACACAAAGCTGGGTGGGAGGGTATGCTGTGAGGAGGATGTCGTGAAACTCCAGTACGATTAGGACAGGTTGGGTGATTGGGCAGAAACATGGCAAATGCACTATAATGTGGATAAATGTGAGGTTATCCACTTTGGTGGCAAAAACAGGAAGGCAGACTATTATTTGAATGGCAATAGATTGGGAGAAGGGGAAGTGCAAAGAGACCTGGGGGTTCTTGTGCACCAGTCGCTGAAGGTAAGTATGCAGGTGCAGCAGGCGCTTAAGAAGGCAAATAGTATGTTGGCCTTCGTCGCAAGAGGGTTCGAGTACAGGAACAAGGATGTCTTGCTGCAGTTGTAACAGGGCGTTGGTGAGACCGCACCTTGAGTATTGCGTGCAGTTTTGGTCGCCTTATCTGAGGAAGGACGTTCTTGCCATGGAAGGAGTGCAGTGAAGATTCACCAGGCTGATACCTGGGATGGCAGGAATGACGTATGAGGAGAGATTGTGTCGATTAGGCTTATACTCACTGGAGTTTAGACGAATGAGAGGGGATCTCATTGAAACTTATAAAATTCTAAGGACTGGACAGACTAGATGCAGGAAGGATGTTTCCGAAAGCCGGGGAGTCCAGACCAGGGGTCATAGTCTAAGGATAAAGGATAAGCCATTTAGGACTGAAATGAGGAGGAATTTCTTCACCCAGAGAGTGGTGAACCTGTGGAATTCTCTGCCACAGAAGGCGGTGGAGGCCAGTTCATTAAATATATTCAAGAAAGAGTTGGATATATTTCTTAAGGCTAAAGGGATCAAGGGATATGGGGAGAAGGCAGGGACAGGGTACTGAATTTGGATGATCAGCCATGATCTCATTGAATGGCGGAGCAGGCTCGAGGGGCCGAATGGCCGACTCCTGCTCCTATCTTCTATGTTTCTATGTTTAGTCGTGTAATGGCACCTCTATTATTTCTCAACTCGAACCAAATAGATTCTGCACTTCACCCCTCCAGGACATCCTCTCTCTCCAGCACTGTAATATTCTCCTTAATAAATACTGCCACCTCACCTCCTTTCTATCCTTCCCTATCACACCCGGTCGTATTAAACACACACTCGAACCCCTCGCTCTCCCCGATCACACCCTGTCCCATTTAACACACACTCTAACCCCTCGCTCTCTCCTGATCACACCCTGTCCCATTTAACACACACTCTAACCCCTCGCTCTCTCCCCGATCACACCCTGTCCCATTTAACACACACTCTAACCCCTCGCTCTCTCCTGATCACACCCTGTCCCATTTAACACAATCTAACCCCTCGCTCTCTCCCCGATCACACCCTGTCCCATTTAACACACACTCTAACCCCTCGCTCTCTCCTGATCACACCCTGTCCCATTTAACACAATCTAACCCCTCGCTCTCTCCCCGATCACACCCTGTCCCATTTAACACACACTCTAACCCCTCGCTCTCCCCCCGATCACACCCTGTCCCATTAAACACACACTCTAACCCCTCGCTCTCTCCTGATCACACCCTGTCCCATTTAACACAATCTAACCCCTCGCTCTCTCCCCGATCACACCCTGTCCCATTTAACACACACTCTAACCCCTCGCTCTCCCCCCGATCACACCCTGTCCCATTTAACACACACTCTAACCCCTCGCTCTCTCTCCTGATCACACCCTGTCCCATTTAACACACACTCGAACCCCTCGCTCTCCCCGATCACACCCTGTCCCATTTAACACACTCTAACCCCTCGCTCTCTCCCCGATCACACCCTGTCCCATTTAACACACACTCTAACCCCTCGCTCTCTCCTGATCACACCCTGTCCCATTTAACACAATCTAACCCCTCGCTCTCTCCCCGATCACACCCTGTCCCATTTAACACAATCTAACCCCTCGCTCTCTCCCCGATCACACCCTGTCCCATTTAACACACACTCTAACCCCTCGCTCTCTCCTGATCACACCCTCTCCCATTTAACACATACTCTAACCCCTCGCTCTCCCCGATCACACCCTGTCCCATTTAACACACAATCTAACCCCTCGCTCTCCGCCGATCACACCCTGTCCCATTTAACACACACTCTAACCCCTCGCTCTCCCCCCGATCACACCCTCTCCCATTTAACACAATCTAACCCCTCGCTCTCTCCCCGATCACACCCTGTCCCATTTAACACACTCTAACCCCTCGCTCTCCCCCCGATCACACCCTGTCCCATTTAACACACACTCTAACCCCTCGCTCTCTCCCCGATCACACCCTGTCCCATTTAACACACACTCTAACCCCTCGCTCTCTCTCCAGATCACACCCCGTCCCATTTAACACACACTCTAACCCCTCGCTCTCCCCGATCACACCCTGTCCCATTTAACACACACTCTAACCCCTCGCTCTCTCCCCGATCACACCCTGTCCCATTTAACACACACTCTAACCCCTCGCTCTCTCCCCGATCACACCCTGTCCCATTTAACACACGCTCTAACCCCTCGCTCTCCCCGATCACACCCTGTCCCATTTAACACACACTCTAACCCCTCGCTCTCTCCCCGATCACACCCTGTCCCATTTAACACACTCTAACCCCTCGCTCGCTCTCTCCGATCACACCCTGTCCCATTTAACACACACTCTAACCCCTCGCTCTCCCCGATCACACCCTGTCCCATTTAACACACACTCTAACCCCTCGCTCTCCCCGATCACACCCTGTCCCATTTAACACACACTCTAACCCCTCGCTCTCTCCCCGATCACACCCTGTCCCATTTAACACACACTCTAACCCCCTCGCTCCCCCTATCACACCCTGTCCCATTTAACACACACTCTAACCCCCTCGCTCTCCCCTATCACACCCTGTCCCATTTAACACACACTCTAACCCCTCGCTCTCTCCCGATCACACCCTGTCCCATTTAACACACACTCTAACCCCTCGCTCTCCCCCGATCACACACTGTCCCATTTAACACACACTCTAACCCCTCGCTCTCTCCCGATCACACCCTGTCCCATTTAACACACACTCTAACCCCTCGCTCTCCCCGATCACACCCTGTCCCATTTAACACACACTCTAACCCCTCGCTCTCTCCCCGATCACACCCTGTCCCATTTAACACACACTCTAACCCCCTCGCTCTCCCCCCGATCACACCCTGTCCAATTTAACACACTCTAACCCCTCGCTCTCCCCGATCACACCCTGTCCCATTTAACACACTCTAACCCCTTGCTCTCTCCCCGATCACACCCTGTCCCATTTAACACACTCTAACCCCTCGCTCTCTCCCCGATCACACCCTGTCCCATTTAACACACACTCTAACCCCTCGCTCTCCCCGATCACACCCTGTCCCATTTAACACACTCTAACCCCTCCCTCTCCCCGATCACACCCTGTCCCATTTAACACACACTCTAACCCCTCGCTCTCCCCCGATCACACTGTCCCATTTAACACACACTCTAACCCCTCGCTTTCCCCGATCACACCCTGTCCCATTTAACACACACTCTAACCCCTCGCTCTCCCCCCGATCACACCCTGTCCCATTTAACACACACTCTAACCCCTCGCTCTCTCCCCGATCACACCCTGTCCCATTTAACACACACTCCAACCCCTCGCTCTCTCCACGATCACACCCTGTCCCATTTAACACACACTCTAACCCCTCACTCTCCCCGATCACACCCTGTCCCATTAAACACACACTCTAACCCCTCGCTCTCCCCGATCACACTCTGTCCCATTTAACACACACTCTAACCCCTCGCTCTCCCCGATCACACCCTGTCCCATTTAACACACACTCTAACCCCTCGCTCTCCCCGATCACACCCTGTCCCATTTAACACACACTCTAACCCCTCGCTCTCCCCGATCACACCCTGTCCCATTTAACACACACTCTAACCCCTCGCTCTCTCGCCAATCACACCCTGTCCCATTTAACACACACTCTAACCCCTCGCTCTCTCCCCGATCACACCCGTCCCATTTAACACACACTCTAACCCCTCGCTCTCTCTCCCGATCACACCGTCCCATTTAACACACACTCTAACCCCTCGCTCTCCCCGATCACACCCCGTCCCATTTAACACACACTCTAACCCCTCGCTCTCTCCCCGATCACACCCTGTCCCATTTAACACACACTCTAACCCCTCGCTCTCCCCGATCACACCCTGTCCCATTTAACACACACTCTAACCCCTCGCTCTCCCCGATCACACCCCGTCCCATTTAACACACACTCTAACCCCTCGCTCTCTCCCCGATCACACCGTCCCATTTAACACACACTCTAACCCCTCGCTCTCCCCGATCACACCCTGTCCCATTTAACACACACTCTAACCCCTCGCTCTCTCCCCGATCACACCCTGTCCCATTTAACACACACTCTAACCCCCTCGCTCTCCCCCCGATCACACCCTGTCCAATTTAACACACTCTAACCCCTCGCTCTCCCCGATCACACCCTGTCCCATTTAACACACTCTAACCCCTTGCTCTCTCCCCGATCACACCCTGTCCCATTTAACACACTCTAACCCCTCGCTCTCTCCCCGATCACACCCTGTCCCATTTAACACACACTCTAACCCCTCGCTCTCCCCGATCACACCCTGTCCCATTTAACACACTCTAACCCCTCCCTCTCCCCGATCACACCCTGTCCCATTTAACACACACTCTAACCCCTCGCTCTCCCCCGATCACACTGTCCCATTTAACACACACTCTAACCCCTCGCTTTCCCCGATCACAGCCTGTCCCATTTAACACACACTCTAACCCCTCGCTCTCCCCCCGATCACACCCTGTCCCATTTAACACACACTCTAACCCCTCGCTCTCTCCCCGATCACACCCTGTCCCATTTAACACACACTCCAACCCCTCGCTCTCTCCACGATCACACCCTGTCCCATTTAACACACACTCTAACCCCTCACTCTCCCCGATCACACCCTGTCCCATTAAACACACACTCTAACCCCTCGCTCTCCCCGATCACACTCTGTCCCATTTAACACACACTCTAACCCCTCGCTCTCCCCGATCACACCCTGTCCCATTTAACACACACTCTAACCCCTCGCTCTCCCCATCACACCCTGTCCCATTTAACACACACTCTAACCCCTCGCTCTCCCCGATCACACCCTGTCCCATTTAACACACACTCTAACCCCTCGCTCTCTCGCCAATCACACCCTGTCCCATTTAACACACACTCTAACCCCTCGCTCTCTCCCCGATCACACCCGTCCCATTTAACACACACTCTAACCCCTCGCTCTCTCTCCCGATCACACCGTCCCATTTAACACACACTCTAACCCCTCGCTCTCCCCGATCACACCCCGTCCCATTTAACACACACTCTAACCCCTCGCTCTCTCCCCGATCACACCCTGTCCCATTTAACACACACTCTAACCCCTCGCTCTCCCCGATCACACCCTGTCCCATTTAACACACACTCTAACCCCTCGCTCTCCCCGATCACACCCTGTCCCATTTAACACACACTCTAACCCCTCGCTCTCTCCCCGATCACACACTGTCCCATTTAACACACACTCTAACCCCTCGCTCTCCCCGATCACACCCTGTCCCATTTAACACACACTCTAACCCCTCGCTCTCCCCGATCACACCCTGTCCCATTTAACACACACTCTAACCCCTCGCTTTCCCCGATCACACCCTGTCCCATTTAACACACACTCTAACCCCTCGCTCTCTCCCCGATCACACCCTGTCCCATTTAACACACACTCTAACCCCTCGCTCTCCCCGATCACACCCTGTCCCATTTAACACACACTCTAACCCCTCGCTCTCCCCGATCACACCCTGTCCCATTTAACACACACTCTAACCCCTCGCTCTCTCCCCGATCACACACTGTCCCATTTAACACACACTCTAACCCCTCGCTCTCTCCCCGATCACACCGTCCCATTTAACACACACTCTAACCCCTCGCTCTCCCCCGATCACACCCTGTCCCATTTAACACACACTCTAACCCCTCGCTCTCCCCCGATCACACCCTGTCCCATTTAACACACACTCTAACCCCTCGCTCTCCCCCCGATCACACCCTGTCCAATTTAACACACACTCTAACCCCTCGCTCTCCCCCCGATCACACCCTGTCTCATTTAACACACACTCGAACCCCCCGCTCTCTCCCCGATCACACCCTGTCCCATTAAACACACACTCTAACCCCTCGCTCTCCCCGATCACACCCTGTCCCATTTAACACACATTCTAACCTCTCCCTCTCCCCCGATCACACCCTGTCCCATTTAACACACACTCTAACCCCTCGCTCTCTCTCCCCAATCACACCCTGTCCCATTTAGCACACTCTAACCCCTCGCTCTCCCCCAATCACACCCTGTCCCATTTAACACACACTCTAACCCCTCCCTCTCCCCCCGATCACACCCTGTCCCATTTAACACACACTCTAACCCCTCGCTCTCCCCTATCACACCCTGCCCCAGTTAACACACACTCTAACCCCTCGCTCTCCCCAATCACACCCTGTCCCATTTAACACACACTCTAACCCCTCGCGCTCTCCCCGATCACACCCTGTCCCATTTAACACACACTCTAACCCCTCGCTCTCCCCCCGATCACACCCTGTCCCATTTAACACACACTCTAACCCCTCGCTCTCTCCCCGATCACACCCTGTCCCATTTAACACACTCTAACCCCTCGCTCTCCCCGATCACACCCTGTCCCATTTAACACACACTATAACCCCTCGCTCTCTCCCCGATCACACCATGTCCCATTTAACACACACTCTAACCCCTCGCTCTCCCCCCATCACACCCTGTCCCATTTAACACACACTCTAACCCCTCGCTCTCCCCGATCACACCCTGTCCCATTTAACACACACTCTAACCCCTCCCTCTCCCCCGATCACACCATCCCATTTAACACACACTCTAACCCCTCGCTCTCCCCGATCACACCGTGTCCCATTTAACACACACTCTAACCCCTCGCTCTCCCCGATCACACCCTGTCCCATTTAACACACACTCTAACCCCTCGCTCTCCCCGATCACACCCTGTCCCATTTAACACACACTCTAACCCCTCGCTCTCCCTGATCACACCCTGCCCCATTTAACACACACTCTAACCCCTCGCGCTCTCCCCGATCACATCCTTTCCCATTTAACACACACTCTAACCCCTTGCGCTCTCCCCGATCACACCCTGTCCCATTTAACACACACTCTAACCCCTCACTCTCCCCGATCACACCCTGTCCCATTTAACACACACTAACCCCTCGCTCTCTCCCCGATCACACCCTGTCCCATTTAACACACACTCTAACCCCTCGCTCTCCCCCGATCACACCCTGTCCCATTTAACACACACTCTAACCCCTCGCTCTCCCCGATCACACCCTGTCCCATTTAACACATTCTAACCCCTCGCTCTCCCCGATCACACCCTGTCCCATTTAACACACACTCTAACCCCTCGCTCTCTCCCCGATCACACCATGTCCCATTTAACACACACTCTAACCCCTCGCTCTCTCCCCGATCACACCGTCCCATTTAACACACACTCTAACCCCTCGCTCTCTCCCCGATCACACCATGTCCCATTTAACACAAACTATAACCCCTCGCTCTCTCCCCGATCACACCATCCCATTTAACACACACTCTAACCCCTCGCTCTCCCCGATCACACCCTGTCCCATTTAACACACACTCTAACCCCTCGCTCTCTCCCTGATCACACCCTGTCCCATTTAACACACTCTCTAACCCCTCGCTCTCTCCCTGATCACACCCTGTCCCATTTAACACACTCTCTAATCCCACGCTCTCTCCCCGATCACACCGTCCCATTTAGCACACACTCTAACCCCTCGCTTTCCCCGATCACACCCTGTCCCATTTAACACACACTCTAACCGCTCGCTCTCTCCCCGATCACACCATGTCCCATTTAACACACACTCTTACCCCTCGCTCTCTCCCGATCACACCCTGTCCCATTTAACACACACTCTAACCCCTCGCTTTCCCCGATCACACCCTGTCCCATTTAACACACACTCTAACCGCTCGCTCTCTCCCCGATCACACCATGTCCCATTTAACACACACTCTTACCCCTCGCTCTCTCCCGATCACACCCTGTCCCATTTAACACACACTCTAACCCCTCGCTCTCCCCCGATCACACCCTGTCCCATTTAACACACACTCTAACCCCTCGCTCTCCCCCCGATCACACCCTGTCCAATTTAACACACACTCTAACCCCTCGCTCTCCCCGATCACACCCTGTCCCATTTAACACACATTCTAACCCCTCCCTCTCCCCCGATCACACCGTCCCATTTCACACACACTCTAACCCCTCGCTCTCCCCGATCACACCCTGTCCCATTTAACACACATTCTAACCCCTCGCTCTCCCCGATCACACCGTCCCATTTAACACACACTCTAACCCCTCGCTCTCCCCGATCACACCCTGTCCCATTTAACACATTCTAACCCCTCGCTCTCCCCCGATCACACCCTGTCCCATTTAACACACACTCTAACCCCTCGCTCTCTCCTGATCACACCCTGTCCCATTTAACACACACTCTAACCCCTCGCTCTCTCCCCGATCACACCCTGTCCCATTTAACACACACTCTAACCCCTCGCTCTCTCCCGATCACATCCTGTCCCATTTAACACACACTCTAACCCCTCACTCTCTCCACGATCACACCCTGTCCCATTTAACACACACTCCAACCCCTCGCTCTCCTCCCGATCACACCCTGTCCCATTTAACACACACTCTAACCCCTCGCTCTCCCCGATCACACCCTGTCCCATTTAACACACACTCTAACCCCTCGCTCTCCCCCGATCACACCCTGTCCCATTTAACGCACACTCTAACCCCTCGCTCTCTCCCCGATCACACCCTGTCCCATTAAACACACACTCTAACCCCTCGCTCTCCCCCCGATCACACCCTGTCCCATTTAACACACACTCTAACCCCTCGCTCTCCTCCCGATCACACCCTGTCCCATTTATCACACACTCTAACCCCTCGCTCTCTCCACGATCACACCCTGTCCCATTTAACACACACTCTAACCCCTCGCTCTCCCCGATCACACCCTGTCCCATTTAACACACACTCCAACCCCTCGCTCTCTCCCCGATCACACCCTGTCCCATTTAACACACACTCTAACCCCTCGCTCTCCCCGATCACACCCTGCCCCATTTAACACACACTCTAACCCCTCGCTCTCCCCGATCACACCCTGTCCCATTTAACACACACTCTAACCCCTCGCTCTCCCCGATCACACCCTGTCCCATTTAACACACACTCTAACCCCCTCGCTCTCTCCCCGATCACACCCTGTCCCATTTAACACACACTCTAACCCCTCGCACTCTCCCCGATCACACCCTGTCCCATTTAACACACACTCTAACCCCTCGCTCTCTCCCCGATCACACACCGTCCAATTTAACACACACTCTAACCCCTCGCTCTCCCTGATGACACCCTGTCCCATTTAACACACACTCTAACCCCTCGCTCTCTCCCCGATCACACCCTGTCCCATTTAACATAGAAGATAGGAGCAGGAGTAAGCCATTTGGCCCTTCGAACCTGCTCCGCCATTCAATGTGATCATGGCTGATCATCCAAACTCAGTACCCTGTCCCCGCCTTTTCCCCATATCCCTTGATCCCTTCAGCCTCAAGAAACATATCCAACTCTTTCTTGAATATATTTAATGAACTGGCCTCTACTGCCTTCTGTGGCAGAGAATTCCACAGGTTCACCACTCTCTGGGTGAAGAAATTCCTCCTCATTTCAGTCCTAAATGGCTTACCCCTTATCCTTAGACTATGACCCCTGGTTCTGGACTCCCCGGCCATCAGAAACATCCTTCCTGCATCTAGTCTGTCCAGACCTGACAGAATTTTATAGGTTTCGATGAGATCCCCTCTCAATCTTCTAAACTCCAGTGAGTACAAGCCCAATCGACACAATCTCTCCTCATACGTCATTCCTGCCATCCCAGGTATCAGCCTGGTGAATCTTCGCTGCACTCCCTCCATGGCAAGAACGTCCTTCCTCAGGTATGGTGACCAAAACTGCACACAATACTCAAGGTGCGGTCTGACCAAGGCCCTGTACAACTGTAGCAAGACATCCTTGTTCCTGTACTCGAACCCTCTTGCTACGAAGGCCAACATACCATTTGCCTGCTTAACCGCCTGCTGCACCTGCATGCTTACCTTCAGCGACTGGTGCACAATAACACCCAGGTCTCTTTGCACTTCCCCTTCTCCCAATCTATTGCCATTCAAATAATAATCTGCCTTCCTGTTTTTGCCACCAAAGTGGATAACCTCACATTTATCCACATTATAGTGCATTTGCCATGTTTCTGCCCAATCACCCAACCTGTCCAAATCGTACTGGAGTTTCCCGACATCCTCCTCGCAGCTTACCCTCCAGCCCAGCTTTGTGTCGTCGGCAAATTTGGCGATATTACATCCAATTCCCTCGTCCAGATCATTAATATATATTGTGAACAGCTGGGGTCCTCGGACTGATCCTTGCGGTACCCCACTAGTCACTGCCTGCCACTCAGAAAACGACCCGTTTATTCCAACTCTTTGCTTTCTGTCCGCCAACCAGTTCTCTATCCAAGTCAATACCTTGCCCCCAATCCCATGTGCCTTAATTTTGCACGCTAATCTCTTGTGTGGGACCTTATCGAAAGCCTTCTGAAAGTCCAAATACACCACATCCACTTGTTCTCCCTTATCTATTTTACCAGTTACATCCTCAAAAAATTCCAGTAGATTAGTCAAGCATGATTTACCTTTTGTAAATCCATGTTGACTTTGTCCGATCCTGTCACTGCTTTCCAAGTGCTCTGCTATTACATCTTTTATAATGGACTCTAGCATTTTCCCCACTACCGATGTCAGGCTTACCGGTCTATAATTCCCCGCTTTTTCTCTACCACCTTTTTTGAATAGTGGGGTAACATTAGCTACCCTCCAATCCATGGGTACCGTTCCAGAGTCTATCGAGTTCTGGAAGATGATCAGTAGTGCATCTACTATCTCTAGGGCCACTTCCTTAAGTACCCTGGGATGTAGACCATCAGGCCCTGGGGATTTATCGGCCTTCAGTCCCATCAATTTTCCTAACACCATTTCCCTACAAATACTGATTTCTTTCAGTTCCTCCCTTTCATCAGACCCTATGTTCCCCGGCATCTCTGGCAGGTTATTTGTGTCCTCCTTTGTGAAGACAGAACCAAAGTATGTATTTAGTTGGTCTGCCATTTCCTTGTTTCCCATTATAAATTCCCCCGATTCTGACTGTAAGGGACCTACGCTTGACTTCACTAATCTTTTTCTCTTCACATATCTATAAAGGCTTTTACAGTCAGTTTTTATGTTCCCTGCTAGCTTACTCTCATATTCTATTTTCCCTTTCTTAATTAATCCCTTTGTCCTCCTTTGTTGACTCCTAAACTGCTCCCAATCCTCAGGATTATTGCTTTTTCTAGCCAATTTATATGTCCTCTCCTTGGACCTTATGCTATCCCTAGTTTCCCTTGTTAGCCACGGTTGAGTCACCTTTTTTGTTTTATTTTTACGCCAAACTGGGATGAACAAATTCTGTAGCTCATCCATTCGGTCTTTGAATGTTTGCCATTGCCTATCCACCGTCAACCCTTTGAGCGACATTCCCCAATCAATCCTACCCAACTCGCGCCTCAGACCATCGTAGTTTCCTTTATTTAAATTCAGGACCCTAGTCTCAGTCAACTACTTCATTCTCCATCTTAATGAAGAATTCGATCATATTATGATCGCTCCGACCCAAGGGGCTTCGTACAACAAGATTGCTAATTAATCCTTTCTCGTTGCATAATACCCAGTCTAAGATGGCCTGATCTCTGGTTGGTTCCTCGACATATTGGTCCAGGAAACCATCCCGTAAACACTCCAGGAATTCCTCCTCCACAGTATTGTTACTAATTTGGTTGGCCCAATCTATATGTAGGTTAAAGTCACCCATGATGACTGCTGTGCCCTTATTGCACGCTTCTTTAATTTCCCTTTTAATGCCATCCCCAACCTCCACCTTACTGTTTGGAGGTCTATATACCACTCCCACTAATGTTTTTTTCCCCTTAGTATTTCTCAATTCTACCCATACAGATTCCACATCAGCAGAGCTAATATCCTTCATTACAATTGTATTAATCCCTTCTTTAACCAGTAATGCTACCCCACCTCCCTTTCCTTTTTGCCTATCTTTCCTGAATATCAAATACCCCTGGATGTTGAGTTCCCAGTCTTGGCCATCCTTGAGCCACGTTTCTGTAATCCCAACCAAATCGTATTCGTTTACCTCTATTTGCGCAGCCAATTCATCCACCTTATTACAAATGCTCCTCGCATTACGACACAAAGCCTTCAGGCTTGTTTTTTTTTAACGCTCTTAGCCCTATTAGAATTATTATTTACTGTGGCCGCGTTTGATTTAAACCGTTGATTTCTCTGATTGCCACTTTTGTTTTTCTCCTTCCTATCTTTTGCTTTTATCCCTGTTTCCGTTTCCTCTGTCTCCCTGCTCAGGTTCCCAACCCCCTGCCATTTTAGTTTAAACCCCCCCGAACAGTGCTAGCAAACCTCCCCGCAAGGATATTTATCCCGCTCTGGTTCAGGTGCAACCCGTCCGACTTGTACAAGTCCCACCTTTCCCAGAAGCAGGCCCAGTGATCCAGGAAGCTAAAGCCCTCCATCCTGCACCAACTCTTTAGCCACGCATTCTTCTGACGAAGGAGCAGCGCTCCAAAAGCTTGTGATTTCAAATAAAACTGTTGGACTACAACCTGGTGTTGTGTGACTTCTTACATTTGTCCCATTTAACACACACTCTAACCCCTCGCTCTCTCCATGATCACACCCTGTCCCATTTAACACACACTCTAACCCCTCGCTCTCCCCGATCACACCCTGTCCCATTTAATACATGCTATAGTCCCAGTGACCTTACCTGTCCTGACCACACTGAATCCCACGAGGATCTGACACAGCAGCAGCTGCTTACTCAGGATCTCCTGCAGGTTCTCCTGCCCCGCAACCGAGAAACCCTAGAGAGAGGGACACAGTCAGAGAAATATACCCCCTCATGCAATGTCGAGGGAGCTTTACTCTGTATCTAACCCCATGCTGTACCTGCCCTGGGAGTGTTTGATGGGACAGTGTAGAGGGAGCTTTACTCTGTATCTAATCCCGTGCTGTACCTGCCCTGGGAGTGTTTGATGGGACAGTGTAGAGGGAGCTTTACTCTGTATCTAACCCGTGCTGTACCTGCCCTGGGAGTGTTTGATGGGACAGTGTAGAGGGAGCTTTACTCTGTATCTAACCCGTGCTGTAGCTGCCCTGGGAGTGTTTGATGGGACAGTGTAGAGAGAGCTTTACTCTGTATCTAACCCGTGTTGTACCTGCCCTGGGAGTGTTTGATGGGACGGTGTGGAGGGAGCTTTACTCTGTATCTAACCCGTGCTGTACCTGCCCTGGGAGTGTTTGATGGGACAGTGTAGAGAGAGCTTTACTCTGTATCTAACCCGTGCTGTACCTGCCCTGGGAGTGTTTGAAGGGACAGTGTAGAGGGAGCTTTACTCTGTATCTAACCCGTGCTGTACCTGCCCTGGGAGTGTTTGATGGGACAGTGCAGAGGGAGCTTTACTCTGTATCTAACCCGTGCTGTACCTGCCCTGGGAGTGTTTGATGGGACAGTGTAGAGGGAGCTTTACTCTGTATCTAACCCGTGCTGTACCTGCCCTGGGAGTGTTTGACGGGACAGTGTGGAGGCAGCTTTACTCTGTATCTAACTCGTGCTGAAAGAATACATATTTCCAATTCAGGATAGTGTGTGACTCGGAGGGGAACTTGGAGGTGGTGGTGTTCCCATGCGCCTGCTGCCCATGTCCTTCTAGGTGGAAGAGGTCGTGGGTTTGGGAGGTGGTGCCAAAGAAGCCTTGGCGAGTTGCTGCAGTGCATCTTGTAGATGGTGCACACTGCAGCCACGGTACGCCGGTGGTGGAGGGAGTGAATGTTGAAGGTGGTGGATGGGGTGCCAATCAAGCGGGCTGCTTTGTCCTGGATGGTGTCGAGCTTCTTGAGTGTTGTTGGAGCTGCACTCATCCAGGCAAGTGGAGAGTATTCCATCACACTCCTGACTTGTGCCTTGTGGATGGTGGAAAGGCTTTGGGGAGTCAGGAGGTGAGACACTCGCAGCAGAATACCCAGCCCCTGACCTGCTCTTACAGCCACAGTATTTATGTGGCTGGTCCAGTTAAGTTTCTGGTCAATGGTAACCCCCAAGATGTTGATGGTGGGGGATTCGGCGATGGTAATGTCGTTGAATGTTATGGGAAGGTGGTTAGACTTTCGCTTGTTGGAGATAGTCATTGCCTGGCACTTTTGTGGTGTGAATGTTACCTGTCACGTATCAGCCCAAGCCTGAATGTCATCCAGGTCTTGCTGTGTAGAGGGAGCTTTACTCTGTATCTAACCCTGTGCTGTACCTGCCCTGGGAGTGTTTGATGGGACAGTGTAGAGGGAGCTTTACTCTGTATCTAACCCGTGCTGTACCTGCCCTGGGAGTGTTTGATGGGACAGTGTAGAGGGAGCTTTACTCTGTATCTAACCCGTGCTGTACCTGCCCTGGGAGTGTTTGATGGGACAGTGTAGAGGGGGCTCTTGACGTGGCTCTCTCGCACCTACCCCATCCGCCATCAGGAAGTGAACGCCTTTCCGCTCCGTGTTCTCCAGCACGAAGCGACGGAATTCGCTGATATTCTCCGGCCGAGTGATGTCACCATCGCCATCGACACCCCCCTCACCTGTGGATGAGAGAGAGAGTGAGAGGCAGAGATAGAGAAAGACAGAAACAGAGACAGACAGAGGGAGAGACAGACCTTATCCCAGCCATGATCCTGATCCTGACCCCAGCCATGATCCCGACCCTGACCCCGATCCCAGCCACGAACCCGACCCCGACCCCAGCCACGATCCCGACCCTGACCCCAGCCACAATCCCGACCCCGACCCCAGCCACGATCCCGACCCTGACCCCAGCCACAATCCCGACCCCAGCCACGATCCCGACCCCTGACCCTGACCTCAGCCACGATCCCGACCCTGACCCCAGCCACGATCCCGACCCCTGACCCCAGCCACGATCCCGACCCTGACCCTGGCCCCAGCCACGATCCCGACCCTGACCCTGGCCCCAGCCACGAACCCGACCTCTGACCCTGACCCCAGCCATGAACCCGACCCTGACCCCAGCCAGGATCCCGACCCCTGACCCTGACCCCAGCGACGATCCCGACCCGACCCCGACCCCAGCCACGATCCAGACCCCTGACCCCGACCCCAGCCATGATCCCGACCCCTGACCCCGACCCCAGCCACGATCCCGACCCTGACGCCAGCCACAATCCCGACCCGACCCCGACCCTAGCCACGATCCCAACCCTGACACCAGCCACGATCCCGACCCGACCCTGACCCCAGCCAAGATCCCGACCCCTGACCCTGACGCCAGCCAAGATCCCGACCCCAGCCATGATCGCGACCCTGACCCCGACCCCAGCCACGATCCCGACCCCGACCCCAGCCACGAACACGACCCTGTCCCCAGCCACAATCCCGACCCGACCCCAGCCACGAACCCGACCTCTGACCCCGACCACAGCCACAATCCCGACCGACCCCAGCCACAATCCCGACCCGACCCCCAGCCACGATCCTGACCCCTGACCCCGACCCCAGCCACGATCCCGACCCCTGACCCCGACCCCAGCCACAATCCCAACCCTGACCCCAGCCACGATCCCGACCACGATCCCGACCCTGACCCCTGACCCCAGCCACAATCCCGACCCTGACGCCAGCCACGATCACGACCCTGACCCCGACCCCAGCCACGATTCCCAACCCTGACCCTGACCCCAGCCACGATCCTGACCCTGACCCCGACCCCAGCCACGATCCTGACCCTGACCCCAGCCATGGTCCCGACCCTGACCCCAGCCACGATCCCAACCCCTGACCCCAGCCATGGTCCCGACCCTGACCCCAGCCACGATCCCAACCCCTGACCCCGACCCCAGCCATGATCCTGACCCTGACCCCGACCCCAGCCACGATCCTGACCCTGACCCCAGCCATGGTCCCGACCCTGACCCCAGCCACGATCCCAACCCCTGACCCCGACCCCAGCCATGATCCTGACCCTGACCCCGACCCCAGCCATGGTCCCGACCCTGACCCCGACCCCAGCCACGATCCCGACCCTGACCCCGACCCCAGCCACGATCCCGACCCTGACCCCTGACCCCAGCCACGATCCCGACCCCGACCCGACCCCGACCTCAGCCACGACCCCGACCCCTGACCCCGACCCGACCCTGACCCCAGCCACAATCCCAACCCTGACCCCAGCCACGATCCCGACCCCTGACCCCAGCCATGATCCCGACCCTGACCCCGACCACGATCCTGACCCTGACCCCAGCCACGATCCTGACCCTGACCCTGACCCCAGCCACGATCCTGACCCTGACCCTGACCCCAGCCACGATCCTGACCCTGACCCCGACCCCAGCCATGGTCCCGACCCTGACCCCAGCCACGATCCCGACCCTGACGCCAGCCACGATCACGACCCTGACCCCGACCCCAGCCACGATTCCCAACCCTGACCCTGGCCCCAGCCACGATCCCGATCCTGACCCCGACCCCAGCCACGATTCCCAACCCTGACCCCGACGCCAGCCACGATCCCGACCCTGACCACGATTCCCAACCCTGACACCAACGCCAGCCACGATCCCGATCCCGACCCCAGGCCCGATTGCAACCCCGACCCCGGCCACGATCCCGACCCCGACCACGATCCCAACCCCGACCCCAGCCACGATCCCGACTCCAGCCATGATCCCGACCCCAGCCATGATGCCGAGCCCTGTTCTTTACTCACCGTAGTACGGCTCAAATAACTCGCTCGAGGCTGCGAAGAAATCCTCCATTTTGAAGTCGTTGGGCCCTTTTAGCGTCATCCCAAAGCCCTTGGCGTGCCACCGCTTCCGCCACAGCACGTACTCCGAGAACCCGCCTGGACCTGCACACACATCGGCAAAGTACAGCAACTCGCCATCCTTATCCCGAACCAGTGGCTTCTGGGGAACAGTGAGCATAATTCAACACAAGGCACCAAACACAGCTCGAAATTACAGAGAGAGCGAGAGACACACAGCTCGAAATTACAGAGAGCGAGAGACACACAGCTCGAAATTACAGAGCGAGAGACACACAGCTCGAAATTACAGAGAGCGAGAGACACACAGCTCGAAATTACAGAGCGAGAGACACACAGCTCGAAATTACAGAGAGCGAGAGACACACAGCTCGAAATTACAGAGAGCGAGAGACACACAGCTCGAAATTACAGAGAGCGAGAGACACACAGCTCGATATTACAGAGAGCGAGAGACACACAGCTCGAAATTACAGAGAGCGAGAGACACACAACTCGAAATTACAGAGAGAGCGAGAGACACACAGCTCGAAATTACAGAGAGCGAGAGACACACAGCTCGAAATTACAGAGCGAGAGACACACAGCTCGAAATTACAGAGAGCGAGAGACACACAGCTCGAAATTACAGAGAGCGAGAGACACACAGCTCGAAATTACAGAGAGCGAGAGACACACAGCTCGATATTACAGAGAGCGAGAGACACACAGCTCGAAATTACAGAGCGAGAGACACACAGCTCGAAATTACAGAGCGAGAGACACACAGCTCGAAATTACAGAGAGCGAGAGACACACAGCTCGAAATTACAGAGAGGGAGTGACACACAGCTCGAAATTACAGAGAGCGAGAGACACACAGCTCGAAATTACAGAGAGCGAGAGACACACAGCTCGAAATTACAGAGAGCGAGACACACAGATCGAAATTAGAGAGAGCGAGAGACACAGCTCGAAATTACAGAGAGCGAGAGACACACAGCTCGAAATTACAGAGAGCGAGTGACACACAGCTCGAAATTACAGAGAGCGAGAGACACACAGCTCGAAATTACAGAGAGCGAGAGACACACAGCTCCAAATTACAGAGAGCGAGAGACACACAGCTCGAAATTACAGAGAGCGAGAGACACACAGCTCGAAATTACACAGAGCGAGAGACACACAGCTCGAAATTACAGAGAGCGAGAGACACACAGCTCGAAATTACAGATAGCGAGAGACATACACCTCGAAATTGGAGTGCGAGAGACACACAGCTCGAAATTAGAGAGAGCGAGAGACACACAGCTCGAAATTAGAGAGAGACACACAGCTCGAAATTACAGAGAGCGCGAGACACAGCTCGAAATTACAGAGAGCGAGAGACACACAGCTCGAAATTACAGAGAGCGAGAGACACAGCTCGAAATTACAGAGAGCGAGAGACACACAGCTCGAAATTAGAGAGAGCGAGAGACACACAGCTCGAAATTACAGAGAGCGAGAGACACACAGCTCGAAATTACAGAGAGCGAGAGACACACAGCTCGAAATTACAGAGAGCGAGAGACACAGCTCGAAATTACAGAGCGAGAGACACACAGCTCGAAATTACAGAGAGCGAGAGACACACAGCTCGAAATTACAGAGAGCGAGAGACACAGCTCGAAATTACAGAGCGAGAGACACACAGCTCGAAATTACAGAGAGCGAGAGAGACACACAGCTCGAAATTACAGAGAGCGAGAGACACACAGCTCGAAATTACAGAGAGCGAGAGACACACAGCTCGAAATTAGAGTGAGAGACACAGCTCGAAATTACAGAGAGCGAGAGACACACAGCTCGAAATTACAGAGAGCGAGAGACACACAGCTCGAAATTACAGAGAGCGAGAGACACAGCTCGAAATTACAGAGAGCGAGAGACACACAGCTCGAAATTAGAGAGAGCGAGAGGCACACAGCTCGAAATTAGAGAGCGAGAGACACACAGCTCGAAATTACAGAGAGTGCGAGAGACACACAGCTCGAAATTAGAGAACGAGAGACACACAGCTCGAAATTATAGAGAGCGAGAGGCACACAGCTCGAAATTACAGAGAGCGAGAGACACACAGCTCGAAATTACAGAGAGCGAGAGACACACAGCTCGAAATTACAGAGAGCGAGAGACACACAGCTCGAAATTACAGAGAGCGACAGACACACAGCTCGAAATTACAAAGAGCGAGAGACACACAGCTCGAAATTAGAGAGCGAGAGACACACAGCTCGAAATTACAGAGAGCGAGTGACACACAGCTCGAAATTACAGAGAGCGAGAGACACACAGCTCGAAATTACAGAGAGCGAGAGACACACAGCTCGAAATTACAGAGCGAGAGACACAGCTCGAAATTACAGAGAGTGAGAGACACACAGCTCGAAATTACATAGAGCGAGAGACACACAGCTCGAAATTAGAGAGCGAGAGACACAGCTCGAAATTACAGAGAGCGAGAGACACAGCTCGAAATTACAGAGAGCGAGAGACACACAGCTCGAAATTACAGAGAGAGTGAGAGACACAGCTCGAAATTAGAGAGAGCGAGAGACACACAGCTCGAAATTACAGAGAGCGAGAGACACACAGCTCGAAATTACAGAGAGCGAGAGACACACAGCTCGAAATTACAGAGAGCGAGAGACACACAGCTCGAAATTACAGAGCGAGAGACACACAGCTCGAAATTACAGAGCGAGAGACACACAGCTCGAAATTACAGAGAGCGAGAGACACACAGCTCGAAATTACAGAGAGCGAGAGACACACAGCTCGAAATTACAGAGAGCGAGAGACACACAGCTCGAAATTACAGAGTGAGAGACACACAGCTCGAAATTACAGAGAGCGAGAGACACAGCTCGAAATTACAGAGAGCGAGACACACAGCTCGAAATTACAGAGAGCGAGAGACACACAGCTCGAAATTACAGAGAGCGAGAGACACACAGCTCGAAATTACAGAGAGCGAGAGACACACAGCTCGAAATTACAGAGAGCGAGAGACACACAGCTCGAAATTACAGAGAGCGAGAGACACACAGCTCGAAATTACAGAGAGCGAGAGACACGCAGCTCGAAATTACAGAGCGAGAGACACGCAGCTCGAAATTACAGAGAGCGAGAGACACACAGCTCGAAATTACAGAGAGCGAGAGACACACAGCTCGAAATTACAGAGAGCGAGAGACACACAGCTCGAAATTACAGAGAGCGAGAGACACACAGCTCGAAATTACAGAGAGCGAGAGACACAGCTCGAAATTACAGAGAGCGAGAGACACACAGCTCGAAATTACAGAGAGCAAGAGACACACAGCTCGAAATTGGAGAGCGAGAGACAGCTCGAAATTACAGAGAGCGAGAGACAGACAGCTCGAAATTACAGAGAGCGAGAGACACACAGCTCGAAATTCCAGAGAGCGAGACACACAGCTCGAAATTACAGAGAGCGAGAGAC
Organism: Somniosus microcephalus; assembly: GCF_052327205.1. Lineage (NCBI taxonomy): Eukaryota > Metazoa > Chordata > Chondrichthyes > Squaliformes > Somniosidae > Somniosus > Somniosus microcephalus. The sequence continues at coordinate 251,242,973 of NC_140995.1, read as the reverse complement.
ACACAGCTCGAAATTACAGAGAGCGAGACACACAGATCGAAATTAGAGAGAGCGAGAGACACACAGCTCGAAATTACAGAGAGCGAGTGACACACAGCTCGAAATTACAGAGAGCGAGAGACACACAGCTCGAAATTAGAGAGCGAGAGACACACAGCTCCAAATTACAGAGAGCGAGAGACACACAGCTCGAAATTACAGAGAGCGAGAGACACACAGCTCGAAATTACACAGAGCGAGAGACACACAGCTCGAAATTACAGAGAGCGAGAGACACACAGCTCGAAATTAGAGAGAGCGAGAGACATACAGCTCGAAATTGGAGTGCGAGAGACACACAGCTCGAAATTAGAGAGCGAGAGACACACAGCTCGAAATTAGAGAGAGACACACAGCTCGAAATTACAGAGAGCGCGAGACACAGCTCGAAATTAGAGAGCGAGAGACACACAGCTCGAAATTACAGAGAGCGAGAGACACACAGCTCGAAATTACAGAGAGCGAGAGACACAGCTCGAAATTACAGAGCGAGAGACACACAGCTCGAAATTACAGAGAGCGAGAGACACACAGCTCGAAATTACAGAGAGCGAGAGACACAGCTCGAAATTACAGAGAGAGAGAGACACAGCTCGAAATTACAGAGAGCGAGAGAGACACACAGCTCGAAATTACAGAGAGCGAGAGACACACAGCTCGAAATTACAGAGAGCGAGAGACACACAGCTCGAAATTAGAGAGAGCGAGAGACACAGCTCGAAATTACAGAGAGCGAGAGACACACAGCTCGAAATTACAGAGAGCGAGAGACACACAGCTCGAAATTACAGAGAGCGAGAGACACACAGCTCGAAATTACAGAGAGCGAGAGACACACAGCTCGAAATTACAGAGAGCGAGAGACACACAGCTCGAAATTACAGAGAGCGAGAGACACACAGCTCGAAATTAGAGAGCGAGAGACACACAGCTCGAAATTACAGAGAGCGAGAGACACACAGCTCGAAATTACAGGGAGCGAGAGACACACAGCTCGAAATTACAGAGTGCGAGAGACACACAGCTCGAAATTACAGAGAGCGAGAGACACAGCTCGAAATTACAGAGAGCGAGAGACACACAGCTCGAAATTACAGAGAGCGAGACACACAGCTCGAAATTACAGAGAGCGAGAGACACACAGCTCGAAATTACAGAGAGCGAGAGACACACAGCTCGAAATTACAGAGAGCGAGAGACACACAGCTCAAAATTACAGAGAGCGAGACACAGCTCGAAATTACAGAGCGAGAGACACACAGCTTGAAATTACAGAGTGAGAGACACAGCTCGAAATTACAGAGAGCGAGACAGAGCTCGAAATTACAGAGAGCGAGAGACACACAGCTCGAAATTAGAGAGAGCGAGAGACACACAGCTCGAAATTACAGAGAGCGAGAGACACACAGCTCGAAATTACAGAGAGCGAGAGACACACAGCTCGAAATTACAAAGAGCGAGAGACACACAGCTCGAAATTACAGAGAGCGAGAGACACACAACTCGAAATTAGAGAGCGAGACACACAGCTCGAAATTACAGAGCGAGAGACACACAGCTCGAAATTACAGAGAGCGAGAGACACACAGCTCGAAATTACAGAGAGCGAGAGACACACAGCTCGAAATTACAGAGAGCGAGAGACAAACAGCTCGAAATTAGAGAGCGAGAGACACACAGCTCGAAATTACAGAGAGCGAGAGACACACAGCTCGAAATTGCAGAGAGCGAGAGACACAGCTCGAAATTACAGAGAGCGAGAGACACACAGCTCGAAATTACAGAGAGCGAGAGACACAGCTCGAAATTAGAGAGAGCGAGAGACACACAGCTCGAAATTACAGAGAGCGAGAGACACAGCTCGAAATTAGAGAGAGCGAGAGACACACAGCTCGAAATTACAGAGAGCGAGAGACACAGCTCGAAATTAGAGAGAGCGAGAGACACACAGCTCGAAATTACAGAGAGCGAGAGACACACAGCTCGAAATTACAGAGAGCGAGAGACACACAGCTCGAAATTACAGAGAGCGAGAGACACACAGCTCGAAATTACAGTGAGCGAGAGACACACAGCTCGAAATTACAGAGAGCGAGAGACACACAGCTCGAAATTAGAGAGAGCGAGAGACACACTGCTCGAAATTACAGAGAGCGAGAGACACAGCTCGAAATTACAGAGAGCGAGAGACACACAGCTCGAAATTACAGAGAGCGAGAGACATACAGCTCGAAATTAGAGCTAGAGACACACAGCTCGAAATTAGAGAGCGAGAGACACACAGCTCGAAATTACAGAGAGCGAGATACACAGCTCGAAATTACAGAGAGCGAGAGACACACAGCTCGAAATTACAGAGAGCGAGAGACACACAGCTCGAAATTACAGAGTGCGAGAGACACACAGCTCGAAATTACAGAGAGCGAGAGACACAGCTCGAAATTGCAGAGAGCGAGAGACACACAGCTCGAAATTACAGAGAGCGAGAGACACACAGCTCGAAATTACAGAGAGCGAGAGACACACAGCTCGAAATTACAGAGAGCGAGAGACACACAGCTCGAAATTACAGAGAGCGAGAGACACACAGCTCGAAATTACAGAGTGCGAGAGACACACAGCTCGAAATTACAGAGAGCGAGAGACACACAGCTCGAAATTACAGAGAGCGAGAGACACACAGCTCGAAATTACAGAGAGTGAGAGACACACAGCTCGAAATTACAGAGAGCGAGAGACACACAGCTCGAAATTACAGAGAGCGAGAGACACACAGCTCGAAATTACAGAGAGCGAGAGACACACAGCTCGAAATTACAGAGAGCGAGAGACACACAGCTCAAAATTACAGAGAGCGAGACACAGCTCGAAATTACAGAGCGAGAGACACACAGCTTGAAATTACAGAGTGAGAGACACAGCTCGAAATTACAGAGAGCGAGACAGAGCTCGAAATTACAGAGAGCGAGAGACACACAGCTCGAAATTAGAGAGAGCGAGAGACACACAGCTCGAAATTACAGAGAGCGAGAGACACACAGCTCGAAATTACAGAGAGCGAGAGACACACAGCTCGAAATTACAAAGAGCGAGAGACACACAGCTCGAAATTACAGAGAGCGAGAGACACACAACTCGAAATTAGAGAGCGAGACACACAGCTCGAAATTACAGAGCGAGAGACACACAGCTCGAAATTACAGAGAGCGAGAGACACACAGCTCGAAATTACAGAGAGCGAGAGACACACAGCTCGAAATTACAGAGAGCGAGAGACAAACAGCTCGAAATTACAGAGAGCGAGAGACACAGCTCGAAATTACAGAGAGCGAGAGACACACAGCTCGAAATTGCAGAGAGCGAGAGACACAGCTCGAAATTACAGAGAGCGAGAGACACACAGCTCGAAATTACAGAGAGCGAGAGACACAGCTCGAAATTAGAGAGAGCGAGAGACACACAGCTCGAAATTACAGAGAGCGAGAGACACAGCTCGAAATTAGAGAGAGCGAGAGACACAGCTCGAAATTACAGAGAGCGAGAGACACAGCTCGAAATTAGAGAGAGCGAGAGACACACAGCTCGAAATTACAGAGAGCGAGAGACACACAGCTCGAAATTACAGAGAGCGAGAGACACACAGCTCGAAATTACAGAGAGCGAGAGACACACAGCTCGAAATTACAGAGAGCGAGAGACACACAGCTCGAAATTACAGAGAGCGAGAGACACACAGCTCGAAATTAGAGAGAGCGAGAGACACACAGCTCGAAATTACAGAGAGCGAGACACAGCTCGAAATTACAGAGAGCGAGAGACACACAGCTCGAAATTACAGAGAGCGAGAGACATACAGCTCGAAATTAGAGCTAGACACACAGCTCGAAATTACAGAGAGCGAGAGACACACAGCTCGAAATTACAGAGAGCGAGATACACAGCTCGAAATTACAGAGAGCGAGAGACACACAGCTCGAAATTACAGAGAGCGAGAGACACACAGCTCGAAATTACAGAGTGCGAGAGACACACAGCTCGAAATTACAGAGAGCGAGAGACACAGCTCGAAATTGCAGAGAGCGAGAGACACACAGCTCGAAATTACAGAGAGCGAGAGACACACAGCTCGAAATTACAGAGAGCGAGAGACACACAGCTCGAAATTACAGAGAGCGAGAGACACACAGCTCGAAATTACAGAGAGCGAGAGACACACAGCTCGAAATTACAGAGTGCGAGAGACACACAGCTCGAAATTACAGAGAGCGAGAGACACACAGCTCGAAATTACAGAGAGCGAGAGACACACAGCTCGAAATTACAGAGAGCGAGAGACACACAGCTCGAAATTACAGAGAGCGAGAGACACACAGCTCGAAATTACAGAGAGCGAGAGACACACAGCTCGAAATTACAGAGAGCGAGAGACACACAGCTCGAAATTACAGAGAGCGAGAGACACACAGCTCGAAATTAGAGAGAGCGAGAGACACACAGCTCGAAATTAGAGAGAGCGAGAGACACACAGCTCGAAATTACAGAGAGCGAGAGACACACAGCTCGAAATTACAGAGACGAGAGACACAGCTCGAAATTACAGAGAGCGAGAGACACAGCTCGAAATTAGAGCGAGAGACACACAGCTCGAAATTACAGAAAGCAAGAGACACACAGCTCGAAATTACAGAGAGCGAGAGACAGCTCGAAATTACAGAGTGCGAGAGACACAGCTCAAAATTACAGAGAGCGAGAGACACACAGCTCGAAATTACAGAGAGCGAGAGACACACAGCTCGAAATTAGGGAGAGCGAGAGACACAGCTCGAAATTACAGAGAGCGAGAGACACACAGCTCGAAATTACAGAGAGCGAGTGACACACAGCTCGAAATTACAGAGAGCGAGTGACACACAGCTCGAAATTACAGAGAGCGAGAGACACACAGCTCGAAATTAGGGAGAGCGAGAGACACAGCTCGAAATTACAGAGAGCGAGAGACACACAGCTCGAAATTAGAGAGCGAGAGACACACAGCTCGAAATTACAGAGAGCGAGAGACACACAGCTCGAAATTACAGAGCGAGAGACACGCAGCTCGAAATTAGAGAGAGCGAGAGACACACAGCTCGAAATTAGAGAGCGAGAGACACACAGCTCGAAATTACAGAGAGCAAGAGACACACAGCTCGAAATTACAGAGAGCGAGAGACACACAGCTCGAAATTACAGAGAGCGAGAGACACACAGCTCGAAATTACAGAGAGCGAGAGACACACAGCTCGAACAGCAGAGGAGAGAGGTAAAAATAATCCAAGAGTGACGTCACCAGGAAGCAGGTAAGTGATTGGTTGGATTGGTTGGTGAGTATTTCTTCTTTTTATTACAAGCTTAAATTCGGCGGTTTTTTTCTAGGGTCTGTGCTGTAAGGGAGACAGTTGGTTAACCATTAAACTGGTGTAATTTAGAGGGATTGATTTAATCTAAATCCAATTAATTAAATAAAATTTTTTATAATTAATTACATAGAATGGAGCAGATGATGTGTTACTGTTGCGAGATGTGGGAGCCGGTAGACCCCATTGAGGCTAACGGTGATTACATCTGTGACAAGTGTCTGCTGCTACAGGATCTCCAGCTCCGTGTTGATGAGCTGGAGTCTGAGCTTCAGATACTGCGACACATCAGGGAGGGGGAGAAGTTCCTGGACTCTGTGTTTCAGGAGGTGGTCACACCTATGAAGTTAATTAATTCAGATGTAGCCCATGGTCAGGGACTGGACGGTGTGACCACGAGTGAGGCAGGTACGGGGATCCAGAAGGTAGTGTTGGAGGAGCCGCAGCCCTTGCTCTTGTCCAACAGGTTCGAGCTTCTTACTCCCTGTGGAGACGGAAGCAGGGGCTGCAGGGAGGATGAGCAACCTGGCCACAGCACCGTGGAGAGGGGGGCCATTCAAGAGGGGGGAGTAAATAGAAATGTTGCAGTGGTAGGGGATAGTATTATTAGGGGTATAGATAGAGTTCTCTGCAGCCAAGAGCGAGAGTCCCGTAGGCTGTGTTGCCTACCCGGTGCCAGGGTTAAGGACATCTCCTTTGGGCTGGACAGAAACTTGGAGGGGGAGGATCCAGTTGTCGTGGTCCATGTTGGTACAAACGACATAGATAGGACAAGGAAGGAGGTTCTGCTGAGTGAGTTTGAGCAGCTAGGGGCCAAATTAAAAAGCAGAACCACAAGGGTAATAATCTCTGGATTATTACCTGAGCCACGAGCGAATTTGGCTCGGACAAATAAAATTAGAGAGTTAAATGCGTGGCTCAAAGACTGGTGTGGGAGAAATGGGTTTTGCTTCCTGGGACACTGGCACCAGTACTGGGGCAGGAGGGAGCTGTTCCGTTGGGACGGGCTTCACTTGGCCAGTGCTGGGACTAGAGTCCTGGCGGATCATATAACTAGGGCTGTAGAGAGGGCTTTAAACTAACTAGTGGGGGGGAGGTTCCTAGAGAGCAAATAATACAAATGACAACAGAGAAGGTCATAGACTTAGGTAGCAGTGGGGAAATTAAAAACCAGAGCGTGTCAGGAAGGGGTAGAAGGTGTGGAGTAAAAGGTAAAGTAATAAAAAGGGCAATAGCAGGAACTAAGTGTCACAAAACATATTTGAAAGTTCTCTATCTGAATGCACGTAGCATTCGTAACAAAATAGACGAGTTAATGGCACAAATAGCTACATATGGGTATGATCTTGTGGCCATTACAGAAACATGGCTGCAGGGTGACAATGCCTGGGAATTAAACATACCAGGTTATTTAACGATCAGGAAGGACAGGCAGGAAGGAAGGGGAGGTGGGGTGGCTATGTTAATAAAGGAAGGAATCACTGTAATACAGAGAAATGATATTGGGTCAAAGGATCAGGATAATGAAACAGTTTGGGTGGAGATAAGGAATAATAAGGCGAAAAAAACACTAGTGGGTGTAGTATATAGGCCTCCGAACAGTCGCAACTCGGTTGGACGGAGTATCAATCAGGAAATAGTTGAGGCTTGTAATAAGGGAACATCTATAATTATGGGGGATTTTAACTATCATATAAATTGGACGAATCAAATTGGGCAGGGCTGCCTTGAGGATGAGTTCATTGAGTGTATTAGGGATGGGTTTCTTGAGCAGTATGTAACTGAACCAACCAGGGGGCAAGCAACCTTAGATCTGGTCCTGTGTAACGAGACAGGATTAATTAAAAATGTCCTAGTAAAGGATCCCCTTGGAATGAGTGACCATAACATGGTTGAATTCCTTATTCAGTTAGAGGGTGAGAAGGTTGGATCTCAAACAAGCGTGCTAAGCTTGAATAAAGGAGACTATGAAGGTATGAGAGTGGAATTGAGTAAAGTGGATTGGGAAAATAGGTTAAAGGATAAGACGATACATGATCCAGTGGTGTACATTTAAGGAGTTATTTTACAAATTCCAAAAAAAGTATATTCCACTGAGAAAAAAAGGGTGTAAAAGAAAAGACAGCCATCCGTGGCTAAGTAAAGAAATTAAGGATAGTATTCGACTAAAAACAAGGGCATATAAGGTAGCCAAATCTAGTGGGAGGATAGAGGATTGGGAAAACTTTAAAAGACAGCAAAATATAACAAAAAGATTGATTAAGAAAGGGAAGATAGATTATGAAAGTAAATTAGCAAAAAATATAAAAACAGATAGTAAGAGTTTTTATAGTTATATAAAAAGAAAAAGGGTGGCTAAAGTAAATGTTGGTCCCTTAGAGGATGAGACCGGGAAATTAATGGTGGGAAATATGGAGATGGCAAAAACACTGAATGAATATTTTGTATCAGTCTTTACAGTAGAGGACACCAAGAATATCCCAACACTTGACAAGCAGGGGGCTATAGGGGGGGAGGAGATAAATACGATTAAAATCACTAAGGAAGTGGTACTTGGTAAAATAATGGGACTCAAGGCGGATAAATCACCTGGACCTGATGGCTTACATCCCAGGATTTTGAGGGAAGTGGCGGTAGGGATTGTGGATGCATTGGTAATAATCTTCCAAAACTCCCTGGACTCAGCAAAGGTCCCGGCAGACTGGAAAACTGCTAATGTAACACCCTTATTTAAAAAGGGCAGTAGACAGAAGGCTGGAAACTATAGACCGGTTAGCCTAACATCTGTGGTAGGTAAAATTTTGGAGTCCATTATTAAGGAGACAGTAACAGGACATTTGGATAATCATAATTTAATAAGACAAAGTCAGCATGGTTTTATGAAGGGGAAGTCATGTTTGACAAATTTGCTGGAGTTCTTTGAGGAAGTAACATATAGGGTGGATAAAGGTGAACCAGTGGACGTAGTGTATTTAGACTTCCAAAAGGCATTTGACAAGGTGCCACACAAAAGATTATTGCTTAAGATAAAAAATCACGGGATTGGGGGTAATATTCTGGCATGGATAGAGGATTGGCTATCTAACAGAAGGCAGAGAGTTGGGATAAATGGTTCATTCTCAGAATGGCAATCAGTAACTAGTGGTGTTCCGCAGGGGTCAGTGCTGGGTCCCCAACTCTTTACAATCTATATTAACGATTTGGAGGAGGGGACCGAGTGTAACATATCAAAGTTTGCAGATGATACTAAGATGGGAGGGAAAGTAGTGAGTGAGGAGGACATAAAAAACCTGCAAGGGGACATAGACAGGCTAAGTAAGTGGGCAGAGATTTGGCAGATGGAATACAATACTGGAAAGTGTGAGGTTATGCACTTTGGCAGGAAAAATCGTAGAGCAAGTTATTATCTTAATGGCAAGAAACTTGAAAGTACTGAAGTACAAAGGGATCTGGGGGTCCTGGTGCACGAAACTCAAAAGGTTAGTATGCAGGTGCAGCAAGTGATTAAGAAGGCCAATGGAATGTTGGCTTTCATTGCTAGGGGGATAGAATATAAAAATAGGGAGGTATTGCTTCAGTTGTACAAGGTATTGGTGAGACCGCACCTGGAATACTGCATACAGTTTTGGTGTCCATACTTAAGAGATGACATACTTGCTCTCGAGTCAGTACAAAGAAGGTTCACTCGGTTAATCCCGGGGATGAGGGGATGGACATATGAGGAGAGGTTGAGTAGATTGGGACTCTACTCATTGGAGTTCAGAAGAATGAGAGGCGATCTTATTGAAACATATAAGATTGTGAAGGGGTTGGATCGGGTGGATGCAGGGAGGATGTTCCAGATGATGGGTGAAACTAGAACTAGGGGGCATAGTCTTAGAATAAGGGGCTGCTCTTTCAAAACTGAGATGAGGAGGAACTACTTCACTCAGAGGGTGGTAGGTCCATGGAATATGCTGCCCCAAAAAGCTGTCGAAGCGACATCATTACATAAATTTAAAACAGAAATAGACAGTTTCCCAGTAGAAAAGGGAATTAAGGGTTACGGGGAGCGGGCAGGAATTTGGACATGAGTCTAGGTTCGGATAGGCCATGGGCCTGTGGGTAGCGGAGCGGGCCCAGGGGCCGTTAAGCCTGATCCTGCTCCTGTTTTCGTGTGTCTAATGCTGTTAGATTCAGGAGATAGTCCTGTCATAGTGGATTGGCGGTTAGGATCAGATCAGCCATGATCTTATTGAATGGCGGAGCAGGCTCGAGGGGCCTATTGGCCGACTCCTGCTCCTATTTCTTATGTTCTTAAATTACAGAGAGCGAGAGACACACAGCTCGAAATTACAGAGTGCGAGAGACACACAGCTCGAAATTACAGAGTGAGAGACACACAGCTCGAAATTGCAGAGAGAGCGAGAGACACACAGCTCGAAATTAGAGAGCGAGAGACACACAGCTCGAAATTACAGAGAGCGAGAGACACACAGCTCGAAATTACAGAGAGCGAGAGACACACAGCTCGAAATTACAGAGAGCGAGAGACACACAGCTCGAAATTACAGAGAGCGAGAGACACACAGCTCGAAATTACAGAGAGCGAGAGACACACAGCTCGAAATTACAGAGAGCGAGAGACACACAGCTCGAAATTACAGAGAGCGAGAGACACAGCTCGAAATTACAGAGTGCGAGAGACACACAGCTCGAAATTAGAGTGAGCGAGAGACACAGCTCGAAATTACAGAGAGCGAGAGACACACAGCTCGAAATTACAAAGAGCGAGAGACAAACAGCTCGAAATTACAGAGAGCGAGAGACACAGCTCGAAATTACAGAGTGCGAGAGACACACAGCTCGAAATTACAAAGAGCGAGAGACACACAGCTCGAAATTACAGAGAGCGAGAGACACAGCTCGAAATTACAGAGTGCGAGAGACACACAGCTCGAAATTACAGAGAGCGAGAGACACACAGCTCGAAATTACAGAGAGACACACAGCTCGAAATTACAGAGAGCGAGACACACAGCTCGAAATTACAGAGAGCGAGAGACACAGCTCGAAATTACAGAGAGCGAGAGACACACAGCTCGAAATTACAGAGAGCGAGAGACACACAGCTCGAAATTACAGAGAGCGAGAGACACACAGCTCGAAATTACAGAGAGAGCGAGAGACACACAGCTCGAAATTCCAGAGAGCGAGAGACACACAGCTCGAAATTACAGAGAGCGAGAGACACACAGCTCGAAATTACAGAGAGCGAGAGACACAGCTCGAAATTACAGAGAGCGAGAGACACACAGCTCGAAATTAGAGAGAGCGAGAGACACACAGCTCGAAATTAAAGAGAGTGAGAGACACACAGCTCGAAATTAGAGAGCGAGAGACACACAGCTCGAAATTAGAGAGAGCGAGAGACACACAGCTTGAAATTACAGAGAGCGAGAGACACACAGCTCGAAATTACAGAGAGCGAGAGACACACAGCTCGAAATTACAGAGAGCGAGAGACACACAGCTCGAAATTACAGAGAGCGAGAGACACACAGCTCGAAATTACAGAGAGCGAGAGACACACAGCTCGAAATTAGAGAGAGCGAGAGACACACAGCTCGAAATTAGAGAGAGCGAGAGACACACAGCTCGAAATTAGAGAGCGAGAGACACACAGCTCGAAATTACAGAGAGCGAGAGACACACAGCTCGAAATTAGAGAGAGCGAGAGACACACAGCTCGAAATTAGAGAGCGAGAGACACACAGCTCGAAATTACAGAGAGCGAGAGACACACAGCTCGAAATTACAGAGAGCGAGAGACACACAGCTCGAAATTACACAGTGCGAGAGACACACAGCTCGAAATTACAGAGAGCGAGAGACACACAGCTCGAAATTACAGAGAGCGAGAGACACACAGCTCGAAATTACAGACAGCCAGAGACACACAGCTCGAAATTACAGAGAGTGAGAGACACACAGCTCGAAATTACAGAGAGCGAGAGACACACAGCTCGAAATTACAGAGCGAGAGACACACAGCTCGAAATTACAGAGAGCGAGAGACACACAGCTCGAAATTACAGAGAGCGAGAGACACACAGCTCGAAATTACAGAGAGCGAGAGACACACAGCTCGAAATTACAGAGAGCGAGAGACACACAGCTCGAAATTAGAGAGCGAGAGACACACAGCTCGAAATTAGAGAGCGAGACACACAGCTCGAAATTACAGAGAGCGAGAGACACACAGCTCGAAATTAGAGAGAGCGAGAGACACACAGCTCGAAATTACAGAGCGAGAGACACAGCTCGAAATTACAGAGAGCGAGAGACACACAGCTCGAAATTAGAGAGCGAGAGACACACAGCTCGAAATTAGAGCGAGAGACACACAGCTTGAAATTACAGAGAGCGAGAGACACACAGCTCGAAATTACAGAGAGCGAGAGACACACAGCTCGAAATTAGAGAGCGAGAGACACACAGCTCGAAATTAGAGAGAGCGAGAGACACACAGCTCGAAATTACAGAGAGCGAGAGACACACAGCTCGAAATTACAGAGAGCGAGAAACACACAGCTCGAAATTAGAGAGAGCGAGAGACACACAGCTCGAAATTAGAGAGCGAGAGACACACAGCTCGAAATTACAGAGAGCGAGAGACACACAGCTCGAAATTACAGAGAGCGAGAGACACACAGCTCGAAATTACAGAGTGCGAGAGACACACAGCTCGAAATTACAGAGAGCAAGAGACACACAGCTCGATATTACAGAGCGAGAGACACACAGCTCGAAATTACAGACAGCCAGAGACACACAGCTCGAAATTACAGAGAGTGAGAGACACACAGCTCGAAATTACAGAGAGCGAGAGACACACAGCTCGAAATTACAGAGCGAGAGAGACACACAGCTCGAAATTACAGAGAGCGAGAGACACACAGCTCGAAATTACAGAGAGCGAGAGACACACAGCTCGAAATTACAGAGAGCGAGAGACACACAGCTCGAAATTACAGAGAGCGAGAGACACACAGCTCGAAATTAGAGAGCGAGAGACACACAGCTCGAAATTACAGAGAGCGAGACACACAGCTCGAAATTACAGAGAGCGAGAGACACACAGCTCGAAATTAGAGAGAGCGAGAGACACACAGCTCGAAATTACAGAGCGAGAGACACAGCTCGAAATTACAGAGAGCGAGAGACACACAGCTCGAAATTACAGAGAGCGAGAGACACACAGCTCGAAATTACAGAGAGTGAGAGACACACAGCTCGAAATTACAGAGAGCGAGAGACACACAGCTCGAAATTACAGAGAGCGAGAGACACAGCTCGAAATTACATAGAGCGAGAGACACATAGCTCGAAATTACAGAGAGCGAGAGACACACAGCTCGAAATTACAGAGAGCGAGAGACACACATCTCGAAATTACAGAGAGCGACAGACACACAGCTCGAAATTAGAGAGCGAGAGACACAGCTCGAAATTAGAGAGCGAGACACAGCTCGAAATTACAGAGAGCGAGAGACACACAGCTCGAAATTACAGAGAGCGAGACACACAGCTCGAAATTAGAGTGCGAGAGACACACAGCTCGAAATTACAGAGAGCGAGAGACACACAGCTCGAAATTACAGAGAGCGAGAGACACACAGCTCGAAATTAGAGAGCGAGAGACACAGCTCGAAATTACAGAGAGCGAGACACACAGCTCGAAATTACAGAGAGCGAGAGACACACAGCTCGAAATTAGAGAGCGAGAGACACACAGCTCGAAATTACAGAGAGTGAGAGACACACAGCTCGAAATTACAGAGAGCGAGAGACACAGCTCGAAATTACAGAGAGCGAGAGACACACAGCTCGAAATTAGAGAGTGAGAGACACACAGCTCGAAATTACAGAGAGTGAGAGACACACAGCTCGAAATTACAGAGAGCGAGAGACACACAGCTCGAAATTACAGAGAGCGAGAGACACACAGCTCGAAATTAGAGTGCGAGAGACACACAGCTCGAAATTACAGAGAGCGAGAGACACAGCTCGAAATTACAGAGAGCGAGAGACACACAGCTCGAAATTGCAGAGAGCGAGAGACACACAGCTCGAAATTAGAGAGCGAGAGACACACAGCTCGAAATTAGAGAGCGAGAGACACACAGCTCGAAATTAGAGAGCGAGAGACACACAGCTCGAAATTACAGAGAGCGAGAGACACACAGCTCGAAATTACAGAGAGCGAGACACACAGCTCGAAATTACAGAGAGCGAGAGACACACAGCTCGAAATTACAGAGAGCGAGAGACACACAGCTCGAAATTAGAGAGCGAGAGACACACAGCTCGAAATTACAGAGAGCGAGAGACACACAGCTCGAAATTACAGAGAGTGAGAGACACAGCTTGAAATTACAGAGAGTGAGACACACAGCTCGAAATTAGAGAGTGAGAGACACAGCTCGAAATTACAGAGAGCGAGAGACACACAGCTCGAAATTACAGAGAGCGAGAGACACAGCTCGAAATTACAGAGAGCGAGAGACACACAGCTCGAAATTACAGAGCGAGAGACACAGCTCGAAATTACAGAGAGTGAGAGACACACAGCTCGAAATTACAGAGAGCGAGAGACACACAGCTCGAAATTACAGAGAGCGAGAGACACACAGCTCGAAATTAGAGAGAGCGAGAGACACACAGCTCGAAATTACAGAGAGCGAGAGACACAGCTCGAAATTACAGAGAGCGAGAGACACACAGCTTGAAATTACAGAGAGCGAGAGACACACAGCTCGAAATTACAGAGCGAGAGAGACACACAGCTCGAAATTACAGAGAGTGAGAGACACACAGCTCGAAATTAGAGAGAGCGAGAGACACACAGCTCGAAATTACAGAGCGAGAGAGACACACAGCTCGAAATTACAGAGAGCGAGAGACACACAGCTCGAAATTACAGAGAGCGAGAGACACACAGCTCGAAATTACAGAGAGCGAGAGACACACAGCTCGAAATTACAGAGAGCGAGAGACACACAGCTCGAAATTAGAGAGCGAGAGACACACAGCTCGAAATTACAGAGAGCGAGAGACACACAGCTCGAAATTACAGAGTGCGAGAGACACACAGCTCAAAATTACAGAGAGCGAGAGACACACAGCTCAAAATTACACAGAGCGAGAGACACACAGCTCGAAATTACAGAGAGCGAGAGACACACAGCTCGAAATTACAGAGAGCGAGAGACACACAGCTCGAAATTACAGAGAGCGAGAGACACACAGCTCGAAATTACAGAGAGCGAGAGACAGACAGCTCGAAATTACAGAGCGAGACACACAACTTGAAATTACAGAGCGAGAGACACAGCTCGAAATTACAGAGAGCGAGAGACACACAGCTCGAAATTACAGAGAGCGAGAGACACACAGCTCGAAATTACAGAGAGAGCGAGACACACAGCTCGAAATTACACAGAGCGAGAGACACACAGCTCGAAATTACAGAGAGCGAGAGACACACAGCTCGAAATTACAGAGAGCGAGAGACACACAGCTCGAAATTAGAGAGAGCGAGAGACACACAGCTCGAAATTACAGAGAGCGAGAGACACACAGCTCGAAATTAGAGAGAGCGAGAGACATACAGCTCGAAATTACAGAGAGTGAGACACACAGCTCGAAATTACAGAGAGCGAGAGACACACAGCTCGAAATTAGAGAGAGCGAGAGACACACAGCTCGAAATTAGAGAGCGAGAGGCACACAGCTCGAAATTACAGAGAGCGAGAGACACACAGCTCGAAATTAGAGAGCGAGAGACACACAGCTCGAAATTAGAGAGTGAGAGACACACAGCTCGAAATTAGAGAGAGCGAGAGACACACAGCTCGAAATTACAGAGAGCGAGAGACACACAGCTCGAAATTACAGAGAGCGAGAGACACACAGCTCGAAATTAGAGAGCGAGAGACACACAGCTCGAAATTACAGAGAGTGAGAGACACACAGCTCGAAATTACAGAGAGCGAGAGACACACAGCTCGAAATTACAGAGAGCGAGAGACACACAGCTCGAAATTAGAGAGTGAGAGACACACAGCTCGAAATTACAGAGAGTGAGAGACACACAGCTCGAAATTACAGAGAGCGAGAGACACACAGCTCGAAATTACAGAGAGCGAGAGACACCTACAGAATGTTGGAAAACTGTACCTTTTTGCTATGTAAGCTTTGGCAATATGGTTCTCTGTAAACTTTCATGCCAATAAAGCATTTGAACTGAACTGAACTGAACTGACACAGCTCAAAATTACAGAGAGCGAGAGACACACAGCTCGAAATTACAGAGAGCGAGAGACAGACAGCTAGAAATTAGAGAGCGAGAGACACACAGCTCGAAATTAGAGAGAGCGAGAGACAGCTCGAAATTACAGAGAGCGAGAGACACACAGCTCGAAATTACAGAGAGCGAGAGACACAGCTCGAAATTACAGAGAGTGAGACACACAGCTCGAAATTACAGAGAGTGAGAGACACACAGCTCGAAATTACAGAGAGCGAGAGACACACAGCTCGAAATTACAGAGAGCGAGAGACACAGCTCGAAATTAGAGAGAGCGAGAGACACACAGCTCGAAATTACAGAGAGCGAGAGACACAGCTCGAAATTACAGAGAGCGAGAGACACACAGCTTGAAATTACAGAGAGCGAGAGACACACAGCTCGAAATTAGAGAGCGAGAGACACACAGCTCGAAATTACAGAGCGAGAGAGACACACAGCTCGAAATTACAGAGAGTGAGAGACACACAGCTCGAAATTAGAGAGAGCGAGAGACACACAGTTCGAAATTACAGAGCGAGAGAGACACACAGCTCGAAATTACAGAGAGCGAGAGACACACAGCTCGAAATTACAGAGAGCGAGAGACACAGCTCGAAATTACAGAGAGCGAGACACACAGCTCGAAATTACAGAGAGCGAGACACAGCTCGAAATTACAAAGAGCGAGAGACACACAGCTCGAAATTACAGAGAGCGAGACACACAGCTCGAAATTACAGAGTGCGAGAGACACACAGCTCGAAATTACAGAGAGCGAGAGACACACAGCTCGAAATTAGAGAGCGAGAGACACACAGCTCGAAATTACAGAGAGCGAGAGACACAGCTCGAAATTACAGAGAGCGAGAGACACAGCTCGAAATTACAGAGCGAGAGACACACAGCTCGAAATTACAGAGAGAGCGAGAGACACACAGCTCGAAATTACACAGAGCGAGAGACACACAGCTCGAAATTACAGAGAGCGAGAGACACACAGCTCGAAATTACAGAGAGCGAGAGACACACAGCTCGAAATTACAGAGAGCGAGAGACACAGCTCGAAATTACAGAGAGCGAGAGACACAGCTCGAAATTAGAGAGAGCGAGAGACACACAGCTCGAAATTACAGAGAGCGAGAGACACACAGCTCGAAATTACAGAGAGAGCGAGAGACACAGCTCGAAATTACAGAGAGCGAGAGACACAGCTCGAAATTACAGAGAGCGAGAGACACACAGCTCGAAATTACAGAGAGCGAGACACAGCTCGAAATTACAGAGAGCGAGACACACAGCTCGAAATTACAGAGCGAGAGAGACACACAGCTCGAAATTACAGAGAGTGAGAGACACACAGCTCGAAATTAGAGAGAGCGAGAGACACACAGCTCGAAATTACAGAGCGAGAGAGACACACAGCTCGAAATTACAGAGAGCGAGAGACACACAGCTCGAAATTACAGAGAGCGAGAGACACACAGCTCAAAATTACACAGAGCGAGAGACACACAGCTCGAAATTACAGAGAGCGAGAGACACACAGCTCGAAATTACAGAGAGCGAGAGACACACAGCTCGAAATTACAGAGAGCGAGAGACACACAGCTCGAAATTACAGAGAGCGAGAGACAGACAGCTCGAAATTACAGAGAGCGAGAGACACACAACTTGAAATTACAGAGCGAGAGACACAGCTCGAAATTACAGAGAGCGAGAGACACACAGCTCGAAATTACAGAGAGCGAGAGACACACAGCTCGAAATTACAGAGAGAGCGAGAGACACACAGCTCGAAATTACACAGAGCGAGAGACACACAGCTCGAAATTACAGAGAGCGAGAGACACACAGCTCGAAATTACAGAGAGCGAGAGACACACAGCTCGAAATTAGAGAGAGCGAGAGACACACAGCTCGAAATTACAGAGAGCGAGAGACACACAGCTCGAAATTAGAGAGAGCGAGAGACATACAGCTCGAAATTACAGAGAGTGAGACACACAGCTCGAAATTACAGAGAGCGAGAGACACACAGCTCGAAATTAGAGAGAGCGAGAGACACACAGCTCGAAATTAGAGAGCGAGAGGCACACAGCTCGAAATTACAGAGAGCGAGAGACACACAGCTCGAAATTAGAGAGCGAGAGACACACAGCTCGAAATTAGAGAGTGAGAGACACACAGCTCGAAATTAGAGAGAGCGAGAGACACACAGCTCGAAATTACAGAGAGCGAGAGACACACAGCTCGAAATTACAGAGAGCGAGAGACACACAGCTCGAAATTAGAGAGCGAGAGACACACAGCTCGAAATTACAGAGAGTGAGAGACACACAGCTCGAAATTACAGAGAGCGAGAGACACACAGCTCGAAATTACAGAGAGCGAGAGACACACAGCTCGAAATTAGAGAGTGAGAGACACACAGCTCGAAATTACAGAGAGTGAGAGACACACAGCTCGAAATTACAGAGAGCGAGAGACACACAGCTCGAAATTACAGAGAGCGAGAGACACCTACAGAATGTTGGAAAACTGTACCTTTTTGCTATGTAAGCTTTGGCAATATGGTTCTCTGTAAACTTTCATGCCAATAAAGCATTTGAACTGAACTGAACTGAACTGACACAGCTCAAAATTACAGAGAGCGAGAGACACACAGCTCGAAATTACAGAGAGCGAGAGACAGACAGCTAGAAATTAGAGAGCGAGAGACACACAGCTCGAAATTAGAGAGAGCGAGAGACAGCTCGAAATTACAGAGAGCGAGAGACACACAGCTCGAAATTACAGAGAGCGAGAGACACAGCTCGAAATTACAGAGAGTGAGACACACAGCTCGAAATTACAGAGAGTGAGAGACACACAGCTCGAAATTACAGAGAGCGAGAGACACACAGCTCGAAATTACAGAGAGCGAGAGACACAGCTCGAAATTAGAGAGAGCGAGAGACACACAGCTCGAAATTACAGAGAGCGAGAGACACAGCTCGAAATTACAGAGAGCGAGAGACACACAGCTTGAAATTACAGAGAGCGAGAGACACACAGCTCGAAATTAGAGAGCGAGAGACACACAGCTCGAAATTACAGAGCGAGAGAGACACACAGCTCGAAATTACAGAGAGTGAGAGACACACAGCTCGAAATTAGAGAGAGCGAGAGACACACAGTTCGAAATTACAGAGCGAGAGAGACACACAGCTCGAAATTACAGAGAGCGAGAGACACACAGCTCGAAATTACAGAGAGCGAGAGACACAGCTCGAAATTACAGAGAGCGAGACACACAGCTCGAAATTACAGAGAGCGAGACACAGCTCGAAATTACAAAGAGCGAGAGACACACAGCTCGAAATTACAGAGAGCGAGACACACAGCTCGAAATTACAGAGTGCGAGAGACACACAGCTCGAAATTACAGAGAGCGAGAGACACACAGCTCGAAATTAGAGAGCGAGAGACACACAGCTCGAAATTACAGAGAGCGAGAGACACAGCTCGAAATTACAGAGAGCGAGAGACACAGCTCGAAATTACAGAGCGAGAGACACACAGCTCGAAATTACAGAGAGAGCGAGAGACACACAGCTCGAAATTACACAGAGCGAGAGACACACAGCTCGAAATTACAGAGAGCGAGAGACACACAGCTCGAAATTACAGAGAGCGAGAGACACACAGCTCGAAATTACAGAGAGCGAGAGACACAGCTCGAAATTACAGAGAGCGAGAGACACAGCTCGAAATTAGAGAGAGCGAGAGACACACAGCTCGAAATTACAGAGAGCGAGAGACACACAGCTCGAAATTACAGAGAGAGCGAGAGACACAGCTCGAAATTACAGAGAGCGAGAGACACAGCTCGAAATTACAGAGAGCGAGAGACACACAGCTCGAAATTACAGAGAGCGAGACACAGCTCGAAATTACAGAGAGCGAGACACACAGCTCGAAATTACAGAGAGCGAGAGACACACAGCTCGAAATTACAGAGAGACACACAGCTCGAAATTAGAGAGAGCGAGAGACACACAGCTCGAAATTACAGAGAGTGAGACACACAGCTCGAAATTACAGAGAGCGAGAGACACACAGCTCGAAATTACAGAGAGCGAGAGACACACAGCTCGAAATTAGAGAGAGCAAGAGACACACAGCTCGAAATTAGAGAGCGAGAGACACACAGCTCGAAATTACAGAGAGCGAGAGACACACAGCTCGAAATTACAGAGAGCGAGAGACACACAGCTCGAAATTACAGAGAGCGAGAGACACACAGCTCGAAATTACAGAGAGCGAGAGACACACAGCTCGAAATTAGAGAGCGAGAGACACACAGCTCGAAATTACAGAGAGCGAGAGACACACAGCTCGAAATTACAGAGAGCGAGAGACACACAGCTCGAAATTACAGAGAGCGAGAGACAGACAGCTCGAAATTACAGAGAGCGAGACACACAGCTCGAAATTAGAGAGAGCGAGACACACAGCTCGAAATTACAGAGAGCGAGAGACACACAGCTCGAAATTACAGAGAGCGAGAGACACACAGCTCGAAATTACAGAGAGCGAGAGACACACAGCTCGAAATTACAGAGAGCGAGAGACACACAGCTCGAAATTACAGAGAGCGAGAGACACAGCTCGAAATTACAGAGAGCGAGAGACACACAGCTCGAAATTACAGAGAGCGAGAGACACACAGCTCGAAATTACAGAGAGCGAGAGACACACAGCTCGAAATTACAGTGAGAGACACACAGCTCGAAATTACAGAGAGCGAGAGACACACAGCTCGAAATTACAGAGAGCGAGAGACACACAGCTCGAAATTACAGAGACACACAGCTCGAAATTACAGAGAGCGAGAGACACACAGCTCGAAATTACAGAGAGCGAGAGACACACAGCTCGAAATTACAGAGAGCGAGAGACACACAGCTCGAAATTAGAGAGAGCGAGAGACACAGCTCGAAATTACAGAGAGCGAGAGACACACAGCTCGAAATTAGAGAGCGAGAGACACAGCTCGAAATTACAGAGAGCGAGAGACACACAGCTCGAAATTACAGAGCGAGAGACACAGCTCGAAATTACAGAGAGCGAGAGACACACAGCTCGAAATTACAGAGAGTGAGTGACACACAGCTCGAAATTACAGAGCGAGAGACACACAGCTCGAAATTACAGAGAGCGAGAGACACACAGCTCGAAATTACAGAGAGCGAGAGACACAGCTCGAAATTACAGAGAGCGAGAGACACACAGCTCGAAATTACAGAGAGCGAGAGACACACAGCTCGAAATTACAGAGAGCGAGTGACACACAGCTCGAAATTAGAGAGAGCGAGAGACACACAGCTCGAAATTACAGAGAGCGAGAGACACACAGCTCGAAATTACAGAGAGCGAGAGACACACAGCTCGAAATTACAGAGAGCGAGAGACACAGCTCGAAATTACAGAGAGCGAGAGACACACAGCTCGAAATTAGAGAGCGAGAGACACAGCTCGAAATTACAGAGAGCGAGAGACACACAGCTCGAAATTACAGAGCGAGAGACACAGCTCGAAATTACAGAGAGCGAGAGACACACAGCTCGAAATTACAGAGAGCGAGTGACACACAGCTCGAAATTACAGAGCGAGAGACACACAGCTCGAAATTACAGAGAGCGAGAGACACACAGCTCGAAATTACAGAGAGCGAGAGACACAGCTCGAAATTACAGAGAGCGAGAGACACACAGCTCGAAATTACAGAGAGCGAGAGACACACAGCTCGAAATTACAGAGAGCGAGTGACACACAGCTCGAAATTACAGAGAGCGAGAGACACACAGCTCGAAATTACAGAGAGCGAGAGACACACAGCTCGAAATTACAGAGAGCGAGAGACACACAGCTCAAAATTACAGAGAGCGAGAGACACACAGCTCGAAATTACAGAGAGCGAGAGACACACAGCTCGATATTACAGAGAGCGAGAGACACACAGCTCGAAATTACAGAGAGCGAGAGACACACAGCTCGAAATTACAGAGAGCGAGAGAGACACAGCTCGAAATTAGAGAGAGCGAGAGACACACAGCTCGAAATTACAGAGAGCGAGAGACACACAGCTCGAAATTACAGAGAGCGAGAGACACACAGATCGAAATTACAGAGAGCGAGAGACACACAGCTCGAAATTACAGAGAGCGAGAGACACACAGCTCGAAATTACAGAGAGCGAGAGACACACAGCTCGAAATTACAGAGAGCGAGAGACACAGCTCGAAATTACAGAGAGCGAGAGACACACAGCTCGAAATTAGAGAGCGAGAGACACAGCTCGAAATTACAGAGAGCGAGAGACACACAGCTCGAAATTAGAGAGCGAGAGACACACAGCTCGAAATTACAGAGAGCGAGAGACACACAGCTCGAAATTAGAGAGAGCGAGAGACACACAGCTCGAAATTAGAGAGCGAGAGACACACAGCTCGAAATTACAGAGAGCGAGAGACACATAGCTCGAAATTACAGAGAGCGAGAGACACAGCTCGAAATTACAGAGCGAGAGACACACAGCTCTAAATTACAGAGAGCGAGAGACACACAGCTCGAAATTACAGAGAGCGAGAGACACACAGCTCGAAATTACAGAGAGCGAGAGACACAGCTCGAAATTACAGAGAGCGAGAGACACAGCTCGAAATTACAGAGAGCGAGAGACACACAGCTCGAAATTAGAGAGCGAGAGACACACAGCTCGAAATTACAGAGAGCGAGAGACACAGCTCGGAATTACAGAGAGCGAGAGACACAGCTCGAAATTACAGAGAGTGCGAGAGACACACAGCTCGAAATTACAGAGAGCGAGAGACACACAGCTCGAAATTACAGAGAGCGAGAGACACACAGCTCGAAATTACAGAGAGTGAGAGACACAGCTCGAAATTACAGAAAGCGAGAGACACACAGCTCGAAATTACAGAGAGCGAGAGACACACAGCTCGAAATTACAGAGAGCGAGACACACAGCTCGAAATTACAGAGAGCGAGAGACACACAGCTCGAAATTACAGAGAGCGAGAGACACACAGCTCGAAATTACAGAGAGCGAGAGACACACAGCTCGAAATTAGAGAGAGCGAGAGACACACAGCTCGAAATTAGAGAGAGCGAGAGACACACAGCTCGAAATTAGAGAGCGAGAGACACACAGCTCGAAATTAGAGAGAGCGAGAGACACACAGCTCGAAATTACAGAGAGCGAGAGACACACAGCTCGAAATTACAGAGAGCGAGAGACACACAGCTCGAAATTACAGAGAGCGAGAGACACACAGCTCGAAATTACAGAGAGCGAGAGACACACAGCTCGAAATTACAGAGAGCGAGAGACACACAGCTCGAAATTACAGAGAGCGAGAGACACACAGCTCGAAATTAGAGAGCAAGAGACACAGCTCGAAATTACAAAGAGCGAGAGACACACAGCTCGAAATTACAGAGAGCGAGAGACACACAGCTCGAAATTACAGAGAGCGAGAGACACACAGCTCGAAATTACAGAGAGCGAGAGACACACAGCTCGAAATTAGAGAGCGAGAGACGCACAGCTCGAAATTACAGAGAGCGAGAGACGCACAGCTCGAAATTACAGAGAGCGAGAGACACACAGCTCGAAATTACAGAGAGCGAGACACACAGCTCGAAATTACAGAGAGCGAGAGACACACAGCTCGAAATTACAGAGAGCGAGAGACACACAGCTCGAAATTACACAGAGCGAGACACACAGCTCGAAATTACAGAGAGCGAGAGACACACAGCTCGAAATTACAGAGAGCGAGAGACACACAGCTCGAAATTACTGAGAGCGAGAGACACACAGCTCGAAATTACAGAGAGCGAGAGACAGACAGCTCGAAATTACAGAGAGCGAGAGACACACAGCTCGAAATTAGAGAGAGCGAGAGACACACAGCTCGAAATTACAGAGAGCGAGAGACACACAGCTCGAAATTACAGAGAGCGAGAGATACACAGCTCGAAATTACAGAGAGCGAGAGACACACAGCTCGAAATTACAGAGAGCGAGAGACACACAGCTCGAAATTACCGAGAGCGAGAGAGACACAGCTCGAAATTACAGAGAGCGAGAGACACACAGCTCGAAATTACAGAGTGAGAGACACACAGCTCGAAATTACAGAGAGCGAGAGACACACAGCTCGAAATTACAGAGAGCGAGGCACACAGCTCGAAATTACAGAGAGCGAGAGACACACAGCTCGAAATTACAGAGAGCGAGAGACACACAGCTCGAAATTAGAGAGCGAGAGACACACAGCTCGAAATTACAGAGAGCGAGACACACAGCTCGAAATTACAGAGAGCGAGAGACACACAGCTCGAAATTACAGAGAGCGAGAGACACACAGCTCGAAATTAGAGAGAGCGAGAGACACACAGCTCGAAATTACAGAGAGCGAGAGACACACAGCTCGAAATTACAGAGAGCGAGAGACACACAGCTCGAAATTACAGAGAGCGAGAGACACACAGCTCGAAATTACAGAGAGCGAGAGAGACACAGCTCGAAATTACAGAGAGCGAGAGACACACAGCTCAAAATTGCAGAGTGAGAGACACAGCTCGAAATTAGAGAGCGAGAGACACAGCTCGAAATTACAGAGAGCGAGGCACACAGCTCGAAATTACAGAGAGCGAGAGACACAGCTCGAAGTTACAGAGAGCGAGAGACACACAGCTCGAAATTACAGAGAGCGAGAGACACACAGCTCGAAATTACAGAGAGCGAGAGACACACAGCTCGAAATTACAGAGAGCGAGAGACACACAGCTCGAAATTACAGAGAGCGAGAGACACACAGCTCGAAATTACAGAGAGCGAGAGACACACAGCTCGAAATTACAGAGAGCGAGACACACAGCTCGAAATTACAGAGAGCGAGAGACACACAGCTCGAAATTACAGAGAGCGAGAGACACACAGCTCGAAATTACAGAGAGCGAGAGACACACAGCTCGAAATTACAGAGAGTGAGAGACAGACAGCTCGAAATTACAGAGAGCGAGAGACACACAGCTCGAAATTACAGAGAGCAAGAGACACACAGCTCGAAATTACAGAGAGCGAGAGACACACAGCTCGAAATTACAGAGAGCGAGAGACACACAGCTCGAAATTACAGAGAGCGAGAGACACACAGCTCGAAATTACAGAGAGCGAGAGGCACACAGCTCGAAATTACAGAGAGTGAGAGACACACAGCTCGAAATTACAGAGAGTGAGACACACAGCTCGAAATTACAGAGAGCGAGAGACACACAGCTCGAAATTACAGAGAGCGAGAGACACACAGCTCGAAATTACAGAGAGCGAGAGACACACAGCTCGAAATTACGGAGAGCGAGAGACAGACAGCTCGAAATTACAGAGAGCGAGAGACACACAGCTCGAAATTAGTGAGCGAGAGACACACAGCTCGAAATTACAGAGCGAGAGACACACAGCTCGAAATTACAGAGAGCGAGAGACACACAGCTCGAAATTAGAGAGAGCGAGAGACACACAGCTCGAAATTACAGAGAGCGAGAGACACACAGCTCGAAATTAGAGAGAGCGAGAGACACACAACTCGAAATTACAGAGAACGAGAGACACACAGCTCGAAATTACAGAGAGCGAGAGACACACAGCTCGAAATTACAGAGAGCAAGAGACACACAGCTCGAAATTAGAGAGAGCGAGAGACACACAGCTCGAAATTAGAGAGAGCGAGAGACACAGCTCGAAATTACAGAGAGCGAGAGACACAGCTCGAAATTACAGAGAGCGAGAGACACACAGCTCGAAATTACGGAGAGCGAGAGACAGACAGCTCGAAATTACAGAGAGCGAGAGACACACAGCTCGAAATTAGAGAGCGAGAGACACACAGCTCGAAATTACAGAGAGCGAGAGACACACAGCTCGAAATTACAGAGAGCGAGAGACACACAGCTCGAAATTACAGAGAGCGAGAGACACACAGCTCGAAATTACGGAGAGCGAGAGACAGACAGCTCGAAATTACAGAGAGCGAGAGACACACAGCTCGAAATTAGAGAGCGAGAGACACACAGCTCGAAATTACAGAGAGCGAGAGACACAGCTCGAAATTACAGAGAGCGAGACACACAGCTCGAAATTACAGAGAGTGAGAGACACACAGCTCGAAATTACAGAGAGCGAGAGACACACAGCTCGAAATTAGAGAGAGCGAGAGACACACAGCTCGAAATTACAGAGAGCGAGACACACAACTCGAAATTAGAGAGCGAGAGACACACAGCTCGAAATTACAGAGAGCGAGAGACACACAGCTCGAAATTACAGAGAGCGAGAGACACACAGCTCGAAATTACAGAGAGCGAGAGACACACAGCTCGAAATTACAGAGAGCGAGAGACACAGCTCGAAATTACAGAGAGCGAGAGACACAGCTCGAAATTACAGAGAGCGAGAGACACAGCTCGAAATTACAGAGAGCGAGAGACACACAGCTCGAAATTAGAGAGCGAGAGACACAGCTCGAAATTAGAGAGCGAGAGACACAGCTCGAAATTACAGAGAGTGCGAGAGACACACAGCTCGAAATTACAGAGAGCGAGAGACACACAGCTCGAAATTAGAGAGAGCGAGAGACACACAGCTCGAAATTACAGAGAGCGAGAGACACACAGCTCGAAATTACAGAGAGCGAGAGACAGACAGCTCGAAATTAGAGAGAGCGAGACACACAGCTCGAAATTAGAGAGCGAGAGACACAGCTCGAAATTACAGAGAGCGAGAGACACACAGCTCGAAATTACAGAGAGCGAGAGACACACAGCTCGAAATTAGAGAGAGAACGAGAGACACACAGCTCGAAATTACAGAGAGAGCGAGACACACAGCTCGAAATTACAGAGAGCGAGAGACACACAGCTCGAAATTAGAGAGCGAGACACACACAGCTCGAAATTACAGAGAGCGAGAGACACACAGCTCGAAATTAGAGAGAGCATGAGAGACACATGACTCTGAACTACAACCAGCGCGACAGACATGGAGTAACACACAGCACCAAACTAGTCAGTGTGAGACAGGGAGTGACACACAGCACCCATCTACAGTTGGTGTGATTTGGACAGGTTGGGTGATTGGGCAGAAGCATGGCAGATGCAATATAACGTGGATAAATGCGAGGTTATCCACTTCGGTGGCAAAAACAGGAAGGCAGGTTATTATCTGAATGGCAATAGATTGGAAGAAAGGGAAGTGCAACGAGACCTGGGTGTCTTTGTGCACCAGTCGCTGAAGGTAAGCATGCAGGTGCAGCAGGCGGTTAAGAAGGCAAATGGTATGTTGGCCTTCGTAGCGAGAGGGTTTGAGTACAGGAACAAGGATGTCTTGCTGCAGTTGTACAGGGCATTCGTGAGGCCACACCTTGAGTATTGTGTGCAGTTTTGGTCGCCTTATCTGAGGAAGGATGTTCTTGCCATGGAAGGAGTGCAGCGAAGATTCACCAGGCTGATACCTGGGATGGCAGGAATGACATATGAGGAGAGTTTGGGTCGATTGGGCTGATACTCGTTGGAGTTTATTAGAACGAGAGGGGATCTCATTGAAACGTATAAAATTCTGACAGGACTGGACAGACTAGATGCAGGATGTTCCCGATGGTCGGGGAGTCCAGAACCAGGGGTCACAGTCTAAGGATAAGGGGTAAGCCATTTAGGACAGAGATGAGGAGGAATTTCTTCACCCAGAGAGTGGTGAACCTGTGGAATTCACTCCCACAGAAGGCAGTGGAGGCCAATTCATTAAATATATTCAAGAAGGAGGTGGATATATTTCTTAAGGCTAAAGAGATCAAGGGATATGGGGAGAAAGCAGGGACAGGGTACTGAATTTGGATGATCAGCCACAATCTCATTGAATGGCGGAGCAGGCTCGATGGGCCGAAATGGCCTCTATCTGCACTGTGGGGTTTCTGTGATTCTGTGTGACAGGGAGTGACACACAGCACCAAACTACAGTCAGTGAGAGAGACAGGGAGTGACACACAGCACCAAACTACAGTCAGTGAGAGAGACAGGGAGTGACACACAGCACCAAACTACAGTCAGTGTGAGAGACAGGGAGTGACACACAGCACCAAACTACAGTCAGTGTGAGAGAGACAGGGAGTGACACACAGCACCAAACTACAGTCAGTGAGAGAGACAGGGAGTGACACACAGCACCAAACTACAGTCAGTCAGTGAGAGAGACAGGGAGTGACACACAGCACCAAACTACAGTCAGTGAGAGAGACAGGGAGTGACACACAGCACCAAACTACAGTCAGTGTGAGAGAGACAGGGAGTGACACACAGCACCAAACTACAGTCAGTGTGAGAGAGACAGGGAGTGACACACAGCACCAAACTACAGTCAGTGAGAGAGACAGGGAGTGACACACAGCACCAAACTACAGTCAGTGAGAGAGACAGGGAGTGACACACAGCACCAAACTACAGTCAGTGAGAGAGACAGGGAGTGACACACAGCACCAAACTACAGTCAGTGAGAGAGAGACAGGGAGTGACACACAGCACCAAAAGAAACATAGAAGATAGGAGCAGGAGTAGGCCATTCGGCCCCTCGAGCCTGCTCCACCATTCAATGCGATCATGGCTGATCATCCAAATTCAGTACCCGGTCCCTGCCTTCTCCCCATATCCCTTGATCCCTTTAGCCTTAAGAAATATATCTAACTCCTTCTTGAATATATTTAATGAATTGGCCTCAACTGCCTTCTGTGGTAGAGAATTCCACAGGTTCACCACTCTCTGGGTGAAAAATTCCACCTCATCTCTGTCCTAAATGGCTTACCCCTTATCCTTAGACTGTGACCCCTGGTTCTGGACTCCCCCACCATCGGGAACATCCTTCCTGCATCTAGTCTGTCTGGCCCTGTTAGAATTTTATAAGTTTCAATGAGATCCCCTCTCATTCTTCTAAACTCCAGTGAATACAAGCCCAATCGACCCAATCTCTCCTCATACGTCATTCCTGCCATCCCAGGTATCAGCCTGGTGAATTTTCGCTGCACTCCCTCCACGGCAAGAACATGCTTCCTCAGATAAGGCGACCAAAACTGCACACAATACTCAAGGTGTGGTCTCACCAAGGCCCTGTACAACTGCAGCAAGACATCCTTGTTCCTGTACTCGAACCCTCTCGCTATGAAGGCCAACATACCATTTGCCTTCTTAACCGCCTTCTGCACCTGCACGCTTACCTTCAGCGACTGGTGCACAAGGACACCCAGGTCTCATTGCACTTCCCCTTCTCCCAATCTATTGCCGTTCAGATAATAATCTGTCTTCCTGTTTTTGCCACCAAAGTGGATAACCTCGCATTTATCCACATTATACTGCATCTGCCATGCATCTGCCCAATCACCCAACCTGTCCAAATCATCCTGGAGTTTCTCGACATCCTCCTCACAGCACACACGCCCACCCAGCTTTGTGTCATCTGCAAACTTGGAGATATTACATCTGGTTCCCTCGTCTAGATCATTAATATATATTGTGAATAACTGGGGTCCTAGCACTGATCCCTGCGGTACCCCACTAGTCACTGCCTTCCACTCGGAAAAAGACCCGTTTATTCCAACTCTTTGCTTCCTGTCTGCCAACCAGTTTTCTATCCAAGTCAGTAACTTACCCCCAATCCCATGTGCTTTAACTTTGCGCGCTAGTCTCTTATGCGGGACCTTATCGAAAGCCTTCTGAAAGTCCAAATACACCACAGCCACTGGTTCTCCCTTATCTATTCTACCAGTTACATCCTCAAAAAATTCCAGTAGATTAGTCAAGCATGATTTACCTTTTGTAAATCCATGTTGACTTTGTCAAACTACAGTCAGTGAGAGACACACAGCACCAAACTACAGTTAGTGAGAGACAGGGAGTGACACACAGCACCAAACTACAGTCAGTGTGAGACAGGGAGTGACACACAGCACCAAACTACAGTCAGTGTGAGACAGAGCGTGACACACAGCACCAAACTACAGTCAGTGTGAGACAGGGAGTGACACACAGCACCAAACTACAGAGAGAGAGAGACAGGGAGTGACACACAGCACCAAACTACAGTCAGTGAGAGACAGGGAGTGACACACAGCACCAAACTACAGTCAGTGTGAGACAGGGAGTGACACACAGCACCAAACTACAGTCAGTGTGAGACAGGGAGTGACACACAGCACCAAACTACAGTCAGTGTGAGACAGGGAGTGACACACAGCACCAAACTACAGTCAGTGTGAGACAGAGCGTGACACACAGCACCAAACTACAGTCAGTCTGAGACAGGGAGTGACACACAGCACCAAACTACAGAGAGAGAGAGAGACAGGGAGTGACACACAACACCAAACTACAGTCAGTGAGAGACAGGGAGTGACACACAGCACCAAACTACAGTCAGTGAGAGACAGGGAGTGACACACAGCACCAAACTACAGTCAGTGTGAGACAGAGCGTGACACACAGCACCAAACTACAGTGAGAGAGAGAGACAGGGAGTGACACACAGCACCAAACTACAGTCAGTGTGAGACAGAGAGTGACACACAACACCAAACTACAGTCAGTGAGAGACAGGGAGTGACACACAACACCAAACTACAGTCAGTGGGAGACAGGGAGTTGCGGCTCTGGGTGTGAGCAGCCAGTGAGTTACGACAGATTCTAAATGTGCTTGTGCAAGGTGGCAGTTATTGCTCACACTTGCGGACCAGCAGTTGCCGTAGTAACGGGCGCACACTCACCCCGCTGCCATCCCGTGGGTTTGTGAACATGTTGTCGAAGACGTGGTCTATATTGGCCATTTTCATTGCAGCTCTGCAAGGCAAGGGACGGCCAGAGTTAGACAGCCAGCCAGGACCCCTGACCCCTCAGCCGGGACCTTCCGGACCCCGACTCCGGACCCTCCCAGCCCCGGGACACCCGAACCCTCCCCCGGGACCACGACTCCACCGCACCCCCCTGACTCCGGACCCTCCCCGCCATCCCCAGAACCCCTGACCCCCTCAGCCGGGACCTTCCGGACCCCGACTCCGGACCCTCCCAGCCCCGGGACACCCGAACCCTCCCCCTGGGACCCCGACTCCGGACAGCCTCCCCCACCCCGGGTCCACGACCACCCCGCCCCCCCCCACCCCAGCCCCAGGACACCCGAACCTTCCCCTGGGACCCCCTCCCCCAGCCACCGAAGCCTCTCCGGGACCGTAGAGCCCTCCCCACACCCTCCCTCTCTGACCACTGGTACCTGTTGAGGAAGAAGACGCCCCGGATAGTCTCGAAGGGGTTCGATCGGGTTCGAGCGCGGCGCATCTCCTCACCCTCCAGCTCATCAAACACACTCTGAAAACAAGCAGGGCAGACACCGTGACACGGGGTCAGCAACACCGCAGGGCAGGCACCCAGACCAAGCAATACACAGACCACATCCTCCAGCTCATAACAACATAAGAATTAGGAGCAGGAGTCGGCCATACCGCCCCTGTAAGTCTGCTCTGCCATTCAATGAGATCATGGCTGATCTTCGACCTTATCTCCAACTCCCGCCCGATCTCCATCTCCCTCGATTTCCCTAGAGTCCAGAAGTCTATCGATCTCAGCCTTGAATATACTCAACGACTGAGCATCCACAGCCCTCTGGGGTAGAGAATTCCAAAGATTCACAACCCTCTGAGTGAAGAAATTTCTCATCTCGGTCTTAAATGGCCGACCCCTTATCCTGAGACTATGCCCCCTAGTTCTAGACTCTCCAGCCAGGGGAAACAACCTCTCAGCATCTACCCTGTCAATCCCCCTCAGAATCTTGTATGTTTCAATGAGATCACCTCTCATTCTTCTAAACTCCAGAGAGTATCGGCCCATTCTACACAATCTCTCCTCATAGGACAGCCCTCTCATCCCAGGAATCAATCTAGTGAACCTTCGTTGCACCGCCTCCAAGGCAAGTATATCCTTCCTTAGATAAGGAGACCAGAACTGTGCCCAGTACTCCAGGTGTGGTCTCACCAAGGCCCTGTACAATTGTAACAAGACTTCCTCACTCTTATACTCCAACCCCCTTACAATAAAGGCCAACATGCCATTTGCCGCCCTTATTGCTTGCTGTACCTGCACGCTAGCTTTCTGTGTTTCTTGCACGAGGACACCCAAATCTCTCTCAACACCAACATTTAATAGTTTTGCACCATTTTAAAATATTCTGTTTTTCTATTCTTCTGGCCAAAGTGAATAACCTCACATTTCTCTACATTATACTCCATCTGCCACCTTACTGCCCACTCACTCAGTCTGTCTATATCCCTTTGCAGACTCTGTGTTCTCCTCACAGCTTACTGTCCCACCTAGCTTTGTATCATCAGCAAACTTGGATACATTGCACTCGGTCCCTTCATCTGGGTCATTAATATAGATTGTAAATAGCTGAGGCCCCAACACTGATCCTTGCGGCACCCCACTAGTTACAGCCTGCCAACCTGAAAAAGATCCGTTTATCCCTACTCTCTGTTTTCTTTCCGTTAACCAATCCTCTATCCATGCTACTATATTACCCCAAACCCCATGAGCCCTAATCTTGTGTAATAACCTTTTCTATGGCACCTTATCGAATGCCTTTTGGAAGTCCAAATATACTACATCCACTGGTTCCCCTTTATCTACCCTGCTAGTTACATCCTCAAAAAACTCCCAATAAATTTGTTAAACACCATTTCCCTTTCATAAAACCATGTTGACTCTGCCTGATCATATTATGATTTTCTAAGTGCCCTGTTACCACTTCCTTAACAATGGCTCAAAGACTGGTGTGGGAGAAATGGGTTTTGCTTCTTGGGACACTGGCACCAGTACTGGGACAGGAGAGAGCTGTTCCGTTGGGACGGACTTCACTTGGCCAGTGCTGGGACTAGAATCCTGGCGAATCGAATAACTAGGGCTGTAGAGAGGGCTTTAAACTAATTAGTGGGGGGGAGGTTTCAAGAGAGCGAAAAATAAAAATGTCAGCGGAGAAGGCAATAGAGCAAAGTAGCAGTGGGAAAATTAAAAACCAGAGCGTGTCAGGAAGGGACAGATTATATAAAGATAAAGGTAAAGTAGTAAAGGGGATAAAAGCAGGAATAAATTGTCACAAAACATATTTAAAAGTTCTTTATCTGAATGCACGCAGCATTTGTAACAAAATAGACGAGTTGACGGTACAAATAACTACACATGGGTATGATCTGGTGGCCATTACAGAAACATGGCTGCGAGGTGACCATGACTGGGAACTAAACATCCAGGGGTATTTGACTATTAGGAAGGACAGACAGGAAGGAAAGGGAGGTGGGGTGGCTATGTTAATAAAGGATGGAATCACTGCAATAGTGAGAAATGATATTGGGTCAAAGGATCAGGATAGTGAAACAGTTTGGGTGGAGATAAGGAATAATAAGGGGAAAAAGTCACTAGTGGGCGTAGTCTATAGGCCTCCAAACAGTTGCAACTCTGTTGGTCGGAGTATAAATCAGGAAATAGTTGGGGCTTGTTGTTGTGTATGTACCTTTAAGAGAATAACTGGTCTCAGACTGCAGTACCGGCAGTGACCACCCCTGTATAAAAGGCGCTAGAGAGCCTCTGTTGGTTAGTTTCATTTATGCCTTTCACCAGTAAAGACTTGTTGTTTCTCTCCTGCTAGTCCGTGTCTCAATCATTCATGGACTTAACACTGGCGACGAGTTAGAAACGAACTTACCTGCAACTCAGCAGCAGCTCCGACGACGTTGTTAAAGGTCGGAGCCAGAAGAAAGAAAAAAAACAAATCAGCCATTGAAACTCGAGAAACGGGTGTCGACCGTCAATCATCGAGTTCAAAACTTGCAGGAGAGATTGTCCAGAGCCAGGCTGGGTTCCTCGGTCCGTGGTTTCCCAGCTAGTCGGGCTGGTGGCAGGTAGTGCTCTGATTCTCCAGTTTTGAAGAAGGGTCAAACCCGAAACGTCAACTCAAATTTCTCTCCACGGATGTTGCCTGACTTGCTGAGTTTTTCCAGCATTTTCTGTTGTTATTTCGGATTTCCAACATCTGCAGTATTTTGCTATCGTACTAGTGTTTGGTTCACTGCCACACCTCTTCTAGGAATGCCTACCTTGAAGAAGTTCTGCTCTTCTCTGCGACGGGATCTCCGTTTGGCTCTTCAACCTTGTTCATACTTCTTTTGGTTCTTTTATTCTTTTGTCCGATCGCAGCCCTGCCTTCGATCTAGTTCCTTTTCTCTCCAGTTTTGAAGAAGGGTCAAACCCGAAACGTCAACTCAAATTTCTCTCCACGGATGTTGCCTGACTTGCTGAGTTTTTCCAGCATTTTCTGTTGTTATTTCGGATTTCCAACATCTGCAGTATTTTGCTATCGTGCTCTGATCCTTCCTGGGCTGCAACGGGGCCGGGCAGCGAGTCGGGAAGCAAGGAGAGAGAGAGAGGGTGGAGCACACAGGGTGCGGCCGGTGTTTCAAAGCTGGGCAGCGTTCGGACCTCAGAAGAGGGAGGGAAGTGTCCAAAAGGGTCCGCTCCATGACGGGAAGATAATAAAAGAAAACGAATTAATATTTAACGCGCAGGAAACCGTGGAAAGCAGCGCTAACAACAGCGGGGAAGACGACAAAGCGCGGGAGGCGCCATTTTGTTAAATCGGGGAAGAAGGCAAAGCGCGGGAGACGCCATTTTAGATTTGCAAGATGCCGAAGACTGGCTGTATCACTGCTTTTGATAATACATTAGAGGACTGGACCACGTATGTGGAAAGAGTCGAGGTATATTTCGAGGCAAATAAAATAGCGGAGGGGAAAAAGGCATCAATATTGCTAAACGTAATGGGCGCTAGAACGTACGGCCTATTGCGGGATCTGATTACTCCAGCCAAACCGAAGGCGAAGAGTTTTAACGAAATTGTTGCTGTTCTACAGGAGCACTTAAACCCTGCACCGCTGTTGATAGCAGAAAGATTTAAATTCCACAGGAGAACTCAGCACAAAGATGAGAGCAATGCTGAGTATCTTACGGAACTACGCAAGCTATCAAAGCACTGCCAGTTCGGAGCAAGACTGGCAGATACACTACGGGACAAATTTGTCTGTGGACTCCTGAGTGAAGGAACACAGAAGAAGTTACTCTCAGAGAAAGAGCTGACGCTAGATAGGGCTTTCAGCGTGGCAGTATCATATGAAGCAGCAGCCAGGGGAGCTGCAGAAATTCAACAAAAACCACAGGAATACAGCACCCACGAAATGATACGGGGATTTGCAAAATGTTATCGCTGCGGCAGAACTAACCATGACCAGAAGGACTGCTGGTCCAAAGACAAAATATGCAGTCAATGCGGGAAGATTGGACACATTGCACGAGTTTGTAGGTCTGGGAAGAAGACCAGCGACAACAAAAAGGCTACGAAGGAACCGTACAAGAAAGTACAAAAGATGACGGACAGTAGTTCCGAAGACCAGATGAGCGATAGTGAATCCGAGAACAGGAGATTAAGCTGTCTCAAACTTCACAATGTAATCGCAAAAGAGGATCACCGAACCATTTGGGTCACCCTCACGATAGCAGGGTCCCAAGTTAAAATGGAATTGGATACAGGATCAGCGCTAACCGTCATGAATCGACGAGACTATGAGCGGCCATTTTCACACATACCCTTGAGAGAGACATCCATCGTCTTGACGACGTATATGGGGCAAAAAGTATACCCCAGAGGAAAAATAAGGGAGCCCGTCGATTACAATGGCAAGAAAATACGGAAATTGTATCTCTACATACTGCCAAATGGTGGACCACCGTTATTGGGACGGGAATGGAGCAGGAAGATAAACTTAGATTGGCATTCCATTCATGCAATGACGGTGGACGGTAAAAAAGATGAAGACGTCACTCCTGGACGATTGTCAACAATCTTAGCTAACGCCAAAGAGGTATTTCAACAAGAACTGGGCACGCTTAAAGGCGTAACCGCCTCGTTAAAAATAGAAGAGAATGCAGTTCCCAAGTTTTTCAAAGCGAGACTGGTACCATATGCAATTCGTCCAGCCGTCGAGGCAGAGCTGGAGAATCTGGAGAAGGCGGGCGTGTTGTCTAAGGTCGACTGGAGTGAGTGGGCGACACCCATCGTTCCTGTCATGAAAAAAACGTTAAGCAATAAGTCCGGAGAGCCAAGGAAGATTCGCATCTGTGGGGATTTCAAGGTGACGATGAACCCTGTCCTTCACACAGTACAATATCCTCTTCCAAGGATAGAATACATCTTCGCCTCACTGTCTGGAGGGAAGCGTTTTACAAAAATTGACCTAGCACAAGCATATTTGCAGATGGAGGTTGAAGAGTCCTCTAGGAAGTATCTCACGATAAACACTCACAAAAGTCTTTACCAATATCATCGATTGGTATTCGGAGTAGCATCGGCTCCGGCGATATGGCAAAGAGCGATGGAACAAGTCCTGCAAGGGATTCCGGGGACCCAGTGTTACTTGGACGACATCCTTGTAACAGGTGAAGATGACAGTGAACACCTTAACAACCTAGAACAGGTGCTCACTAGACTACGGGAACATGGGCTGCGAGCCAACCGCCCCAAGTGCGAATATTTTAAGAAACAGATATCGTATTGTGGCCACGTGATTGATGAAGAGGGGTTACATAAGTCCCCTGACAAAATTGAAGCGGTTGTTAAGGCCCCAGCGCCTGAAAATGTGTCACAACTGAGGTCATTCCTCGGGTTGGTGAATTACTATCATAAGTTTTTGCCGAATTTGTCGACAATTCTGCACCCACTGAACGCCCCGCTACGAACGGGGGTAGCATGGAAATGAAGCGATGATTGTAAACGTGCTTTTCAGAAGAGTAAGGACTTAATCACTTCGAAGGAAGTATTGGCTCACTACAACCCAGCACTGCCAATCAGGCTGGCGTGTGATGCGTCTCCCTGCGGCATTGGGGCGGTACTGTCACATAAATTCGTTGATGGTTTGGAGGCCGATAGCTTTTGCGTCACGCTCGTTAACTTCTGCCGAGCGTAACTACGCCCAGATTGACAGAGAGGCTCTCAGCCAAGTGTGGGGGGTGAAGAAGTTCAATCACTATCTGCACGGTCAAAAATTTACTCTACTAACCGATCATCAACCTCTTGTCTCCATTTTCAACCCTCAGAAGGGCGTACCGATAATGAGAGCACAACGGCTGCAGAGATGGTCCCTTTTCCTAGGGGCACACCAATATGACATCGAGTACAGGGGAACTAAACAGCATGGAAATGCTGATGGGTTGTCACGTCTACCGTTGCCGACGGTGGAAGAAGACCTTGCAGTGGATCCAATGGAGTTATTCCACTCGACCATAGTCGAATGTCTCCCTGTGACGAATGCAAACATAGAAAAGGAAACATGGAATGACCCGACACTATCACGGGTCTATGATTTAACGGTGAAGGGATGGCCAGCACATGGCGAACCACTGCTGCCAGCATTTTCGTCGAGAAGAGAACAGCTGTCAGTGTGCAGAGGAACTTTGATGTGTGGATCCAGAGTAGTAATTCCACCTAAGTTGACGGATAGAGTGCTCAATGAGCTTCATGAGGGTCATCTGGGTGGGGTAAAAATGAAGAGCTTAGCCAGAGCATTTGTGTGGTGGCCAGGAATCGATAGAGAAATCGAAGAGATGACCAAGAGCTGTGCAGGATGCCAGGTCCAAAACGCCCCACCACAAGCTCCTCTGCATCCATGGGAGTGGCCCTCATCTCCATGGCAAAGGGTGCACATTGATTTTGCTGGTCCCTTCATGGACTCGATGTTTTTAATTGCGGTGGATGCACATTCAAAGTGGCCAGAGGTAATAAAAATGTCCTCAACCACCACGGAAAAAACTATCGCAGTTTTACGAACCATATTCGCCAGGAATGGGCTGCCTGAACAGATGTGCTCTGACAATGGACCACAGTTTGTGTCTGAAGAGTTCCAGAGGTTCTTAAAGAACAATGGTGTTAAGCATTACACATCTGCCCCATATCATCCAGCCACTAATGGATTGGCCGAGAGGTTTGTCCAAACATTCAAGAAGGCTATCAAGGCAATGTGTAATGAAGATATACCCCTACAACACAAGGTGGACAACTTCTTGTTTGCCTACCGGAATGCGACACATGCGGTTACCAACCAAACTCCAG
Organism: Somniosus microcephalus; assembly: GCF_052327205.1. Classification (NCBI taxonomy): domain Eukaryota; kingdom Metazoa; phylum Chordata; class Chondrichthyes; order Squaliformes; family Somniosidae; genus Somniosus; species Somniosus microcephalus. The sequence goes on along the minus strand of NC_140995.1, from coordinate 251,204,902 downwards.
CCATGATGTTCTTCAATCGAAGACTACGATGCCGCTTGGATTTGGTTAAGCCAAACGTCCGAAGAGATGTGGAGAACAGGCAGTTTCAGAATATGAATGAAAGGCCGACCAGGAGTTTTAAGATAGGTCAACCAGTTTTGGCCCGGGACTACCGCACTGAGAAATGGCAGCCAGGAACGATTTGTACACGACAAGGACCTCTCATGTATACCGTGGACGTTGGGGAGAGCATTGTAAGATGCCATGCTGACCAGATTCTAGAGTCACTGGAAAACGTCAACTCCACACCACGATCTGATACACCTGGTAATGAAATCAACGTTCCAATTGCAGCTACCGCAGAACCGGTAATATTGGAAGCAGATGAACCAAACAACGACATTGATTCCGACTCAACATTGCCAGAAGAACCTGATACTCCAAAGAGGCGTTATCCAGACAGAATCAGGAAGCCTCCTCAAAGACTGAACTTATAATTGCTTAAACTTAACCAATGTATCTAGCAACCGTAATTGTGATTGTAAGTCGTTATCATTAGTTGTTAAATGAATGTTATGTACTGTTTATCTAAAAGGGGAGGAATTGTTGTGTATGTACCTTTAAGAGAATAACTGGTCTCAGACTGCAGTACCGGCAGTGACCACCCCTGTATAAAAGGCGCTAGAGAGCCTCTGTTGGTTAGTTTCGTTTATGCCTTTCACCAGTAAAGACTCGTTGTTTCTCTCCTGCTAGTCCGTATCTCAATCATTCACGGACTTAACACTTGTAATAAGGGAACAGCTATAATCATGGGAGATTTTAACTTTCATATTGACTGGACAAATCAAATTGGGCAGGGCAGCCTTGAGGAAGAGTTCATAGAGTGCATTAGGGACGGGTTCCTTGAGCAGTATGTTACTGAACCAACCAGGGGGCAGGCAATCTTAGATCCGGTCCTGTGTAATGAGACAGGATTAATTAAAAATGTCCTAGTAAAGGATCCCCTTGGAATGAGTGACCATAACATGGTTGAATTCCAAATTTAGTTGGAGGGTGAGAGAGTTGGATCTCAAACCAGCGTACTAAGCTTAAATAAAGGAGACTATGAAGGTATGAGAGCAGAGTTGACTAAAGTGGGCTGGGAAAATAGATTAAGGTGTAAGACGGTACATGAGCAGTGGTGTACATTCAAGGAGATATTTCACAACTTTCAAGAAAAATATATTCCACTGAGGAAAAAGGGGCGTAAAAGACAGCCATCCGTGGCTAAGTAAAGTAATAAAGGACAGTATCCAACTGAAAACAAGGCCATATAAAGTAGCCAAATCTAGTGGGAGGATAGAAGATTGGGAAGCATTTAAAAGCCAGCAAAGAATAACTAAAAGATTAATTAAGTAAGGGAAGATAGATTATGAAAGTAAACTAGCAAAAAATATAAAAACAGATAGCAAGAGTTTCTACAGTTATATAAAAAGAAAAAGGGTGGCTAAAGTGAATGTTGGTCCCTTAGAGGACGAGACCGGGAAATTAGTAGTGGGGAACATGGAGATGGCAAATACGCTGAACAAATATTTTGTATCAGTCTTTACAGTAGAGGACACTAAAAATATCCCAACACTGGACAAACAGGGGGCTATGGAGGGGAGGAGCTAAACACGATTAAAATCACTAAGGAGATGGTACTCGGTGGGACTTAAGGCGGATAAATCCCCTGGACCTGATGGTTTACATCCTAGGGTCTTGAGAGAAGTAGTGGTAGGGATTGCGGATGCATTGGTGGTAATTTTCCAAAACTCCCTGGATACAGGAAAGGTCCCAGCAGATTGGAAAACTGCTAATGTAACGCCCTTATTTAAAAAGGGAGGTAGACAAAAGGCTCGAAACTATAGACCAGTTAGCCTAACATCTGTGGTTGGTAAAATGTTGGAGTCCATTATTAAGGAAGCAGTAACAGGACATTTGGATAAGCATAATTTAATCGGACAGAGTCAGCATGGTTTTATGAAGGGGAAGTCATGTTTGACAAATTTGCTCGAATTCTTTGAGGACGTAACAAACAGGGTGGATAAAGGGGAACCAGTGGATGTGGTGTATTTGGACTTCCAAAAGGCATTTGACAAGGTGCCACACAAAAGATTACTGCACAAGATAAAAAATCACAGGATTGGGGGTAATATACTGGCATGGGTGGAGGATTGGCTATCTAACAGAAAACAGAGAGTTGGGATAAATGGTTCATTCTCGGGCTGGCAATCAGTAACTAGTGGTGTTCCGCAGGGGTCAGTGCTGGGACCCCAACTCTTTACAATCTATATTAACGATTTGGAGGAGGGGACCAAGTGCAACGTATCCAAGTTTGCCGACGATACAAAGATGGGAGGGAAAGCAGTGAGTGAGGAGGACATAAAAAACCTGCAAAAGGACATAGACAGGCTAAGTGAGTGGGCAGAAATTTGGCAGATGGAATATAATGTTGGAAAGTGTGAGGTTATGCACTTTGGCGGAAAAAATCAAAGAGCAAGTTATTATCTAAATGGAAAGAAACTGCAAAGTGCTACAGTACAAAGGGATCTGGGGGTCCTGGTGCATGAAACACAGAAGGTTAGTATGCAGGTACAGCAGGTGATCAGGAAGGCCAATGGAATCTTGGCTTTTATTGCAAGGGGGATGGAGTATAAAAGCAGGGAAGTCTTGCTTCAGTTATACAGGGTACTGGTGAGGCCACACCTGGAATACTGCGTAGTTTTGGTTTCCATATTTAAGAAAAGATATACTTGCTCTCGAGGCGGTTCAGAGAAGGTTCACTCGGTTGATTCCAGAGATGAGGGGGTTGACTTATGAGGAAAGGTTGAGTAGGTTGGGACGCTACTCATTGGAATTCAGAAGAATGAGAGGCGATCTTAGCGAAACATTTAAGATTGTGAGGGGGCTTGATCGGGTGGATGCGGGGAGGATGTTTCCACTGATGGGTGAGACTAGAACTAGGGGGCATAATCTTAGAATAAGGGGCTGCGCTTTCAAAACTGAGATGAGGAGAAACTTCTTCACTCAGAGGGTAGTAAATTTATGGAATTTGCTACCCCAGAGAGCTGTGGAAGCTGCGACATTAAATAAATTTAAAACGGAGATACAGTTTCCTAGCTGATAAGGGAATTAGGGGTTACGGGGAGAGGGCAGGGAAGTGGACGTGAGTCTAGGTTCGGATCAGCCATGATTCTATTGAATGGCGGAGCAGGCCCGAGGGGCCGTATGGCCTACTCCTACTTCTTATGTTCTTATGTAATGGAGTCCAGCATTTTATCGACAGATGTCGTCAGGCTAACTGGCCTGTAGTTCCCCGTTTCCTCTCTCTACCTTCTTCCTTAAATAGCGGTGTTACATTTGCTACCATCCAATCCAGTGGGACCGTTCAAGAATCTCTGAGCGGCCCAGACACACCGGCGGCAGCGAGAGCGGCCCTGGGTGGAGACTGAGCGCTGAGACCGAGGAGTTAAAGAGCGGGGAGAGAGAGAGAGCGACCCAGACACACCGACGGCAGCAGTGAGAGCAGCCCTGGGTGGAGACTGAGCACTGAGACCGAGGAGTTAAAGAGCGGGGTGAGAGAGAGAGCGGCCCAGACACACCGGCAGCAGCGAGAGCGACCCTGGGTGGAGACTGAGCGCTGAGACCGAGGAGTTAAAGAGCGGGGAGAGAGAGAGCGGCCCAGACACACCGACGGCAGCAGCAAGAGCGGCCCTGGGTGGAGACTGAGCGCTGAGACCGAGGAGTTAAAGAGCGGGGTGAGAGAGAGAGCGACCCAGACACACCGGCAGCAGTGAGAGCGGCCCTGGGTGGAGACTGAGCGCTGAGACCGAGGAGTTAAAGAGCGGGGAGAGAGAGAGCGTCCCAGACACACCGGCGGCAGCAGCGAGAGCGGCCCTGGGTGGAGACTGAGCGCTGAGACCGAGGAGTTAAAGAGCGGGGAGAGAGAGAGCGTCCCAGACACACCGGCGGCAGCAGCGAGAGCGGCCCTGGGTGGAGACTGAGCGCTGAGACCGAGGAGTTAAAGAGCGGGGAGAGAGAGAGCGGCCCAGGCACACCGGCAGCAGCGAGAGCGGCCCTGGGTGGAGACTGAGCGCGGAGACCGAGGAGTTAAAGCGGGGTGAGAGAGAGCGTCCCAGACACACCGGCAGCAGTGAGAGCGGCCCTGGGTGGAGACTGAGCGCTGAGACCGAGGAGTTAAAGCGGGGAGAGAGAGAGAGCGGCCCAGACACACCAGCAGCAGCAGCAGCAGCGAGAGCGGCCCTGGGTGGAGACTGAGCGCTGAGACCGAGGAGTTAAAGAGCGGGGAGAGAGCGGCCCAGGCACACCGGCGGCAGCAGCGAGAGCGGCCCTGGGTGGAGACTGAGCGCTGAGACCGAGGAGTTAAAGTGCAGGGAGAGAGAGAGCGGCCCAGGCACACCGGCGGCAGCAGCGAGAGCGGCCCTGGGTGGAGACTGAGCACTGAGACCGAGGAGTTAAAGCGGGGAGAGAGAGAGAGCGTCCCAGACACACCGGCGGCAGCAGCGAGAGCGGCCCTGGGTGGAGACTGAGCACGGAGACCGAGGAGTTAAAGCGGGGAGAGAGAGAGAGCGGCCCAGGCACACCGGCGGCAGCAGCGAGAGCGGCCCTGGGTGGAGACTGAGCACTGAGACCGAGGAGTTAAAGCGGGGAGAGAGAGAGAGCGTCCCAGACACACCGACGGCAGCAGCGAGAAGTAAAAAGTAATCGAAGTGTGACGTCACCAGAAAGCAGGTAAGTGATTGGTTGGTATTTCTCTCTTTCTCGCTTCTTTTCAAACTTTATTTTTTTGATTTATAGTTTTCAGGGTCTCTGTTGTGTAGCGGGGAGTGCTGGTAAACAAGGGCCCTTGAGTATTTCATTTAATTGTAGTGTAATTAGTGGTATTGATTTGATTTAATTTAATTTGAATTAATTAAAGGATAAGTCATGGCAGCACAGCTCGGCCCCGTGGCATGCTCCTCCTGCACTATGTGGGAAATCAAGGACACTTCCTGTGTCCCTGGCGACCATGTGTGCGGGACATGTATCCAGCTGCAGCTACTGACAGACCGCATTGCGGCGCTGGAGCTGCGAATTGATACATACTGGAGCATTCGCAATGCTGAGGACATCGTGGAGCACGTTTAATCAGTTGGTCACACCGCAGGTAAAGGCTGCACAGGCAGGAAGGGAATGGGTGACCACCAGGCAGAGTAGTAGGCGCAGGTAGGTAGTGCAGGGGTCCCCTGTGGCCATACCCCTCTCAAACAGATATACCGCTTTGGATATTGTTGGGGAGGATGGCTTATCAGAGGAAGGCAGCAGCAACCAACTTCCTGGCACCGTGGGTGGTCCTGCTGCACAGGACGGGAGAAAACAGAGCGGGAGAGCTATAGTAATAGGGGAATCTATTGTAAGGGGAATAGATAGGCGTTTCTGCGGCCGCAAACGCGACTCCAAGATGGTATGTTGCCTCCCTGGTGCAAGGGTCAAGGATGTCTCGGAGCGGCTGCAGGGCATTCTGTAGGGGGAGGGTGAACAGCCAGTTGTCGTGGTGCATATAGGTACCAACGATATAGGTAAAAAACGGGATGAGGTCCTAAAAGCTGAATATAGGGAGTTAGGAGGTAAATTTTAAAAAAGGTAGTAATCTCAGGATTGCGACCAGTGCCACGTGCTAGTCAGAGTAGAAATAGAAGGATATTTCAGGTGAATACCTGGCGAGAGGAATGGTGCAAGGGGAAGGGATTGAAATTCCTGGGACATTGGAACCGGTTCTGGGGGAGGTGGGACAAGTACAAACTGGACGGTTTGCACCTGGGCGGGACCGGAACCGATGTCCTAGAGGGAATGTTTGCTAGTGCTGTTTGGGAGGGTTTAAACTAAAATGGCAAGGAGTTGGGAACCTGTGTAGGGAGACAGAGGAAAGGGAATTCAGGGACACTGCCGGTGCCCCTGATGACCACGTGTGCCGGAAATGCATCCAGCTGCGGCTACTAGCAGACCGCATTGAGGCGCTGGAGCTGCGGGTGGATGGGTTGTTGAGCATTCACGATGCTGAGAGGGACGTCGATAACACGTTTAGTGAGTTGGTCACACCGCAGGCAAGGGCTGCACAGGAAGAAAGGAAATGGGTGACCACCAGGCGGAGCAATAGAAGCAGGCAGGCAGTGCAGGAGACCCCTGTGACCATTCCCCTCTCAAACAGGTATACCGATTTGGATACTGTTGAGGGGGATGACTCACCAGGGGAAGGCAGCAGCAGCCAACTTCCTGGCACTGGGGGTGCTCCTGCTGCCCAGGAAGGGAGGAAAAAGAGTGGGAGAGCAATAGTGGTAAGGGATTCTATAGTAAGGGGAACAGATAGGCGTTTCTGTGGCCGTAGACGTGAATCCAGGATGGTTTGTTGCCTCCCTGGTGCCAGGGTCAAGGATGTCACTGAGTGGCTGCAGGGCATTCTGGAGGGGGAGGGTGAACAGCCAGAGGTCGTGGTCCACATTGGTACCAACGACATAGGTAAAAAGAGGGATGAGGTCCTGCAGCAAGAATTTAGGGAGCTAGGTGGAAGATTAAAGAGCAGGACCTCAAAGGTTGTAATCTCTGGATTACTCCCGGTGCCACGTGCTAGTGAGTATAGGAATAGGAAGATAGAACAGATGAATGCGTGGCTAAAGGGATGGTGCAGGAGGGAGGGCTTTAGTTTCCTGGATCACTGGGTCTGCTTCTGGGAAAGGTGGGACTTGTACAAGTCGGACGGTTTACACCTGAACCAGAGGGGGACCAATATCCTTGCGGGGTGGTTTGCTAGCACTGCTGGGGGGAGTTTAAACTAACTTGGCAGGGGGATGGGATACAGAGTGGAACTATAGTAGGGGGTGATTTACAGCCAAATACGGAGGAAAAAACAAGTCAGCTGGGAAGGCAGAGCAAATATGTGAAGGCAAAAGGGAATATGGCAAGGCTGGAAGGCATTTATTTTAATGCAAGGAGTCTTGCAAATAAGGTGGATGAACTGAAGTTGTTGTTGAACACATGGGAGTACGATATTGTTGCTATCACGGAGACATGGTTGAGGGAGGGTCAGGACTGGCAGCTCAATATTCCGGGGTATAGAATCTTCAGGCGAGACAGAGGGGGGTGTAAAAGGGGAGGGGGTGTTGCAATATTAATTAAGGAGTCAATTACTGCTGTAAGGAGGGATGATATATTAGCGGGTTCCTCTAATGAGGCCATATGGGTAGAACTTAAAAACAAAAAGGGGGCAAGCACTTTGCTGGGAGTGTACTATAGGCCCCCAAACAGTCAGGGGGAGATAGAGGAACAGATATGTAGGCAAATCTCAGAGAAGTGCGAAAATAATAGGGTAATAATAGTGGGGGATTTCAACTTCCCCAATATTAATTGGGATAGTCAGAGTGTGAAAGGCTTAGAGGGTGCAGAATTCTTAAAGTGCATCCAGGAGAGCTTTTTGAGCCAACATGCAGAAAGTCCTACAAGAGAGGGGGCGGTGTACTGGACCTAATTCTAGGGAATGTAGCCGGGCAAGTTGTGGAAGTGTCAGTAGGAGAGCATTTTGGCGACAGTGACCATAATTCGGTGAGATTTAAGGTGGTCATGGAAAAAGACAAAGACGGCCCGGAAATAAGGGTTCTAAATTGGGGGAAGGCCGATTTTAATATGATAAGGCAGGATCTGGCCAAAGTGGACTGGGAGCAGCTACTTATAGGAAAATCCACATCAAAGCAGTGGGAGACTTACAGAAGGGAAAGAGAGAGAGTACAACGCCAACATGTTCCTGTAACGGTCAAGGGTGGGACCAACAAGCAAAGGGAACCTTGGATGACAAGGGATATACAAAAATGCATTAGGAAAAAAAGGTGGGCTTTTGGCAGTTGCAAAAGACTAAAGACGGAGGAAGCCCTAGAGGAGTATAAAAAGTGCAGGGGCATACTTAAAAAAGAAATTAGGAGGGCGAGGAGGGGCCATGAAATAACACTGGCGAGCAAAATAAAGGAAAATCCTAAGATGTTTTATAAGTATATTAAGGGCAAGAGGATAACCAGGGAAAGGGTAGGGCCCATTAGGGACCAAAGTGGCAATCTGTGTGTAGAGCCAGATGATGTAGGCGGGGTTTTAAATGAATTTTTTGCATCTGTGTTCACTATGGAGAAAGACGATGCAGACATAGAAATCGGGCAAGGGGACTGTGACATACTTGAACATATTAGCATCGAGAGGGAGGAGGTACTAGCGGTTTTAGCAGGCCAAAAAGTGGATAAATCCCCAGGCCCGGACGAGATGTATCCCAGGCTGTTGTGTGAGGCAAAGGAGGAGCTTGCAGGGGCTCTGACACAAATTTTCAGAACCTCTCTGGCCACAGGGGATGTACCAGAGGACTGGAGAACAGCTAACGTAGTACCATTATTCAAGAAGGGTAGCAGGGATAAACCAGGGAATTACAGGCCGGTGAGCCTAACATCTGTGGTAGGGAAATTATTGGAAAAAATTCTGAGGGACAAAATTAGTCTCCACTTGGAGAGGCAAGGATTAATCGGGGATAGTCAGTATGGCTTTGTCAAGGGTAAATCATGTCTGACCAATCTGATTGAATTTTTCGAGGGGGTGACTAGGTGTGTGGATGAGGGAAATGCTGTGGATGTGGTTTACATGGATTTCAGTAAAGCTTTTGGCAAAGTCCCGCATAGGAGACTGGTCAAGAAGGTAAGAGCCCATGGGATCCAGGGTGCCTTGGCGCGTTGGATCCTAAACTGGCTGAGTGGCAGGAGGCAGAGGGTGATGGTCGAAGGTTGCTTTTGTGACTGGAAGCCTGTGTCCAGTGGGGTACCTCAGGGATCGGTGCTGGGTCCCTTGCTGTTTGTGATCTACATAAATGATTTGGATGAGAATGTAAAAGGTATGATCAGTAAGTTCGCAGATGACACGAAAATTGGTGGGGTGGTAAATTGCGAGGAGGAAAGCCTCAGGCTACAGGACGATATAAACGGGTTGGTCAGATGGGCGGAAAAGTGGCAAATGGAATTTAACCCTGAAAAGTGCGAGGTGATGCATTTTGGACGGACAAATAAGGCAAGGGAATACACAATGAGTGGTAGGACCCTAGGAAGTACAGAGGGTCAGAGGGACCTTGGTGTCCATGTACATAGATCCCTGAAGGCAGCGGAACAGGTAGATAAGGTGGTTAAAAAGGCATATGGGATACTTGCCTTCATTAGCCGAGGCATAGAATATAAGAGCAGGGAGGTTATGATGGAGCTGTACAAAACGCTGGTGAGGCCACAGCTGGAGTACTGTGTGCAGTTCTGGTCGCCTCACTATAGGAAGGATGTGATTGCTTTGGAGAGGGTGCAGAGAAGATTCACCAGGATGTTACCTGGGATGGAGCGCCTCAGCTATGAAGAAAGACTAAACAGGCTGGGGTTGTTTTCCTTGGAGCAAAGAAGGCTGAGGGGGGACCTGATTGAGGTGTACAAAATGATGAGGGGCATAGATAGGGTAGATAAAGAGGAACTTTTCCCCTTAGTAGGGGGGTCAATGACAAGGGGGCATAGGTTCAAGGTAAGGGGCAGGAGGTTTAGAGGGGATTTGAGGAGGAACTTTTTCACCCAGAGGGTGGTTGGAATCTGGAACTCACTGCCTGAAAGGGTGGTAGAGGCAGGAACCCTCACAACATTCAAGAAGCATTTGGATGAGCACTTGAAATGCCATTGCATACAAGGCTATGGACCAAATGCTGGAAAATTGGATTAGAATAGACAGGGCTTGATGGACGGCGCAGACACGATGGGCCGAAGGGCCTCTTTCTGTGCTGTATAACTCTATGACTCTAAAAGACAGGAAAGAGAAAAGCAAAAGTGGAAGGCAGAGAAATCAAGGGTGTAAATCAAACAGGGCCACAGTAAATAATAATCTAAAACGGACAAGAGTGTTAAAAAATCAAGCCTGAAGGCTTTGCGTCTTAATGCGAGGAGCATTCGTAATAAGGTGGATGAATTAGCTGCGCAAATAGATGTAAACGGATATGATATAATTGGGATCACGGAGACATGGCTCCAGGGTGACCAAGACTGGGAATTCAACACCCAGGTGTATTCAATATTCAGAAAGGACAGGAAAAAACTACAGAATTTGTTCATCCCTGTTTGGCATAAAAATAAAACAAAAAAGGTGACTCAACCGTGGCTAACAAGGGAAATTAGGGATAGCATAAGATCCAAGGAGAGGACATATAAATTGGCCAGAAAAAGCAGCAAACCTGAGTATTGGGAGCAGTTTAGGATTCAGCAAAGGAGGACAAAGTGATTAATTAAGAGGGGGAGAACAGATTATGAGAGTAAGCTTGCAGGGAACATAAAAACTGACTGTAAAAGCTTTTATAGATATGTGAAGTCAAGCATAGGTCACTTGCAGTCAGAATCAGAGGAATTTATAATGCGGAACAAAGAAATGGCAGACCAATTAAATACATACTTTGGTTCTGTCTTCACAAAGGAGGACACAAATAACGTCCCAGAGATGTCGGGGAACATAGGCTCTGATGAAAGGGAGGAATTGAATGAAATCAGTATTTGTAGGGAAATTGACGGGATTGAAGGCCGATAAATCCCCAGGGCCTGATAATCTACATCCTAGGGTACTTAAGGAAGTGGCCCTAGAAATAGTAGATGCATTGCTGATCATCTTCCAACATTCGATGGAATCTGGAACAGTACCCATGGATTGGAGGGTAGCTAATGTTACCCCACTGTTCAAAAAAGGTGGTAGAGGGAAAATGGGGAATTACAGACCAGTAAGCCTGGCATCGGTAGTGGGGAAAATGCTAGAATCTATTATAAAAGATGTAATAGCAGAGCATTTGGAAAACAGTGACAGGATCGGACAAAGTCAACATGGATTTACAAAAGGTAAATCATGCTTGTCTAATCTACTGGAATTTTTTGAGGATGTAACTGGCAGAATAGATAAGGGAGAACCAGTGGATGTGGTGTATTTGGACTTTCAGAAGGCTTTCGATAAGGTCCCACATAAGAGATTAGCGTGCAAAGCTAAAGCACACGGGATTGGGGGTATGGTACTGTCTTGGACAGAGAACTGGATGGCAGACAGAAAGCAAAGAGTTGGAATAAACGGGTCTTTTTCCGAGTGGCAGGCAGTGACTAGTGGGATACCGCAGGGATCGGTGATCGGTGCTCGGCCCCCAGCTGTTCACAATACATCTATATATATAAATCGGTACATCTGTCTGTCATCACGTCATTCTGTCTGTCATCGCGTGTGCATCTGGCGGGCTATGCGCTCGAAAGTTACAGGGCGTACCTACGCGCGCGTTACCTCCAAAGAAAGCTTACGCTTCTGAGACGGTTTTAAGCGTATTTACGTTTCGGCCGGGCTAAAATCGCGCCCGCGGTATCCCCAAAACCTTCAACATTCCGCTCATTAGCATCTCATTATCCGCTCATTAGCATCTCATTATCCGCTCATTAGCGACAGAGTGACCTCGAGGTCAACCAATCGTACGGCGGCTTGCTGCCGCGTGCGGCCGGGCCCTCCTACGGTCGAGTGACGGGACGATTGACCAATCCTACGCTTTGGTGACCTGACGGTCGACCAATCGGTGCGTGTGTGGGCGGGCCTTATCGTTCTGAACCGAGGTGAGTCGCCACCATCTTGCTTCCATTCTTTTTCCTGCTTTCTGCGTCTTTCTTTTCAAATATACATTTCCACCAAAATAAAATTGAATTTATTAAATTGTTTTTTAAAAAATCACTCATTTGTTAATATTTTCTCTAACCTGAACATTCTTTTTCCTACCTTTCCCCGTTTTTTTCTTAGGCCTCAAAGCCTGCGCCTTTCTTGCCCAGCCAGGCCCGAGCTAGGTGATTGCGCTTCTGCTAAGCTCCTCACGCTCCCCCCCCCCGCCCCCCCCCGTGTCACGTTACCCAGGGCAACGGCGTCAGCCATGAGGGTCAGGGTGCGGGCGCAGCAGGAGCAGGTGAGACGCGGCGTCTCTGTTCCGCGCTCGGGGGGGGGGGCGGGACTCGGCCGCCGGCCGTCTCTCAGAGCCGCAATCGGCCTCGGCCGGGGGGGGGTGGTGGCGGGGCTCGGAGAGCGGGGCTCTCGGCCGGGGGGGGCGGGCTCGGAGAGCGGGGCTCTCGGCCTGGGCCCCCCCCGCCCCCCCCCTACCCGCCCCCCCCCTCCCCCGCCGCCCCCCTTCCCCCCCCGCCTTACCCCCCGCCCCCTCCCCCCTCCCCCCCGCCCCTTCCCCCCCGCACCTTCCCCCCCGCCCTCCCCCCTCCCTTGCCCCCCCGCCCTCCCTTCCCCCCCGCCCTCCCTTCCCCACCCGCTCTCTCTCTTCCCCCCAGTCGCTATCTCTCTTCCCCCCAGTCGCTCTCTCTCTTCCCCCCAGTCGCTCTCTCTCTTCCCCCCAGTCGCTCTCTCTCTTCCCCCCAGTCGCTCTCTCTCTTCCCCCCAGTCGCTCTCTCTCTTCCCCCCCAGTCGCTCTCTCTCTTCCCCCCCAGTCGCGCGCTCTCTCTCTCTCTCTCTTCTCCCCCCCCACCCCCAGTCGCGCTCTCTCTCTCTCTTCCAACAACAACATGCCCTCGAAAAAGCCTCGGCACCGCCGGGCACTTCAGCTAGTCTATACATATAAATTGGTCGATCCGTCATTCTGTCTGTCATCGCGTGTGCGTCTTGCGGGTATGCGCTCGAAAGTTACAGGGCGTACCTACGCGCACGTTACCTCCAAAGAAAGCTTACGCTTCCGAGACGGTTTTAAGCGTATTTACGTTTCGGCCGGGCTAAAATCGCGCCCGCGGTATCCGAAAAACATTAACATTCTGCTCATTAGCATCTCATTATCCGCTCATTAGCGGCAGAGTGACCTCGAGGTCGACCAATCGTACGGCGGCTTGCTGCCGCGTGCGGCCGGGCCAATCGGTGCGTGTGTGGGCGGGCCTTATCGTTCTGAACCGAGGTGAGTCGCCGCCATCTTGATTCCAAACTTTTCCTTTCTTTTTTCCGCTTTCTGCGTCTTTAAAAAAAACGTTGCTTTTAAAACACATATTGTTTTTAAAAAAAATGATTTAGAAACGAATTAACTTACCTAATCTCATTAATTTTCCTACCTTTCCCCGTTTTTCCAGGTAGGCCTCGAAGCCTCGGCTTCTCCTCCGCACCCACGCCCGAGCTAGGTACCTCCCGGCCCCACTCGAAGGCTGCAGGGGCCGGCCTCAGCCCAGCGCCGCTACCTTACTAAAGGGTGCGCGCGCAGCAGGAGCTGAGACGCGGCGTCTCTCTCTGGCTCGGCCGGAGCTTGCTGAGCGTCAACGGTTACCCTGGCAACCGGGCCCGCCGGCCGTGGAATTCTCTACCACACAAGGCAGTAGAGGCCAATTCATTCAATATATTCAAGAAGGAGTTAGATATATTTCTTAAGGCTAAAGGGATCAAAGGATACGGGGAGAAAGCAGGGACAGGGGACAAAATTTGGATGATCAGCTATGATCTCATTAAATGGCGGAGCAGGCTCGAGGGGCCGAATGGCCTACTCCTGCTCCTATCTTCTATGTTTCTATGTTACACCATGAGCCGGAGACAGCAACACTGCAGGACCATTACCAAACCTAGACCACAGCGACATCCAGGCCTGGCCCCCAACCAAACCCATCAGTCCCACTCCCAGTGTCCAATACTGACCCATCAGTCCCACTCGCAGTGTCCAATACTGACCCATCAGTCCCTCTCCCAGTGTCCAATACTGACCTTACATCGCAGGACGTCACTCAACAGTTCCTCATCACAGAATTCAGTCTCATCCTCGATCTCCATTTTCCGCTGATGATTGGGGGAAAAGACGAGTGTCAGATACCCAGAGAAGTGTTAAATCCAACAATGAATCATTGTGCTGAGTGTGCAGCTGCTAATAACCATTCCTCTACCTGACCGATGTTGAGCCAATCTCGCAGCTCCGCCGCATGTGGAACCTCCAAGGAACATTCCGGAAACCATTCTACCCGCTCATAGGCACCAGGCTGTAAAGAGACAGTAACTTTTACAAAGGGGCCCAACACGGTCACTCATTCTCCACAGATCAACTCCACAACCGCCAACCACACCTCCAGGCAACCACTATCACCTTCCCACCCCCACCCCACGAGCAGAGACAGTGATAACTGCAGCTCACTCCCTGACGCCACCGCCTGTAGACAGTGATAACCTCAGCTCACTCACTGACCCCACCGCCTGTAGAGACAGTGAAAGCCGCAGCTCACTCACTGACCTCACCGCCTGTTGAGACAGTGATAACCGCAGCTCACTCACTGACCCGCCTGTAGACAGTGATAACCACAGCTCACTCACTGACCCACCGCCTGTAGAGACAGTGATAACCTCAGCTGACTCACTGACCCCACCGCCTGTAGGGACAGTGATAACCGCAGCTGACTCACTGACCCCACCGCCTGTAGAGACAGTGATAACCGCAGCTCACTCACTGACCCACCGCCTATAGAGACAGTGATAACCTCAGCTCACTCACTGACCCACCGCCTGTAGACAGTGATAACCGCAGGTAACTCACTGACCTACCGCCTATAGACTGATAACCGCAGCTCACTCAATGACCCCACCGCCTGCAGACAGTGATAACCGCAGCTCACTCACTGACCCACCGCCTGCAGACAGTGATAACCGCAGCTCACTCACTGACCTCACCGCCTGTAGAGACAGTGATAACCTCAGCTCACGCACTGACCCCACCGCCTGTAGACAGTGATAACCTCAGCTCACTCACTGACCCCACCACCTGTAGAGACAGTGATAACCGCAGCTCACTCACTGACCCACCGCCTGTAGACAGTGATAACCGCAGCTCACTCACTGACCCCACCGCCTGTAGAGACAGCGATAACCTCAGCTCACTCACTGACACACCGCCTGTAGAGACAGTGATAACCGCAGCTCACTCACTGACCCACCGCCTGTAGACAGTGATAACCGCAGCTCACTCACTGACCTCACCGCCTGTAGAGACAGTGATAACCACAGCTCACTCACTGACCCACCGCATGTAGAGACAGTGATAACCGCAGCTCACTCACTGACCCACCGCCTGTAGAGACAGTGATAACCGCAGCTCATTCACTGACCTCACCGCCTGTAGAGACAGTGATAACCGCAGCTCACTCACTGACCCACCGCCTGTAGACAGTGATAACCGCAGCTCACTCACTGACCCCACCGCCTATACAGACAGTGATAACCGCAGCTCATTCACTGACCCCACCGCCTGTAGAGACAGTGATAACCGCAGCTCACTCACTGACCTCACCGCCTGTAGAGACAGTGATAACCACAGCTCACTCACTGACCCACCGCACACTAGGAACAACCAAAATTGAACAAACCACAAACTACACATACTTGGGCTTAAAAATCAGTTCTACGGGAAACTTCAAACTGGCTGTGAATGAACTGAAAGAGAAAGCAAGAAGGGCTTTCTATGCCATTAAAAAATCAATCCAAATAGAAATCCCAATTAGCATTTGGCTAAAAAATTTCAAATCAGTAATTGAACCAATTGCACTCTATGGCAGTGAGGTATGGGGACCGCTAACACAAGAATTTGCAAAATGGGACAAACACCCAATTGAGATCCTACATGCAGAATTCTGTAAAAGTATCCTCCGGACTCAAAGGAAAACAGTAAACAATGCATGCAGGGCGGAACTAGGCCAATATCCATCAATAATCACTATCCAAAAAAGAGCCACCAAATTTTGGAATCACCTACAAATGAGCAACCCCCAATGCTATCACTACGGCGCCCTGAAATGCCAAGAGCTGACCATAAAGAAGAATACCCTCAGTCAACTAGTCCTGGGACTCAGTGAAGTAACTACTAACACTACTAACAATAACCAGCCCCAGGACAGTGACAGCGTAATACAAAGAATTCGACCCAACACAATCGTCGCTAAGCAAAAGGAAAAATATCTGACATATTGCGCAGAAACAACAAAAACCCAAAGCAAACTCAATTGCTACTTGGCCCTAAACAGACAATACAACAACATAGCTGATTACCTGACCATGGTAAAGGACAGCAAACTGAGAAAAATCCTGACAATGTACAGACTTAGTGAACATAGCCTGGCGATTGAAAAAGGTAGACACAGGCAGACCCGGCTACCAAGAGAGGACAAGATATGCTCTCACTGCAGTCAGGGAATGGTGGAGACAGAGATGCACTTCCTCACAGCTTGTAGAAAATATCAGGGCATCAGGGAGAATTTCTACCCAAAATTTACAAAAATATGCCCGGAATTCAGAAAATTGAATGACGACCAAAAACTCCCATACCTACTAGGGGAAGAGAGAAATTGCATAACACTAGCGGCACACTATGTTACAGCTTGCCATAAACAGAGGGACAACCACTAAATATAAGATAAGAGTATATATAAATTATATGAAAGTATATTTATACACTCAGGGATATATCTGTTTATATACTGTATGGATAGATCTGTATTTTTGTGAACAAACATGAATGTTTTCCGATGCTTTGGCAACATAAGATGTAACTTGTCATGCCAATAAAGCGATTTGAATTGAATTGAATTGAATTGATAACCGCAGCTCACTCACTGACCCCACCGCCTGTAGACAGTGATAACCGCAGCTCACTCACTGACCCCACCGCCTGTAGGCAGTGATAACCGCAGCTCACTCACTGACCCCACCGCCTGTAGAGACAGTGCTAACTGCAGCTCACTCACTGACCCCACCGCCTGTAGAGACAGTGATAACCGCAGCTCACTCACTGACCCACCGCCTGTAGAGACAGTGATAACCGCAGCTCACTCACTGACCCCACCGCCTGTAGAGACAGTGATAACCGCAGCTCACTCACTGACCCCACCGCCTGTAGAGACAGTGATAACCGCAGCTCATTCACTGACCCCACCGCCTGTAGAGACAGTGATAACCGCAGCTCACTCACTGACCCCACCGCCTGTAGAGACAGTGATAACCGCAGCTCACTCACTGACCCCACCGCCTGTAGAGACAGTGATAACCGCAGCTCACTCACTGACCCCACCGCCTGTAGAGACAGTGATAACCGCAGCTCATTCACTGACCCCACCGCCTGTAGAGACAGTGATAACCGCAGCTCACTCACTGACCCCACCGCCTGTAGAGACAGTGATAACCGCAGCTCACTCACTGACCCCACCGCCTGTAGAGACAGTGATAACCGCAGCTCACTCACTGACCCCACCGCCTGTAGAGACAGTGATAACCGCAGCTCACTCACTGACCCCACCGCCTGTAGAGACAGTGATAACCGCAGCTCACTCACTGCCCTCACCGCCTGTAGAGACAGTGATAACCGCAGCTCACTCACTGCCCTCACCGCCTGTAGAGACAGTGATAACCGCAGCTCACTCACTGACCCACCGCCTGTAGACAGTGAGTGCGAGGGTCTCCGGGCTGAATGGGCTGCAGCACTCTGTGATCACAGGCCATGTGCTGCAGTGTGGAGAATGTTTCCCCCCTGTCTCCGGCTCTCACCTCGGTCTCCTCCTGCCAATCCACGTTGAGGTCTCCATCGAAGCCTTTGAGTTTCAGCCCCAAGCCCCGGCGTCCTCTCTGCATGGAGGCCTCCACGATCTCCTTCCGACCCTGTCCGAACTTGCCCAGACCTTCACCTTCACGGTAACCCATCTTGGCCTGGGAGCAGAGGACACAAGGTTAGTCAGAGCCCAGCACTGAGCGCAGCCTGTGTGGGGTAGGGGTATCACACCAAGTCTGCACATACAACAGTCAGACACTGCGGCCATACCACATCGGGTAAAAGCACCCAATGCTGCTAATGACTCCCGCCCAGTCTGCCCCGAGTTCACTAATCCCAGCCAGGACAGCAAGACAACGTGGGATACATCACCGGACCACTGACACGGAGACCGGGCCTCGAGAGACGGAGAAAAGCAGCGGCAGCAGCGAGAGGATAAAGAGCGGCCCGAGAGCGGACCTGAATTAAAGCAGCAGTGAGAGGATAAAGAGCGGCCCGAGAGCGGACCTGTATTAAAGCAGCGACAGTGGCGAGAGGATAAAGAGCGGCCCGAGAGCGGACCTGAATTAAAGCAGCAGTGAGAGGATAAAGAGCGGCCCGAGAGCGGACCTGTATTAAAGCAGCGACAGTGGCGAGAGGATAAAGAGCGGCCCGAGAGCGGACCTGAATTAAAGCAGCGGCGAGAGGATAAAGAGCGGCCCGAGAGCGGACCTGAATTAAAGCAGCGGCGAGAGGATAAAGAGCGGCCCGAGAGCGGAGCTGAATTAAAGCAGCGACAGCGGCGAGAGGATAAAGAGCGGCCCGAGAGCGGACCTGAATTAAAGCAGCGGCGAGAGGATAAAGAGCGGCCCGAGAGCGGACCTGAATTAAAACAGCAGTGAGAGGATAAAGAGCGGCCCGAGAGCGGACCTGAATTAAAGCAGCGACAGCGGCGAGAGGATAAAGAGCGGCCCGAGAGCGGACCTGAATTAAAGCAGCGGCGAGAGGATAAAGAGCGGCCCGAGAGCGGACCTGAATTAAAGCAGCGGCGAGAGGATAAAGAGCGGCCCGAGAGCGGACCTGAATTAAAGCAGCGACGAGAGGATAAAGAGCGGCCCGAGAGCGGACCTGTATTAAAGCAGCGACAGCAGCGAGAGGATAAAGAGCGGCCCGAGAGCGGACCTGAATTAAAACAGCAGTGAGAGGATAAAGAGCGGCCCGAGAGCGGACCTGTATTAAAGCAGCGACAGCAGCGAGAGGATAAAGAGCGGCCCGAGAGCGGACCTGAATTAAAGCAGCGGCAGCGGCGAGAGGATAAAGAGCGGCCCGAGAGCGGACCTGTATTAAAGCAGCGACAGCAGCGAGAGGATAAAGAGCGGCCTGAGAGCGGACCTGAATTAAAGCAGCGGCGAGAGGATAAAGAGCGGCCCGAGAGCGGACCTGAATTAAAGCAGCGACGAGAGGATAAAGAGCGGCCCGAGAGCGGACCTGAATTAAAGCAGCGACAGTGGCGAGAGGATAAAGAGCGGCCCGAGAGCGGACCTGAATTAAAGCAGCGGCGAGAGGATAAAGAGCGGCCCGAGAGCGGACCTGAATTAAAGCAGCGGCGAGAGGATAAAGAGCGGCCCGAGAGCGGAGCTGAATTAAAGCAGCGACAGCGGCGAGAGGATAAAGAGCGGCCCGAGAGCGGACCTGAATTAAAGCAGCAGTGAGAGGATAAAGAGCGGCCCGAGAGCGGAGCTGAATTAAAGCAGCGACAGCGGCGAGAGGATAAAGAGCGGCCCGAGAGCAGACCTGAATTAAAACAGCAGTGAGAGGATAAAGAGCGGCCCGAGAGCGGAGCTGAATTAAAACAGCAGTGAGAGGATAAAGAGCGGCCCGAGAGCGGACCTGAATTAAAGCAGCAGTGAGAGGATAAAGAGCGGCCCGAGAGCGGACCTGTATTAAAGCAGCGACAGTGGCGAGAGGATAAAGAGCGGCCCGAGAGCGGACCTGAATTAAAGCAGCAGTGAGAGGATAAAGAGCGGCCCGAGAGCGGACCTGTATTAAAGCAGCGACAGTGGCGAGAGGATAAAGAGCGGCCCGAGAGCGGACCTGAATTAAAGCAGCGGCGAGAGGATAAAGAGCGGCCCGAGAGCGGACCTGAATTAAAGCAGCGGCGAGAGGATAAAGAGCGGCCCGAGAGCGGAGCTGAATTAAAGCAGCGACAGCGGCGAGAGGATAAAGAGCGGCCCGAGAGCGGACCTGAATTAAAGCAGCGGCGAGAGGATAAAGAGCGGCCCGAGAGCGGACCTGAATTAAAACAGCAGTGAGAGGATAAAGAGCGGCCCGAGAGCGGACCTGAATTAAAGCAGCGACAGCGGCGAGAGGATAAAGAGCGGCCCGAGAGCGGACCTGAATTAAAGCAGCGGCGAGAGGATAAAGAGCGGCCCGAGAGCGGACCTGAATTAAAGCAGCGGCGAGAGGATAAAGAGCGGCCCGAGAGCGGACCTGAATTAAAGCAGCGACGAGAGGATAAAGAGCGGCCCGAGAGCGGACCTGTATTAAAGCAGCGACAGCAGCGAGAGGATAAAGAGCGGCCCGAGAGCGGACCTGAATTAAAACAGCAGTGAGAGGATAAAGAGCGGCCCGAGAGCGGACCTGTATTAAAGCAGCGACAGCAGCGAGAGGATAAAGAGCGGCCCGAGAGCGGACCTGAATTAAAGCAGCGGCAGCGGCGAGAGGATAAAGAGCGGCCCGAGAGCGGACCTGTATTAAAGCAGCGACAGCAGCGAGAGGATAAAGAGCGGCCTGAGAGCGGACCTGAATTAAAGCAGCGGCGAGAGGATAAAGAGCGGCCCGAGAGCGGACCTGAATTAAAGCAGCGACGAGAGGATAAAGAGCGGCCCGAGAGCGGACCTGAATTAAAGCAGCGACAGTGGCGAGAGGATAAAGAGCGGCCCGAGAGCGGACCTGAATTAAAGCAGCGGCGAGAGGATAAAGAGCGGCCCGAGAGCGGACCTGAATTAAAGCAGCGGCGAGAGGATAAAGAGCGGCCCGAGAGCGGAGCTGAATTAAAGCAGCGACAGCGGCGAGAGGATAAAGAGCGGCCCGAGAGCGGACCTGAATTAAAGCAGCAGTGAGAGGATAAAGAGCGGCCCGAGAGCGGAGCTGAATTAAAGCAGCGACAGCGGCGAGAGGATAAAGAGCGGCCCGAGAGCAGACCTGAATTAAAACAGCAGTGAGAGGATAAAGAGCGGCCCGAGAGCGGAGCTGAATTAAAACAGCAGTGAGAGGATAAAGAGCGGCCCGAGAGCGGACCTGAATTAAAACAGCAGTGAGAGGATAAAGAGCGGCCCGAGAGCGGACCTGAATTAAAGCAGCGACAGCGGCGAGAGGATAAAGAGCGGCCCGAGAGCGGACCTGAATTAAAGCAGCGGCGAGAGGATAAAGAGCGGCCCGAGAGCGGACCTGAATTAAAACAGCAGTGAGAGGATAAAGAGCGGCCCGAGAGCGGACCTGAATTAAAGCAGCGACAGCAGCGAGAGGATAAAGAGCGGCCCGAGAGCGGACCTGAATTAAAGCAGCAGTGAGAGGATAAAGAGCGGCCCGAGAGCGGACCTGAATTAAAGCAGCGGCGAGAGGATAAAGAGCGGCCCGAGAGCGGACCTGTATTAAAGCAGCGACAGCAGCGAGAGGATAAAGAGCGGCCCGAGAGCGGACCTGAATTAAAGCAGCGGCGAGAGGATAAAGAGCGGCCCGAGAGCGGACCTGAATTAAAGCAGCAGCGAGAGGATAAAGAGCGGCCTGAGAGCGGACCTGAATTAAAGCAGCGGCGAGAGGATAAAGAGCGGCCCGAGAGCGGACCTGAATTAAAGCAGCAGTGAGAGGATAAAGAGCGGCCCGAGAGCGGACCTGAATTAAAGCAGCGGCGAGAGGATAAAGAGCGGCCCGAGAGCGGACCTGTATTAAAGCAGCGACAGCAGCGAGAGGATAAAGAGCGGCCCGAGAGCGGACCTGAATTAAAGCAGCGGCGAGAGGATAAAGAGCGGCCCGAGAGCGGAGCTGAATTAAAGCAGCGGCGAGAGGATAAAGAGCGGCCCGAGAGCGGAGCTGAATTAAAGCAGCGGCGAGAGGATAAAGAGCGGCCCGAGAGCGGACCTGTATTAAAGCAGCGACAGCAGCGAGAGGATAAAGAGCGGCCTGAGAGCGGACCTGAATTAAAGCCGCAGCGAGAGGATAAAGAGCGGCCCGAGAGCGGACCTGTATTAAAGCAGCGGCGAGAGGATAAAGAGCGGCCCGAGAGCGGACCTGTATTAAAGCAGCAGTGAGAGGATAAAGAGCGGCCCGAGAGCGGAGCTGAATTAAAGCAGCGGCGAGAGGATAAAGAGCGGCCCGAGAGCGGACCTGTATTAAAGCAGCAGTGAGAGGATAAAGAGCGGCCCGAGAGCGGACCTGTATTAAAGCAGCAGTGAGAGGATAAAGAGTGGCCCGAGAGCGGAGCTGAATTAAAGCAGCAGTGAGAGGATAAAGAGCGGCCCGAGAGCGGACCTGTATTAAAGCAGCGACAGCAGCGAGAGGATAAAGAGCGGCCCGAGAGCAGACCTGAATTAAAGCAGCAGCGAGAGGATAAAGAGCGGCCCGAGAGCGGACCTGAATTAAAGCAGCAGCGAGAGGATAAAGAGCGGCCCGAGAGCGGACCTGAATTAAAGCAGCGGTGCGAGGATAAAGAGCGGCCTGAGAGCGGACCTGAATTAAAGCAGCAGTGAGAGGATAAAGAGCGGCCCGAGAGCGGACCTGAATTAAAGCAGCGGCGAGAGGATAAAGAGCGGCCCGAGAGCAGACCTGTATTAAAGCAGCAGTGAGAGGATAAAGAGCGGCCCGAGAGCGGACCTGAATTAAAGCAGCGGCGAGAGGATAAAGAGCGGCCCGAGAGCGGACCTGAATTAAAGCAGCGGCGAGAGGATAAAGAGCGGCCCGAGAGCGGACCTGTATTAAAG
This sequence comes from Somniosus microcephalus, assembly GCF_052327205.1. Taxonomy (NCBI): domain Eukaryota; kingdom Metazoa; phylum Chordata; class Chondrichthyes; order Squaliformes; family Somniosidae; genus Somniosus; species Somniosus microcephalus. The sequence goes on along the minus strand of NC_140995.1, from coordinate 251,182,351 downwards.
CAGCGACAGCAGCGAGAGGATAAAGAGCGGCCCGAGAGCGGACCTGTATTAAAGCAGCAGTGAGAGGATAAAGAGCGGCCCGAGAGCGGAGCTGAATTAAAGCAGCAGTGAGAGGATAAAGAGCGGCCCGAGAGCGGACCTGTATTAAAGCAGCGACAGCAGCGAGAGGATAAAGAGCGGCCCGAGAGCGGACCTGAATTAAAGCAGCGGCGAGAGGATAAAGAGCGGCCCGAGAGCGGACCTGAATTAAAGCAGCAGTGAGAGGATAAAGAGCGGCCCGAGAGCGGACCTGTATTAAAGCAGCAGTGAGAGGATAAAGAGCGGCCTGAGAGTGGACCTGTATTAAAGCAGCAGTGAGAGGATAAAGAGCGGCCCGAGAGCGGACCTGAATTAAAGCAGCAGTGAGAGGATAAAGAGCGGCCTGAGAGTGGACCTGTATTAAAGCAGCAGTGAGAGGATAAAGAGCGGCCCGAGAGCGGACCTGTATTAAAGCAGCAGTGAGAGGATAAAGAGCGGCCCGAGAGCGGACCTGAATTAAAGCAGCAGTGAGAGGATAAAGAGCGGCCTGAGAGTGGACCTGTATTAAAGCAGCAGTGAGAGGATAAAGAGCGGCCCGAGAGCGGACCTGAATTAAAGCAGCGACAGCAGCGAGAGGATAAAGAGCGGCCCGAGAGCGGACCTGAATTAAAGCAGCGACAGCAGCGAGAGGATAAAGAGCGGCCCGAGAGCGGACCTGTATTAAAGCAGCGACAGCAGCGAGAGGATAAAGAGCGGCCCGAGAGCGGACCTGAATTAAAGCAGCGGCGAGAGGATAAAGAGCGGCCCGAGAGCGGACCTGTATTAAAGCAGCGACAGCAGCGAGAGGATAAAGAGCGGCCCGAGAGCGGACCTGAATTAAAGCAGCAGCGAGAGGATAAAGAGCGGCCCGAGAGCGGACCTGAATTAAAGCAGCGACAGCGGCGAGAGGATAAAGAGCGGCCCGAGAGCGGACCTGAATTAAAGCAGCAGTGAGAGGATAAAGAGCGGCCCGAGAGCGGACCTGAATTAAAGCAGCGGCGAGAGGATAAGGAGCGGCCCGAGAGCGGACCTGAATTAAAGCAGCAGCGAGAGGATAAAGAGCGGCCCGAGAGCGGACCTGAATTAAAGCAGCGGCGAGAGGATAAAGAGCGGCCCGAGAGCGGAGCTGAATTAAAGCAGCGGCGAGAGGATAAAGAGCGGCCCGAGAGCGGAGCTGAATTAAAGCAGCGGCGAGAGGATAAAGAGCGGCCCGAGAGCGGAGCTGAATTAAAGCAGCAGTGAGAGGATAAAGAGCGGCCCGAGAGCGGAGCTGAATTAAAGCAGCAGTGAGAGGATAAAGAGCGGCCCGAGAGTGGACCTGAATTAAAGCAGCGGCGAGAGGATAAAGAGCGGCCCGAGAGCGGACCTGTATTAAAGCAGCAGTGAGAGGATAAAGAGCGGCCCGAGAGCGGACCTGTATTAAAGCAGCAGTGAGAGGATAAAGAGCGGCCCGAGAGCGGACCTGAATTAAAGCAGCGGCGAGACGATAAAGAGCGGCCCGAGAGCGGACCTGTATTAAAGCAGCGGCGAGAGGATAAAGAGCGGCCCGAGAGCGGACCTGTATTAAAGCAGCGACAGCAGCGAGAGGATAAAGAGCGGCCCGAGAGCGGACCTGAATTAAAGCAGCAGCGAGAGGATAAAGAGCGGCCCGAGAGCGGACCTGAATTAAAGCAGCGACAGCAGCGAGAGGATAAAGAGCGGCCCGAGAGCGGACCTGAATTAAAGCAGCAGCGAGAGGATAAAGAGCGGCCCGAGAGCGGACCTGAATTAAAGCAGCAGTGAGAGGATAAAGAGCGGCCCGAGAGCGGACCTGTATTAAAGCAGCGACAGCAGCGAGAGGATAAAGAGCGGCCCGAGAGCGGACCTGAATTAAAGCAGCAGCGAGAGGATAAAGAGCGGCCCGAGAGCGGACCTGAATTAAAGCAGCAGTGAGAGGATAAAGAGCGGCCCGAGAGCGGCCCTGAATTAAAGCAGCAGTGAGAGGATAAAGAGCGGCCCGAGAGCGGACCTGTATTAAAGCAGCGACAGCAGCGAGAGGATAAAGAGCGGCCCGAGAGCGGACCTGAATTAAAGCAGCAGCGAGAGGATAAAGAGCGGCCCGAGAGCGGACCTGAATTAAAGCAGCAGTGAGAGGATAAAGAGCGGCCCGAGAGCGGACCTGAATTAAAGCAGCGGCGAGAGGATAAAGAGCGGCCCGAGAGCGGACCTGAATTAAAGCAGCGGCGAGAGGATAAAGAGCGGCCCGAGAGCGGAGCTGAATTAAAGCAGCAGTGAGAGGATAAAGAGCGGCCCGAGAGCGGACCTGAATTAAAACAGCAGTGAGAGGATAAAGAGCGGCCCGAGAGCGGAGCTGAATTAAAGCAGCGGCGAGAGGATAAAGAGCGGCCCGAGAGCGGAGCTGAATTAAAGCAGCGAGAGCGGTGGAGGGATAAAGAGGAGAGTAGGTATATGATTGGTTGGTGACTATTACAGCTTTTTTTTGCTAAGTTAGGGAAGGGGGTTAAATTAAGAGTTGAGAAACTGTAACTTGCTAGTACTTATTAAAATAATCAAATAATAAAACTAAAATATCGATTGAATAAAAGCTTTAGCTAATTAATTAATAAATAAAACGATGTTAGAAATGGCAGGGCAGGCGGTGTCGTAACTGCAGCATGTGGGAGTTTGTGGAGAGCATCGCGATCCTGAGCAACCACGTCTGCAGTAAGTCTCTGCAACTTGAGGGACTTCGGCTCAGAGTTGCTGAGCTGGAGTCCGAGCTGCAGACATTGTGGGGCATCAGGGAGGGGGAGAGTTACCTGGACACTGTGTTCCAGGAGGTAGTCACACCCTTCAGGTTAAGCAGTACTACAGAGTTAGTCAGTGGTCAGGGACAGGAGGGTGTGACCGCGAGTCAGGAAGGTATGGAGACCCAGGGTGTAGTGATGGAGGAGCCTCAGCCCTGGACCTTGTCCAACAGGCAAGGTACTTGCTACCTGTGTGGATGAGGAAAAGGGCTGCAGGGAGGATGGACAAACTGACCACGGCACCGTAGTTCAGGGGGGGCCACCAAGTGGAGGGAGAAAGAAGGAATGTGGTGGTAGTAGTAGGGGACAGTATAGTCAGAGGCATAGATACTGTTCTTTACAGCCACTAAAGAGAGTCCCGAAGGCTGTGTTGTCTGCCCGGTGCCAGGGTTAAGAATATCTCCTCGCGGCTGGAGAAGAACTTGGAGTAGGAGGGCAGAATGGAAAAGGAGGGGTGGGTAGCCCTGATAATAAAGGATGACATAAGAACAGTAGAGAGAAATGATCTCAGCTCGGAAGATCAGGAAGTAGAATCAGTGTGGGTGGAGATAAGGAATAACAAGGGGCGGAACACACTGGTGGGAGTAGTATATAGGCCCCCTAATAGTAGCTATACCGTTGGACAGAATATTAATCAAGAAATAGTAGGAGCTTGTAACAAAGGTACAATAATCATGGGAGACTTTAATCTTCATATAGACTGGACAAATCAAATTGGCAACGGTAGTCTGGAGGACGAGTTCATGAAATGCATTCGGGACAATATGTCATGGAACCAACCTGGGAACAGGCTATTTTAGACCTTGTATTGTGTAATGAGACAGGTTAATTAGCAATCTCATAGTAAAGGATCTTCTGGGACAGAGTGATCATAATATGATAGAATTTCATATTAAGTTTGAGAGTGACTTGCCTAAGTCCGAAATTTGAGTCAAACTTAAATCAAGCCAATTACATAGGTATGAGGGGCGGGTTGGCTAAGGTAGATCAGAAAAATAGATTAAAAGGTATGGTGGTAGATAAGCAGTGGCTGGCATTTAAAGAAATATTTCATCATTCTCAACAAAAATACATTCCATTGAGAATCAAAAACTCGAGAAAAGTGATCGAACCGTGGCTACCTAAAGAAGTTAAGGATAGCATTAGATTGAAATTGAAGCTTTAATAGTAAGCCTGAGGATTGGGAGAGTTTCAGAAACCAGCAAAGGTTGACCAAAAAACTGATAAAAAGGGAAAAAATAGAATGAGGGAAAACTAGCAAGAAATATAAAAGCAGATTGTAAGAGTTTCTACAAGTACGTAAAAAGGAAAAGAGTAGCAAAAGTAAACATTGGTCCCTTAGAGGCTGAGACAGGAGAAATTATTATGGGGAATAAGGAAATGGCAGAAACATTAAACAAATATTTTGTATCTGTCTTCACAGTAGAAGACACAAAAAGCATACCAAAAATGGTGGGGAAGCAACGGTCTAATGAGGGTGAGGGACTTAACGTAATTAATATAAGTAGAGAAAAAGTACTGGAGAAACTACTGGGACTAAAAGCCGACAAATCCCCTGGACCAGACGGCCTACATCCTAGGGTTCTAAAAGAGGTGGCTGGAGAGAGAGTGGATTTATTGGTTTTGATCTTCCAAAATTTCCTAGATTCTAGAACGGTCCCAGCGGATTGGAAGGTCGCAAATGTAACCCCGCTATTCAAGAAAGGAGGGAGAGAGAAAACAGGGAACGACAGGCCAGTTAGCCCGACGTCAGTACTAGGGAAAATGCTGGAATCCATTGTTAAGGAAGTGATATCAGGGCACTGAGAAAATCATAACATGATCAGGCAGAGTCAACATGGTTTTATGAAAGGGAAATCGTGTTTGACAAATTTATTAAGAGTTTTTTGAGGATGTAACTAGCAGAGTAGATAAAGGGGAACCAGTGGATGTAGTATATTTGGATTTCCAAAAGGCATTCGATAAGGTGCCATAGAAAAGGTTATTACACAAGATTAGGGCTCATGGGGTTGGGGGTAATATAATAGCATGGATAGAGGATTGGTTAACAGACAGAAAACAGAGAGTAGGGATAAACGGGTCTTTTTCAGGTTGGCAGGCTGTAACTAGTGGGGTGCCGCAAGGATCAGTGTTGGGGCCTCAGCTATTTACAATCTATATTAATGACCTAGATGAAGGGACCGAGTGTAATGTATCCAAGTTTGCTGATGATACAAAGCTAGGTGGGACAGTAAGCTGTGAGGAGAACACCGAGTCTGCAAAGGGATATAGATAGACTGAGTGAGTGGGCAGTAAGGTGGCAGATGGAGTATAATGTGGGGAAATGTGAGGTTATTCACTTTGGTAGGAAGAATAGAAAAACAGAATATTTTTTAAATGGTGAGAAACTTTCAAATGTTGGTGTTCAGAGAGATTTAGATGTCCTCGTGCAAGAAACACAGAAAGCTAGCGTGCAGGTACAGCAAGCAGTAAGGAAGGCAAATGGCATGTTGGCCTTTATTGCAAGGGGGTTGGAGTATAAGAGTGAGGAAGTCTTGCTCCAATTGTACAGGGCCTTGGTGAGACCACACCTGGAGTACTGGGCACAGTTCTGGTCTCCTTATCTAAGGAAGGATATACTTGCCCTAGAGGCGGTGCAACGAAGGTTCACTAGATTGATTCCTGGGATGAGAGGGCTGTCCTATGAGGAGAGATTGTGTAGAATGGGCCGATACTCTCTGGAGTTTAGAAGAATGAGAGGTGATCTCATTGAAACATACAAGATTCTGAGGGGGATTGACAGGGTAGATGCTGAGAGGTTGTTTCCCCTGGCTGGAGTGTCTAGGACTAGGGGGCATAGTCTCAGGATAAGAGGTCGGCCATTTAAGACTGAGATGAGGAGAAATTTCTTCACTCAGGGGGTTGTGAATCTTTGGAATTCTCTGCCCCAGAGGGCTGTGGATGCTCAGTCTTTGAGTATATTCAAGGCTGAGATCGATAGATTTTTGGACTCATAGAAACATAGAAGATAGGAGCAGGAGTAGGCCATTCGGCCCTTCGAGCCTGTTCCACCATTCAATGAAATCATGGCTGATCATTCAAATTCAGTACCCTGTCCCTGCCTTCTCTCCATATCCCTTTACCTTCAAGAAATATATCCAACTCCTTCTTGAATATATTTAATGAATTGGCCTCAGCTGCCTTCTGTGGTAGAGAATTCCACAGGTTCACCACTCTCTGGGTGAAGAAATTCCTCCTCATCTCAGTCCTAAATGGCTTATCCCTTATCCTTAGACTGTGACCCCTGGTTCTGGACTCCCCGGCCATCGGGAACATCCTTCCTGCATCTAGTCTGTCTAGTCCTGTTAGAATTTTATAAGTTTCAATGAGATCCCCTCTCATTCTTCTAAACTCCAGCGACTATAAGCCCAATCGACACAATCTCTCCTCATATGTCATTCCTGCCATCCCAGGTATCAGTCTGGTGAATCTTCGCTGCACTCCCACCATGGCAAGAACATCCTTCCTCAGATAAGGCGACCAAAACTGCACACAATACTCAAGATGTGGTCTCACCAAGGCCCTGTACAACTGCAGCAAGACATCCTTGTTCCTGTACTCGAATACTCTCGCTACGAAGGCCAACATACCATTTCCCTTCTTAACCGCCTGCTGCACCTGCATGCTTACCTTCAGCGACTGGTGCACAAGGACACCCAGGTCTCGTTGCACTTCCCCTTCTCCCAATCTATTGCCATTCAGATAATAATCTGCCTTCCTGTTTTTGACACCAAAGTGGATAACCTCACATTTATCCACGTTATATTGCATCTGCCATGCTTCTGCCCAATCACCCAACCTGTCCAAATCATCCTGGAGTTTCGCGGCATCCTCCTCACAGCACACACGCCCACTCAGCTTTGTGTCTTCTGCAAATTTGGAGATATTACATCTAGTTCCCTCGGCTAGATCATTTATATCTAAGGGCATTAAAAAAACAAGCCTGAAGGCTTTGTGTCTTAATGCAAGGAGCATTTGTAATAAGGTGGATGAATTGGCTGCGCAAATAGAGGTAAACGAATATGATTTGGTTGGGATTACGGAAACATGGCTCAAGGATGGCCAAGACTGGGAACTCAACATCCAGGGGTATTCGATATTCAGGAAAGATAGGCAAAAAGGAAAGGGAGGTGGGGTAGCATTACTGGTTAAAGAAGGGATTAATACAATTCTAATGAAGGATATTAGCTCTGATGATGTGGAATCTGTATGGGTAGAATTGAGAAATACTCAGGGGGAAAAAACATTAGTGGGAGTGGTATATAGACCTCCAAACAGTAAGGTGGAGGTTGGGGATGGCATTAAAAGGGAAATTAAAGAAGCGTGCAATAAGGGCACAGCAGTCATCATGGGTGACTTTAATCTATATATAGATTGGGCCAACCAAATTAGTAACAATACTGTGGAGGAGGAATTCCTGGAGTGTTTACGGGATGGTTTCCTGGACCAATATGTCGAGGAACCAACCAGAGATCAGGCCATCTTAGACTGGGTATTATGTAATGAGAAAGGATTAATTAGCAATCTTGTTGTACGAGGCCCCTTGGGTCGGAGCGATCATAATATGATCGAATTCTTCATTAAGATGGAGAATGAAGTAGTTGACTAGGAGAAAAGGGTCCTCAATTTAAATAAAGGAAACTACGATGGTCTGAAGAGCGAGTTGGGTAGGATTGATTGGGGAATGGCACTCAAAGGGTTGACGGTGGATAGGCAATGGCAAACATTCAAAGACCGAATGGATGAGCTACAGAATTTGTTCATCCCAGTTTGGCATAAAAATAAAACAAAAAAGGTGACTCAACCGTGGCTAACAAGGGAAATCAGGGATAGCATAAGATCCAAGGAGAGGACATATAAATCGGCTAGAAAAAGCAATAATCCTGAGGATTGGGAGCAGTTTAGGAGTCAACAAAGGAGGACAAAGGGATTAATTAAGAAAGGGAAAATAGAATGAGAGTAAGCTAGCAGGGCACATAAAAACTGGCTGTGAAAGCTTTTATAGATATGTGAAGAAAAAAAGATTGGTGAAGTCAAGCGTAGGTCCCTTACAGTCAGAATCAGGGGAATTTATAATGGGAAACAAGGAAATGGCAGACCAACTAAATACATACTTTGGTTCTGTCTTCACAAAGGAGGACACAAATAACCTCCCAGAGATGCCGGGGAACATAGGGTCTGATGAAAGGGAGGAACTGAAAGAAATCAGTATTTGTAGGGAAATGGTGTTAGGAAAATTGAGGGGACTGAAGGCCGATAAATCCCCAGGGCCTGATGGTCAACATCCCAGGGTACTTAAGGAAGTGGCCCTAGGGATAGTAGATGCATTGCTGGTCATCTTCCAGAACTCGATACACTCTGGAACGGTACCCATGGATTGGAGGGTAGCTAATGTTACCCCACTATTCAAAAAAGGTGGTAGAGAAAAAGCGGGGAATTATAGACCGGTAAGCCTGACATCGGTAGTGGGGAAAATGCTAGAGTCCACTATAAAAGATGTAATAGCAGAGCACTTGGAAAGCAGTGACTGGATCGGACAAAGTCAACATGGATTTACAAAAGGTAAATCATGCTTGACTAATCAACTGGAATTTTGGAGGATGTAACTGGTAAAATAGATAAGGGAGAACCAGTGGATGTGGTGTATTTGGACTTTCAGAAGGCTTTCGATAAGGTCCCACATAAGAGATTAGCGTGCAAAATTAAGGCACATGGGATTGGGGGCAAGGTATTGACTTGGATAGAGAACTGGTTGGCGGACAGAAAGCAAAGAGTTGGAATAAACGGGTCGTTTTCCGAATGGCAGGCAGTGACTAGTGGGGTACCGCAAGGATCAGTCCGAGGACCCCAGCTGTTCACAATATATATTAATGATCTGGACGAGGGAATTGGATGTAATATCTCCAAATTTGCAGACGACACAAAGCTGGGTGGGAGGGTATGCTGTGAGGAGGATGTCGTGAAGCTCCAGTACGATTTGGACAGGTTGGGTGATTGGGCAGAAACATGGCAAATGCACTATAATGTGGATAAATATGAGGTTATCCACTTTGGTGGCAAAAACAGGAAGGCAGATTATTATTTGAATGGCGATAGATTGAGAGAAGGGGAAGTGCAAAGAGACCTGGGTGTTATTGTGCACCAGTCGCTGAAGGTAAGCATGCAGGTGCAGCAGGCGGTTAAGAAGGCAAATGGTATGTTGGCCTTCGTAGCAAGAGGGTTCGAGTACAGGAACAAGGATGTCTTGCTACAGTTGTACAGGGCCTTGGTGAGACCGCACCTTGTGTATTGTGTGCAGTTTTGGTCACCTTATTTGAGGAAGGACGTTCTTGCCATGGAGGGAGTGCAGCGAAGATTCACCAGGCTGATACCTGGGATGGCAGGAATGACGTATGAGGAGAGATTGTGTCGATTGGGCTTATACTCACTGGAGTTTAGAAGATTGAGAGGGGATCTCATCGAAACCTATAAAATTCTGTCAGGCCTGGACAGACTAGATGCAGGATGATGTTTCTGATGGTCGGGGAGTCCAGAACCAGGGGTCATAGTCTAAGGATAAGGGGTAAGCCATTTAGGACTGAAATGAGGAGGAATTTCTTCACCCAGAGAGTGGTGAACCTGTGGAATTCTCTGCCACAGAGGGCGGTGGAGGCCAGTTCATTAAATATATTCAAGAAAGAGTTGGATATATTTCTTGAGGCTAAAGGGATCAAGGGATATGGGGAGAAGGCAGGGACAGGGTACTGAAATTGGATGATCAGCCATGATCTCATTGAATGGCGGAGCAGGCTCGAAGGGCCGAATGGCCTACTCCTGCTCCTATCTTCTATGTTTCTATGTGAACAGCTGGGGTCCTAGGACCGATCCCTGTGGTACCCCACTAGTCACTGCCTGCCACTCGGAAAAAGACCCGTTTATTCCAACTCTTTGCTCTCTGTCTGACAACCAGTTCTCGATCCAAGTCAGTACCTTACCCCCAATCCCATGTGCCTTAACTTTACACGCTAATCTCTTATGCGGGGCCTTATCGAAAGCCTTCTGAAAGTCCAAATACACCACATCCACTGGTTCTCCCTTATCTATTTTATCAGTTACATCCTCAAAAAATTCCAGTAGATTAGTCAAGCACAATTTACCTTTTGTAAATCCATGATGACTATGTCCGATCCTGTCACTGTTTTCCAAGTGCTCTTCTATTACATCTTTTATAATGGACTCTAGCATTTTCCCCACGACTGATGTCAGGCTTACCGGTCTGTAATTCCCCGTTTTCTCTCTACCACCTTTTTTGAATAGTGGGGTAACATTAGCTACCCTCCAATCCATGGGTACTGTTCCAAAGTCTATAGAATTTTGGAAGATGACCAGCAATGCATCTACTATTTCTAGGACCACTTCCTTAAGTACCCTCGGATGTAGATTATCAGGCCCTGGGGATTTATCGGCCTTCAATCCCGTCAATTTCCCTAACACCATTTCCCTACAAATACTGATTTCTTTCAGTTCCTCCCTCTCATTAGACCCTATGTTCCCCGACATCTCTGGGAGGTTATTTGTATCCTCCTTTGTGAAGACAGAACCAAAGTATGTATTTAATTGGTCTGCCATTTCTTTGTTCCCCATTATAAATTCCCCTGATTCTGACTGCAAGGGACCTACGCTTGACTTCACCAATCTTTTTCTCTTCACATATCTATAAAAGCTTTTACAGTCAGTTTTTATGTTCCCTGCAAGCTTACTCTCATATTCTATTTTCCCTTCTTAATTAATCCCTTTGTCCTCCTTTGTTGACTCCTAAACTGCACCCAATCCTCAGGTTTACTGCTTTTTCTGGCCAATTTATATGTCCTCTCCTTGGATCTTATGCTATCCCTAATTTCCCCTGTTAGCCACGGTTGAGTCACCTTTTTTGTTTTATTTTTATGCCAAACTGGGATGAATAAATTCTGTAGTTCATCCATGCGATCTTTGAATGTTTGCCATTGCCTATCCACCGTCAACCCTTTGAGTGACATTCCCCAATCAATCCTACCCAACTCGCGCCTCATATCATCGTAGTTTCCTTTATTTAAATTCAGGACCCTAGTCTCTGAGTCAACTACTTCACTCTCCATCTTAATGAAGAATTCTATCATATTATGATCGCTCCGACCCAAGGGGCCTCGCACAACAAGATTGCTAATTAATCCTTTCTCATTACATAATACCCAGTCTAAGATGGCCTGATCTCTGGTTGGTTCCTCGACATATTGGTCCAGGAAACCATCCCGTATACACTCCAGGAATTCCTCCTCCACAGTATTGTTACTAATTTGGTTAGCCCAATCTATATGTAGATTAAAGTCACCCATGATAACTGCTGTGTTCTTATTGCACGCGTCTCGAATTTCCCTTTTAATGCCATCCCCAACCTCCGCATTACTGTTTGGAGGTCTATATACCACTCCCACTAACGTTTTCTGCCCCTTGTTATTTCTCAATTCTACCCATACAGATTCCACATCATCAGAGCTAATATCCTTCCTTACAATTGTGTTAATCCCCTCTTTAACCAGCAATGCTACCCCACCTCCTTTTCGCCTATCTTTCCTGAATATTGAATATCCCTGGATGTTGAGTTCCCAGCCTTCGCCACCCTGGAGCCATGTTTCCGTAATCCCAATCAAATCATATCCGTTTACCTCTATTTGCGCAGCTAATTCATCCACCTTATTACGAATGCTCCTCGCATTAAGACACAAGGCCTTCGGGCTTGTTTTTTTTAACGCTCTTAGACCTTTTAGAATTATTATTTACTGTGGCCATGTTTGATTTAAACCCTTGATTTCTCTGACTGCCACCTTTGTTTTTCTCCTTCCTATCTTTTGCTTTTATCCTGGTTTCCCTTTCCTCTGTCTCCCTGCTCAGGTTCCCAACCCCCTGCCATTTTAGTTTAAACCCTACTCCAGAGCACTTGCAAACACTCCCCCTAGGACATCGGTTCCAGCCCTGCCCAGGTGCAAACCGTCCCGTTTGAACTGGTCCCACCTCCCCCAGAACCGGTTCCAATGTCCCAGGAATTTGAATCCCTCCCCCTGGCACCATTCCTCTAGCCACGTATTCATCTGAAATATCCTCCTATTTCTACTCTGACTAGCACGTGGCACTGGTAGCAATCCTGAGATTACTACCTTTGAGGTCCTATTTTTTAATTTACCTCCTAACTCCCTTTATTCAGCTTTTAGGACCTCATCCCGTTTTTTTACCTATATCGTTGGTACCTATATGCACCACGACAACTGGCTGTTCACCCTCCCCTCCAAACTCCAGGGGAATCAAGGGATATGGAGATCGGGTGGGAAAGTGGAGTTGAGGTGGATGATGAGCCATAATCTTATTGAATGTTGGAGCAGGCTCGAGGGGCCGTCTGGCCTCCTTCTGCTCTTATTCCTTATGTCTGGCCTATATGTGACTCCAGTCCCACACCAATGTGGTTGACTCTTAACTGCCCTCTGAAGTGGCCCAGCGAGACACTATCGGTTCAAGAAGGCCCACCACCACCACCTCAAGGCAACACGGCAATAAATGCTGCCCTTGCCAGCAACTGAAGCACCTGGGTGAGGGGGCGGTCTGCAGCAAAGACAGAGTCAGTCCTCGCCCACGCAGCGCAGCTTACCATCAGCTTCTGCGAGACACTGTTGTACATGGAGTACTTGCTGGAGGGTGCGTCCATCTGCAGCCCGGCAGTGGGATCACCCTGCAGCGACGGCAGAGAGAGGCCCAAAGCTCCACCAAACATCGGTCTGCTCGGCTCACTGTCACTGTCCTCATCCTCGCTACTGGCCAGCCCTGGAGGGTGGGGGGCAGGGGGAAGGAAGGAAGGGCAGGCAGAGGGGGAGGGAAGGAGGGAGAGAGTGTGTGAGACACAGCTATATACATTGATTCTGTACAGATTGCATGACACGATTAAAATTAACTATCATTCTTGATCACTGCCCGGCATTCAGGAGATTCTCGGTGACCCGGCCCCGGGGACATTCTCGGTGACCGGGCCCCGGGGGGTTCTCACTGACCCGGGCCCCGGGGGACATTCTCGGTGACCCGGCCCCGGGGGACATTCTCGGTGACCCGGCCCCGGGGGACATTCTCGGTGACCCGGCCCCGGGGACATTCTCGGTGACCCGGCCCCGGGGGACATTCTCGGTGACCCGGCCCCGGGGGACATTCTCGGTGACCCGGCCCCGGGGGACATTCTCGGTGACCCGGCCCCGGGGGACATTCTCGGTGACCCGGCCCTGGGGACATTCTCGGTGACCGCCCCCCTGGGACATTCTCGGTGACCAGGCCCCGGGGACATTCTCGGTGACCCGGCCCCGGGGGACATTCTCGGTGACCGGGCCCCGGGGGACATTCTCGGTGACCCGGCCCCGGGGACATTCTCGGTGACCCGACCCCGGGGGACATTCTCGGTGACCCGGCCCCGGGGGACACTCTCGGTGACCCGGGCCCCGGGGACATTCTCGGTGACCGGGCCCCGGGGGTTTCTCACTGACCCGGCCCCGGGGAACATTCTCGGTGACCCGGCCCCGGGGACATCCTCGGTGACCCGGCCCCGGGGACATTCTCGGTGACCCGGCCCCGGGGACATTCTCGGTGACCCGGCCCGGGGGACATTCTCGGTGACCCGGCCCCGGGGACATTCTCGGTGACCCGGGCCCCGGGGGACATTCTCGGTGACCGGGCCCCGGGGACATTCTCGGTGACCGGGCCCCGGGGACATTCTCGGTGACCCGGCCCCGGGGAGATTCCCGGTGACCCAGCCCCGGGGAGATTCCCGGTGACCCGGCCCCGGGGACATTCTCGGTAACCCGGCCCCGGGGAGATTCTCGGTGACCCGGCCCCGGGGACATTCTCGGTGACCCGGCCCCGGGGGACATTCTCGGTGACCGGCCCCCTGGGACATTCTCGGTGACCCGGCCCCGGGGGACATTCTCGGTGACCCGGCCCCGGGGACATTCTCGGTGACCCGGGGACATTCTCGGTGACCCGGCCCCGGGGACATTCTCGGTGACCCAGCCCCGGGAGTTTCTCGGTGACCCGGCCCCGGGGAGATTCTCGGTGACCCGGCCCCGGGGACATTTTCGGTGACCCGGCCCCGGGAGTTTCTCGGTGACCCGGCCCCGGGAGTTTCTCGGTGACCGGACCCCGAGAGCTTCTCGGTGACCCGGCCCCAGGAGTTTCTCGGTGACCCGGCCCCGGGAGTTTCTCGGTGACCCGGCCTCGGGGAGATTCTCGGTGACCGGGCCCCGGGGACATTCTCGGTGACCGGGCCCCGGGGACATTCTCGGTGTCCAAGCCCCGGGGACATTCTCGGTGACCGGGCCCCGGGGACATTCTCGGTGACCGGGACCCGGGGACATTCTCGGTGACCCGGCCCCGGGGACATTCTCGGTGACCGGGCCCCGGGAGTTTCTCGGTGACCCGGCCCCGGGAGTTTCTCGGTGACCCGGCCCCGGGGGACATTCTCGGTGACCGGGCCCCGGGGACATTCTCGGTGACCGGGCCCCGGGGGACATTCTCGGTGACCGGGCCCCGGGGGACATTCTCGGTGACCGGGCCCCGGGGGACATTCTCGGTGACCCGGCCCCGAGGACCCGGCCCCGGGGACATTCTCGGTGACCCGGCCCCGGGGACATTCTCGGTGACCGGGCCCCGGGGACATTCTCGGTGACCCGGCCCCGGGGACATTCTCGGTGGCCCGGCCCCGGGGGTTTCTCGGTGACGCGGCCCCGGGGACATTCTCGGTGACCCGGCCCCGGGAGTTTCTCGGTGACCCGGCCCCGGGGACATTCTCGGTTACCGGGCCCCGGGGACATTCTCGGTGGCCCGGCCCCGGGGGTTTCTCGGTGGCCCGGCCCCGGGGGACATTCTCGGTGAACCGGCCCCGGGGGTTTCTCGGTGACCCGGCCCCGGGGGTTTCTCGGTGACCCGGCCCCGGGGGTTTCTCGGTCACCCGGCCACGGGGACATTCTCGGTGACCCGGCCCCGGGGACATTCTCGGTGACCGGGCCCCGGGGGCTTCTCACTGACCCGGCCCCGGGGGACATTCTCGGTGACCCGGCCCCCGGGGGACATTCTCGGTGACCCGGCCCCGGGGGACATTCTCGGTGACCCGGCCCCGGGGGACATTCTCGGTGACCCGGCCCCGGGGGACATTCTCGGTGACCGGGCCCCGGGGACATTCTCGGTGACCCGGCCCCGGGGACATTCTCGGTGACCCGGCCCCGGGGACATTCTCGGTGACCCGGCCCCGGGGACATTCTCGGTGACCGGGCCCCGGGGACATTCTCGGTGACCGGGCCCCGGGGGACATTCTCGGTGACCCGGCCCCGGGAGTTTCTCGGTGACCCGGCCCTGGGGACATTCTCGGTGACCGGGCCCCGGGGACATTCTCGGTGACCCGGCCCCGGGGACATTCTCGGTGACCCGGCCCCGGGAGTTTCTCGGTGACCCGGCCCCGGGGACATTCTCGGTGACCGGGCCCCGGGGACATTCTCGGTGACCCGGCCCCGGGGGACATTCTCGGTGACCCGGCCCCGGGGACATTCTCGGTGACCCGGCCCCGGGGACATTCTCGGTGACCCGGCCCCGGGGACATTCTCGGTGACCCGGCCCCGGGGACATTCTCGGTGACCCGGCTCCGGGGACATTCTCGGTGACCCGGTCCCGGGGACATTCTCCGTGACCCGGGCCCCGGGGGACATTCTCGGTGACCCGGCCCCGGGGGACATTCTCGGTGACCCGGCCCCGGGGACATTCTCGGTGACCCGGCCCCGGGGACATTCTCGGTGGCCCGGCCCCGGGGACATTCTCGGTGACCCGGCCCCGGGAGTTTCTCGGTGACCGGGCCCCGGGGGACATTCTCGGTGACCGGGCCCCGGGGACATTCTCGGTGACCCGGCCCCGGGGGACATTCTCGGTGACCGGGCCCCGGGGGACATTCTCGGTGACCGGGACCCGGGGACATTCTCGGTGACCCGGCCCCGGGGACATTCTCGGTGACCGGGCCCCGGGAGTTTCTCGGTGACCCGGCCCCGGGGACATTCTCGGTGACCGGGCCCCGGGGACATTCTCGGTGACCCGGCCCCGGGGGACATTCTCGGTGACCCGGCCCCGGGGACATTCTCGGTGACCCGGCCCCGGGGACATTCTCGGTGACCCGGCCCCGGGGACATTCTCGGTGACCCGGCCCCGGGGACATTCTCGGTGACCCGGCTCCGGGGACATTCTCGGTGACCCGGTCCCGGGGACATTCTCCGTGACCCGGGGGACATTCTCGGTGACCCGGCCCCGGGGGACATTCTCGGTGACCAGGCCCCGGGGACATTCTCGGTGACCCGGCCCCGGGGACATTCTCGGTGACCCGGCCCCGGGGACATTCTCGGTGGCCCGGCCCCGGGGGTTTCTCGGTGACGCGGCCCCGGGGGTTTCTCGGTGACGCGGCCCCGGGGACATTCTCGGTGACCCGGCCCCGGGAGTTTCTCGGTGACCGGGCCCCGGGGGACATTCTCGGTGACCGGGCCCCGGGGACATTCTCGGTGACCCGGCCCCGGGAGTTTCTCGGTGACCGGGCCCCGGGGGACATTCTCGGTGACCGGGCCCCGGGGACATTCTCGGTGACCCGGCCCCGGGGGACATTCTCGGTGACCGGGCCCCGGGGGACATTCTCGGTGACCGGGACCCGGGGACATTCTCGGTGACCCGGCCCCGGGGACATTCTCGGTGACCGGGCCCCGGGAGTTTCTCGGTGACCCGGCCCCGGGGACATTCTCGGTGACCGGGCCCCGGGGACATTCTCGGTGACCCGGCCCCGGGGGACATTCTCGGTGACCCGGCCCCGGGGACATTCTCGGTGACCCGGCCCCGGGGACATTCTCGGTGACCCGGCCCCGGGGACATTCTCGGTGACCCGGCCCCGGGGACATTCTCGGTGACCCGGCTCCGGGGACATTCTCGGTGACCCGGTCCCGGGGACATTCTCCGTGACCCGGGCCCCGGGGGACATTCTCGGTGACCCGGCCCCGGGGGACATTCTCGGTGACCAGGCCCCGGGGACATTCTCGGTGACCCGGCCCCGGGGACATTCTCGGTGACCCGGCCCCGGGGACATTCTCGGTGGCCCGGCCCCGGGGGTTTCTCGGTGACGCGGCCCCGGGGACATTCTCGGTGACCCGGCCCCGGGAGTTTCTCGGTGACCGGGCCCCGGGGGACATTCTCGGTGACCGGGCCCCGGGGACATTCTCGGTGACCCGGCCCCGGGAGTTTCTCGGTGACCGGGCCCCGGGAGTTTCTCGGTGACCCGGCCCCGGGGGGTTCTCGGTGACCCGGCCCCGGGAGTTTCTCGGTGACCCGGCCCCGGGAGTTTCTCGGTGACCCGGCCCCGGGAGTTTCTCGGTGACCCGGCCCCGGGGACATTATCGGTGACCCGGCCCCGGGGGTATTCTCGGTGACCCGGCCCCGGGGGACATTCTCGGTGACCGGGCCCCGGGGACATTCTCGGTGACCCGGCCCCGGGGACATTCTCGGTGACCCGGCCCCGGGGACATTCTCGGTGACCGGGCCCCGGGGACATTCTCGGTGACCGGGCCCCGGGGGACATTCTCGGTGACCCGGCCCCGGGAGTTTCTCGGTGACCCGGCCCTGGGGACATTCTCGGTGACCGGGCCCCGGGGACATTCTCGGTGACCCGGCCCCGGGGACATTCTCGGTGACCCGGCCCCGGGAGTTTCTCGGTGACCCGGCCCCGGGGACATTCTCGGTGACCGGGCCCCGGGGACATTCTCGGTGACCCGGCCCCGGGGGACATTCTCGGTGACCCGGCCCCGGGGACATTCTCGGTGACCCGGCCCCGGGGACATTCTCGGTGACCCGGCCCCGGGGACATTCTCGGTGACCCGGCCCCGGGAGTTTCTCGGTGACCCGGCCCCGGGGACATTCTCGGTTACCGGGCCCCGGGGACATTCTCGGTGGCCCGGCCCCGGGGGTTTCTCGGTGGCCCGGCCCCGGGGGTTTCTCGGTGACCTGGCCCCGGGGGTTTCTCGGTGACCCGGCCCCGGGGGTTTCTCGGTGACCCGGCCCCGGGGGTTTCTCGGTGACCCGGCCCCGGGGACATTCTCCGTGACCGGGCCCCGGGGGTTTCTCGGTGACCCGGCCCCGGGGGTTTCTCGGTGACCCGGCCCCGGGGGTTTCTCGGTGACCCGGCCCCGGGGACATTCTCCGTGACCGGGCCCCGGGGACATTCTCCGTGACTCGGTGACTCGGCCCCGGGAATTTCTCGGTGACCCGGCCCCGGGGACATTCTCCGTGACTCGGTGACTCGGCCCCGGGAATTTCTCACTGACCCGGCCCCGGGGGACATGCTCGGTGACCCGGCCCCGGGGGACATTCTCGGTGACCCGGCCCCGGGGACATTCTCGGTGACCCGGGGACATTCTCGGTGACCGGGCCCCGGGGACATTCTCGGTGACCCGGCCCCGGGGACATTCTCGGTGACCCGGGGACATTCTCGGTGACCCGGCCCCGGGGACATTCTCGGTGACCCAGCCCCGGGAGTTTCTCGGTGACCCGGCCCCGGGGACATTCTCGGTGACCGGGCCCCGGGGACATTCTCGGTGACCCGGGGACATTCTCGGTGACCCGGCCTCGGGGACATTCTCGGTGACCCGGCCCCGGGAGTTTCTCGGTGACCCGGCCCCGGGGAGATTCTCGGTGACCCGGCCCCGGGGACATTCTCGGTGACCCGGCCCCGGGGACATTCTCGGTGACCCGGCCCCGGGAGTTTCTCGGTGACGCGGCTCCGGGAGTTTCTCGGTGACCGGACCCCGGGAGCTTCTCGGTGACCCGGCCCCGGGAGTTTCTCGGTGACCCGGCCCCGGGAGTTTCTCGGTGACCCGGCCCCGGGGGACATTCTCGGTGACCGGGCCCCGGGGACATTCTCGGTGACCGGGCCCCGGGGACATTCTCGGTGACCGGGCCCCGGGGACATTCTCGGTGACCGGGCCCCGGGGACATTCTCGGTGACCGGGCCCCGGGGACATTCTCGGTGACCGGGCCCCGGGGACATTCTCGGTGACCCGGCCCCGGGGACATTCTCGGTGACCCGGCTCCGGGGACATTCTCGGTGACCCGGTCCCGGGGACATTCTCGGTGACCCGGGCCCCGGGGGACATTCTCGGTGACCCGGCCCCGGGGGTTTCTCGGTGACGCGGCCCCGGGGACATTCTCGGTGACCCGGCCCCGGGGGACATTCTCAGAGACCCGGCCCCGGGAGTTTCTCGGTGACCGGGCCCCGGGAGTTTCTCGGTGACCCGGCCCCAGGGGGTTCTCGGTGACCCGGCCCCGGGAGTTTCTCGGTGACCCGGCCCCGGGGACATTCTCGGTGGCCCGGCCCCGGGGGTTTCTCGGTGACCCGGCCCCAGGAGTTTCTCGGTGACCCGGCCCCGGGGACATTCTCGGTTACCGGGCCCCGGGACATTCTCGGTGGCCCGGCCCCGGGGGTTTCTCGGTGGCCCGGCCCCGGGGACATTCTCGGTGACCCGGCCCCGGGGGACATTCTCGGTGACCGGGCCCCGGGGGACATTCTCGGTGACCCGGCCCCGGGGGACATTCTCGGTGACCCGGCCCCGGGGACATTCTCGGTGAACCGGCCCCGGGCGACATTCTCGGTGACCGGGCCTCGGGGACATTCTCGGTGACCCGGCCCCGGGGGACATTCTCGGTGACCCGGCCCCGAGGACCCGGCCCCGGGGACATTCTCGGTGACCGGGCCCCGGGGACATTCTCGGTGACGGCCCCCGGGGACATTCTCGGTGACCCGGCCCCGGGGACATTCTCGGTGACCCGGCCCCGGGGACATTCTCGGTGACCCGGCCCCGGGGACATTCTCGGTGACCCGGCTCCGGGGACATTCTCGGTGACCCGGTCCCGGGGACATTCTCGGTGACCCGGGCCCCGGGGACATTCTCGGTGACCCGGCCCCGGGGGACATTCTCGGTGACCCGGCCCCGGGGACATTCTCGGTGGCCCGGCCCCGGGGGTTTCTCGGTGACGCGGCCCCGGGGACATTCTCGGTGACCCGGCCCCGGGAGTTTCTCGGTGACCGGGCCCCGGGGGACATTCTCGGTGACCGGGCCCCGGGAGTTTCTCGGTGACCGGGCCCCGGGAGTTTCTCGGTGACCGGGCCCCGGGGGACATTCTCGGTGACCAGGCCCCGGGGACATTCTCGGTGACCCGGCCCCGGGGACATTCTCGGTGACCCGGCCCCGGGGACATTCTCGGTGGCCCGGCCCCGGGGGTTTCTCGGTGACGCGGCCCCGGGGACATTCTCGGTGACCCGGCCCCGGGAGTTTCTCGGTGACCCGGCCCCGGGGACATTCTCGGTTACCGGGCCCCGGGGACATTCTCGGTGGCCCGGCCCCGGGGGTTTCTCGGTGGCCCGGCCCCGGGGGACATTCTCGGTGAACCGGCCCCAGGGGTTTCTCGGTGACCCGGCCCCGGGGGTTTCTCGGTGACCCGGCCCCGGGGGTTTCTCGGTGACCGGTCCCCGGGGGTTTCTCGGTGACCCGGCCCCGGGGACATTCTCGCTGACCCGGCCACGGGGACATTCTCGGTGACCCGGCCCCGGGGACATTCTCGGTGACCGGGCCCCGGGGGACATTCTCGGTGACCCGGCCCCGGGGGACATTCTCGGTGACCCGGGCCCCGGGGACATTCTCGGTGACCGGGCCCCGGGGGCTTCTCACTGACCCGGCCCCGGGGGACATTCTCGGTGACCCGGCCCCCGGGGGACATTCTCGGTGACCCGGCCCCGGGGGACATTCTCGGTGACCCGGCCCCGGGGGACATTCTCGGTGACCCGGCCCCGGGGGACATTCTCGGTGACCCGGCCCCGGGGGACATTCTCGGTGACCGGGCCCCGGGGACATTCTCGGTGACCCGGCCCCGGGGACATTCTCGGTGACCCGGCCCCGGGGACATTCTCGGTGACCCGGCCCCGGGGACATTCTCGGAGACCGGGTCCCGGGGACATTCTCGGTGACCGGGCCCCGGGGGACATTCTCGGTGACCCGGCCCCGGGAGTTTCTCGGTGACCCGGCCCTGGGGACATTCTCGGTGACCGGGCCCCGGGGACATTCTCGGTGACCCGGCCCCGGGGACATTCTCGGTGACCCGGCCCCGGGAGTTTCTCGGTGGCCCGGCCCCGGGGACATTCTCGGTGACCGGGCCCCGGGGACATTCTCGGTGACCCGGCCCCGGGGGACATTCTCGGTGACCCGGCCCCGGGGACATTCTCGGTGACCCGGCCCCGGGGACATTCTCGGTGACCCGGCCCCGGGGACATTCTCGGTGACCCGGCTCCGGGGACATTCTCGGTGACCCGGCCCCGGGGGACATTCTCGGTGACCAGGCCCCGGGGACATTCTCGGTGACCCGGCCCCGGGGACATTCTCGGTGACGCGGCCCCGGGGACATTCTCGGTGACCCGGCCCCGGGAGTTTCTCGGTGACCGGGCCCCGGGGGACATTCTCGGTGACCGGGCCCCGGGGACATTCTCGGTGACCCGGCCCCGGGGGACATTCTCGGTGACCGGGCCCCGGGGGACATTCTCGGTGACCGGGACCCGGGGACATTCTCGGTGACACGGCCCCGGGGACATTCTCGGTGACCGGGCCCCGGGAGTTTCTCGGTGACCCGGCCCCGGGGACATTCTCGGTGACCGGGCCCCGGGGACATTCTCGGTGACCCGGCCCCGGGGGACATTCTCGGTGACCCGGCCCCGGGGGACATTCTCGGTGACCCGGCCGGGGGACATTCTCGGTGACCCGGCCCCGGGGACATTCTCGGTGACCCGGCCCCGGGGACATTCTCGGTGACCCGGCCCCGGGGACATTCTCGGTGACCCGGCTCCGGGGACATTCTCGGTGACCCGGTCCCGGGGACATTCTCCGTGACCCGGGCCCCGGGGGACATTCTCGGTGACCCGGCCCCGGGGGACATTCTCGGTGACCAGGCCCCGGGGACATTCTCGGTGACCCGGCCCCGGGGACATTCTCGGTGACCCGGCCCCGGGGACATTCTCGGTGGCCCGGCCCCGGGGGTTTCTCGGTGACGCGGCCCCGGGGACATTCTCGGTGACCCGGCCCCGGGAGTTTCTCGGTGACCGGGCCCCGGGGGACATTCTCGGTGACCGGGCCCCGGGAGTTTCTCGGTGACCGGGCCCCGGGAGTTTCTCGGTGACCGGGCCCCGGGGGACATTCTCGGTGACCAGGCCCCGGGGACATTCTCGGTGACCCGGCCCCGGGGACATTCTCGGTGACCCGGCCCCGGGGACATTCTCGGTGGCCCGGCCCCGGGGGTTTCTCGGTGACGCGGCCCCGGGGACATTCTCGGTGACCCGGCCCCGGGAGTTTCTCGGTGACCCGGCCCCGGGGACATTCTCGGTTACCGGGCCCCGGGGACATTCTCGGTGGCCCGGCCCCGGGGGTTTCTCGGTGGCCCGGCCCCGGGGGACATTCTCGGTGAACCGGCCCCAGGGGTTTCTCGGTGACCCGGCCCCGGGGGTTTCTCGGTGACCCGGCCCCGGGGGTTTCTCGGTGACCGGTCCCCGGGGGTTTCTCGGTGACCCGGCCCCGGGGACATTCTCGCTGACCCGGCCACGGGGACATTCTCGGTGACCCGGCCCCGGGGACATTCTCGGTGACCGGGCCCCGGGGGACATTCTCGGTGACCCGGCCCCGGGGGACATTCTCGGTGACCCGGGCCCCGGGGACATTCTCGGTGACCGGGCCCCGGGGGCTTCTCACTGACCCGGCCCCGGGGGACATTCTCGGTGACCCGGCCCCCGGGGGACATTCTCGGTGACCCGGCCCCGGGGGACATTCTCGGTGACCCGGCCCCGGGGGACATTCTCGGTGACCCGGCCCCGGGGGACATTCTCGGTGACCCGGCCCCGGGGGACATTCTCGGTGACCGGGCCCCGGGGACATTCTCGGTGACCCGGCCCCGGGGACATTCTCGGTGACCCGGCCCCGGGGACATTCTCGGTGACCCGGCCCCGGGGACATTCTCGGAGACCGGGCCCCGGGGACATTCTCGGTGACCGGGCCCCGGGGGACATTCTCGGTGACCCGGCCCCGGGAGTTTCTCGGTGACCCGGCCCTGGGGACATTCTCGGTGACCGGGCCCCGGGGACATTCTCGGTGACCCGGCCCCGGGGACATTCTCGGTGACCCGGCCCCGGGAGTTTCTCGGTGGCCCGGCCCCGGGGACATTCTCGGTGACCGGGCCCCGGGGACATTCTCGGTGACCCGGCCCCGGGGGACATTCTCGGTGACCCGGCCCCGGGGACATTCTCGGTGACCCGGCCCCGGGGACATTCTCGGTGACCCGGCCCCGGGGACATTCTCGGTGACCCGGCTCCGGGGACATTCTCGGTGACCCGGCCCCGGGGGACATTCTCGGTGACCAGGCCCCGGGGACATTCTCGGTGACCCGGCCCCGGGGACATTCTCGGTGACGCGGCCCCGGGGACATTCTCGGTGACCCGGCCCCGGGAGTTTCTCGGTGACCGGGCCCCGGGGGACATTCTCGGTGACCGGGCCCCGGGGACATTCTCGGTGACCCGGCCCCGGGGGACATTCTCGGTGACCGGGCCCCGGGGGACATTCTCGGTGACCGGGACCCGGGGACATTCTCGGTGACACGGCCCCGGGGACATTCTCGGTGACCGGGCCCCGGGAGTTTCTCGGTGACCCGGCCCCGGGGACATTCTCGGTGACCGGGCCCCGGGGACATTCTCGGTGACCCGGCCCCGGGGGACATTCTCGGTGACCCGGCCCCGGGGGACATTCTCGGTGACCCGGCCCCGGGGACATTCTCGGTGACCCGGCCCCGGGGACATTCTCGGTGACCCGGCCCCGGGGACATTCTCGGTGACCCGGCTCCGGGGACATTCTCGGTGACCCGGTCCCGGGGACATTCTCCGTGACCCGGGCCCCGGGGGACATTCTCGGTGACCCGGCCCCGGGGGACATTCTCGGTGACCAGGCCCCGGGGACATTCTCGGTGACCCGGCCCCGGGGACATTCTCGGTGACCCGGCCCCGGGGACATTCTCGGTGGCCCGGCCCCGGGGGTTTCTCGGTGACGCGGCCCCGGGGACATTCTCGGTGACCCGGCCCCGGGAGTTTCTCGGTGACCGGGCCCCGGGGGACATTCTCGGTGACCGGGCCCCGGGGACATTCTCGGTGACCCGGCCCCGGGAGTTTCTCGGTGACCGGGCCCCGGGAGTTTCTCGGTGACCCGGCCCCGGGGTGTTCTCGGTGACCCGGCCCCGGGAGTTTCTCGGTGACCCGGCCCCGGGAGTTTCTCGG
The DNA here is from genome assembly GCF_052327205.1 of Somniosus microcephalus. Classification (NCBI taxonomy): domain Eukaryota; kingdom Metazoa; phylum Chordata; class Chondrichthyes; order Squaliformes; family Somniosidae; genus Somniosus; species Somniosus microcephalus. Next base: position 251,158,060 of record NC_140995.1, on the reverse strand, counting down.
TGACCCGGCCCCGGGAGTTTCTCGGTGACCCGGCCCCGGGGACATTATCGGTGACCCGGCCCCGGGGGTATTCTCGGTGACCGGGCCCCGGGGACATTCTCGGTGACCCGGCCCCGGGGGACATTCTCGGTGACCCGGCCCCGGGAGTTTCTCGGTGACCCGGCCCCGGGGACATTCTCGGTTACCGGGCCCCGGGGACATTCTCGGTGGCCCGGCCCCGGGGGTTTCTCGGTGGCCCGGCCCCGGGGGTTTCTCGGTGACCTGGCCCCGGGGGTTTCTCGGTGACCCGGCCCCGGGGGTTTCTCGGTGACCCGGCCCCGGGGGTTTCTCGGTGACCCGGCCCCGGGGACATTCTCCGTGACCGGGCCCCGGGGGTTTCTCGGTGACCCGGCCCCGGGGGTTTCTCGGTGACACGGCCCCGGGGGTTTCTCGGTGACCCGGCCCCGGGGACATTCTCCGTGACCGGGCCCCGGGGACATTCTCCGTGACTCGGTGACTCGGCCCCGGGAATTTCTCGGTGACCCGGCCCCGGGGACATTCTCCGTGACTCGGTGACTCGGCCCCGGGAATTTCTCACTGACCCGGCCCCGGGGGACATTCTCGGTGACCCGGCCCCGGGGGACATTCTCGGTGACCCGGGGACATTCTCGGTGACCGGGCCCCGGGGACATTCTCGGTGACCCGGCCCCGGGGACATTCTCGGTGACCCGGGGACATTCTCGGTGACCCGGCCCCGGGGACATTCTCGGTGACCCAGCCCCGGGAGTTTCTCGGTGACCCGGCCCCGGGGACATTCTCGGTGACCGGGCCCCGGGGACATTCCATTCTCGGTGACCCGGTCCCGGGGACATTCTCGGTGACCCGGGCCCCGGGGACATTCTCGGTGACCCGGCCCCGGGGGACATTCTCGGTGACCCGGCCCCGGGGACATTCTCGGTGGCCCGGCCCCGGGGGTTTCTCGGTGACGCGGCCCCGGGGACATTCTCGGTGACCCGGCCCCGGGAGTTTCTCGGTGACCGGGCCCCGGGGGACATTCTCGGTGACCGGGCCCCGGGAGTTTCTCGGTGACCGGGCCCCGGGAGTTTCTCGGTGACCGGGCCCCGGGGGACATTCTCGGTGACCAGGCCCCGGGGACATTCTCAGTGACCCGGCCCCGGGGACATTCTCGGTGACCCGGCCCCGGGGACATTCTCGGTGGCCCGGCCCCGGGGGTTTCTCGGTGACCCGGCCCCAGGAGTTTCTCGGTGACCCGGCCCCGGGGACATTCTCGGTTACCGGGCCCCAGGGACATTCTCGGTGGCCCGGCCCCGGGGGTTTCTCGGTGGCCCGGCCCCGGGGACATTCTCGGTGACCCGGCCCCGGGGGACATTCTCGGTGACCGGGCCCCGGGGGACATTCTCGGTGACCCGGCCCCGGGGGACATTCTCGGTGACCCGGCCCCGGGGACATTCTCGGTGACCCGGCCCCGGGCGACATTCTCGGTGACCGGGCCTCGGGGAGATTCTCGGTGACCCGGCCCCGGGTACATTCTCGGTGACCGGGCCCCGGGGACATTCTCGGTGACCCGGCCCCGGGCGACATTCTCGGTGACCGGGCCCCGGGGACATTCTCGGTGACCCGGCCCCGGGGGACATTCTCGGTGACCCGGCCCCGGGCGACATTCTCGGTGACCGGGCCCCGGGGACATTCTCGGTGACCCGGCCCCGGGGGACATTCTCGGTGACCCGGCCCCGGGGACATTCTCGGTGACCCGGCCCCGGGGACATTCTCGGTGACCCGGCCCCGGGGACATTCTCGGTGACCCGGCCCCGGGGACATTCTCGGTGACCCGGCCCCGGGGACTTTCTCGGTGACCCGGCCCCCGGGACATTCTCGGTGACCCGGCCCCGGGGATATTCTCGGTGACCCGGCCCCGGGGGACATTCTCGGTGACCCGGCCCCGGGGGACATTCTCGGTGACCCGGCCCCGGGGACATTCTCGGTGACCGGGCCCCGGGGACATTCTCGGTGACCCGGCCCCGGGGACATTCTCGGTGACCCGGCCCCGGGGACTTTCTCGGTGACCCGGCCCCCGGGACATTCTCGGTGACCCGGCCCCGGGGATATTCTCGGTGACCCGGCCCCGGGGGACATTCTCGGTGACCCGGCCCCGGGGACATTCTCGGTGACCGGGCCCCGGGGACATTCTCGGTGACCGGGCCCCGGGGACATTCTCGGTGACCCGGCCCCGGGGGTTTCTCGGTGACCCGGCCCCGGGGGTTTCTCGGTGACCCGGCCGCGGGTGTTTCTCGGTGACCCGGCCCCGGGAGTTTCTCGGTGACCCGGCCCCGGGGGTTTCTCGGTGACCCGGCCACGGGTGTTTCTCGGTGACCCGGCCCCGGGAGTTTCTCGGTGACCCGGCCCCGGGAGTTTCTCGGTGACCCGGCCCCGGGAGTTTCTCGGTGACCCGGCCCCGGGAGTTTCTCGGTGACCCGGCCCCGGGGGTTTCTCGGTGACCCGGGCCCCGGAGGACATTCTCGGTGACCCGGCCCCGGGGACATTCTCGGTGACCGGGCCCCGGGGGACATTCTCGGTGACCCGGGCCCCGGGGGACATTCTCGGTGACCCGGCCCCGGGGACATTCTCGGTGACCGGGCCCCGGGGGACATTCTCGGTGACCGGGCGTTTCTCGGTGACCCGGCCGCGGGTGTTTCTCGGTGACCGGGCCCCGGGAGTTTCTCGGTGACCCGGCCCCGGGGGTTTCTCGGTGACCCGGCCCCGGGGACATTCTCGGTGACCGGGCCCCGGGGACATTCTCGGTGACCCGGCCCCGGGGACATTCTCGGTGACCCGGGGACATTCTCGGTGACCCGGCCTCGGGGACATTCTCGGTGACCCAGCCCCGGGAGTTTCTCGGTGACCCGGCCCCGGGAGTTTCTCGGTGACCCGGCCCCGGGGGACATTCTCGGTGACCGGGCCCCGGGGACATTCTCGGTGACCGGGCCCCGGGGACATTCTCGGTGACCGGGCCCCGGGGACATTCTCGGTGACCGGGCCCCGGGGACATTCTCGGTGACCCGGCCCCGGGGACATTCTCGGTGACCCGGCTCCGGGGACATTCTCGGTGACCCGGTCCCGGGGACATTCTCGGTGACACGGGCCCCGGGGGACATTCTCGGTGACCCGGCCCCGGGGGTTTCTCGGTGACGCGGCCCCGGGGACATTCTCGGTGACCCGGCCCCGGGAGTTTCTCGGTGACCGGGCCCCGGGGGACATTCTCGGAGACCCGGCCCCGGGAGTTTCTCGGTGACCGGGCCCCGGGAGTTTCTCGGTGACCCGGCCCCAGGGGGTTCTCGGTGACCGGGCCCCGGGAGTTTCTCGGTGACCGGGCCCCGGGAGTTTCTCGGTGACCGGGCCCCGGGAGTTTCTCAGTGACACGGCCCCGGGGACATCTTCGGTGACCCGGCACCCGGGGACATCCTCGGTGACCCGGCACCCGGGGACATCCTCGGTGGCCCGGCCCCGGGGGTTTCTCGGTGACCCGGCCCCGGGGGTTTCTCGGTGACCCGGCCCCGGGGATTTCTCGGTGACCCGGCCCCGGGAGTTTCTCGGTGACCCGGCCCCGGGAGTTTCTCGGTGACCCGGCCCCGGGAGTTTCTCGGTGACACGGCCCCGGGAGTTTCTCGGTGACACGGTCCCGGGAGTTTCTCGGTGACACGGCCCCGGGAGTTTCTCGGTGACACGGCCACGGGCACATTCTCGGTGACCCGGCCCCGGGAGTTTCTCGGTGACCTGGCCCCTGGGGACATCCTCGGCGACCCGGCCACGGGGACATTCTCGGTGACCCGGCCCCGGGGGTTTCTCGGTGACCCGGCCACGGGGACATTCTCGGTGACCCGGCCCCTGGGGTTTCTCGGTGGCCCGGCCCCGGGGACATTCTCGGTGACCCGGCCCCGGGGGTTTATCGGTGACCCGACCCCGGGGACATTCTCGGTGACCCGGCCCCGGGGGGTTTATCGGTGACCCGACCCCGGGGACATTCTCGGTGACCCGACCCCGGGGACATTCTCGGTGACCCGGCCCCTGGGGTTTTTCTGGGAAAACAGAATATGAGCGTAATCTGGCAAGAGGAATAAACGGGTCATTTTCAGGTTGGCAGGCTGTAACTAGTGGAGTACCGCAAGGATCAGTGCTTGGGCCTCAGCTATTCACAATCTACATCAATGATTTGGATGAGGGGACCAAATGTAATATATCCAAGTTTGCTGATGATACAAAGCTAGGTGGGAATGTAAGTTGTGAGGAGGATGCAAGGAGGCTTCAAGGGGATATAGACAGGCTCAGTGAGTGGGCAAGAACATGGCAAATGGAATATAATGTGGAGAAATGTGAAGTTATCCACTTTGGTGGGAAAAATAGAAAAGCAGAGTATTTTTTAAACGGTGAGAGATTGGGAAATGTTGGTGCTCAGAGGGACCTGGGTGTCCTTGTGCACCAGTCGCTGAAGGTAAGCATGCAGGAACAGCAGGCGGTTAAGAAGGCAAATGGTATGTTGGCCTTCGTAGCGAGAGGGTTCGAGTACAGGAACAAGGATGTCTTGCTGCAGTTGTACAGGGCCTTGGTGAGACCACATCTTGAGTATTGTGTGCAGTTTTGTCGCCTTATCTGAGGAAGGATGTTCTTGCCATGGAAGGAGTGCAGCGAAGATTCACCAGACCGATACCTGGGATGGCAGGAATGACGTATGAAGAGAGATTGGGTCGATTGGGCTTATACTCACTGGAGTTTAGAAGAATGAGAGGGGATCTCATCGAAACTTATAAAATTCTAACAGGACTGGACAGACTAGATGCAGGAAGGATGTTCCCGATGGTCGGGGAGTCCAGAACCAGGGGTCATAGTCTAAGGATAAGGGGAAAGCCATTTAGGACTGAGATGAGGCGGAATTTCTTCACCCAGAGAGTGGTGAACCTGTGGAACTCTCTACCACAGAAGGCAGTGGAGGCCCAGTCAGTGGGTATACTGAAGACAGAGAGGGCCGGTGGAGGCCCAGTCAGTGGGTATACTGAAGACAGAGGGGGCTGTGGAGGCCCAGTCAGTGGGTATACTGAAGACAGAGAGGGCGGTGGAGGCCCAGTCAGTGGGTATACTGAAGACAGAGAGGGGCTGTGGAGGCCCAGTCAGTGGGTATACTGAAGACAGAGAGGGCGGTGGAGGCCCAGTCAGTGGGTATACTGAAGACAGAGAGGGGCGGTGGAGGCCCAGTCAGTGGGTATACTGAAGACAGAGAGGGCCGGTGGAGGCCCAGTCAGTGGGTATACTGAAGACAGAGAGGGCCGGTGGAGGCCCAGTCAGTGGGTATACTGAAGACAGAGAGGGCCGGTGGAGGCCCAGTCAGTGGTTATACTGAAGACAGAGAGGGGCGGTGGAGGCCCAGTCAGTGGGTATACTGAAGACAGAGAGGGCGGTGGGGGCCCAGTCAGTGGGTATACTGAAGACAGAGGGGGCCGGTGGAGGCCCAGTCAGTGGGTATACTGAAGACAGAGAGGGCGGTGGGGGCCCAGTCAGTGGGTATACTGAAGACAGAGAGGGGCGGTGGAGGCCCAGTCAGTGGGTATACTGAAGACAGAGGGGGCCGGTGGAGGCCCAGTCAGTGGGTATACTGAAGACAGAGAGGGCGGTGGGGGCCCAGTCAGTGGGTATACTGAAGACAGAGAGGGCCGGTGGAGGCCCAGTCAGTGGGTATACTGAAGACAGAGAGGGCCGGTGGAGGCCCAGTCAGTGGGTATACTGAAGACAGAGAGGGGCGGTGGAGGCCCAGTCAGTGGGTATACTGAAGACAGAGAGGGCGGTGGAGGCCCAGTCAGTGGGTATACTGAAGACAGAGAGGGCGGTGGGGGCCCAGTCAGTGGGTATACTGAAGACAGAGAGGGCCGGTGGAGGCCCAGTCAGTGGGTATACTGAAGACAGAGAGGGCCAGTGGAGGCCCAATCAGTGGGTATACTGAAGACAGAGAGGGGCTGTGGAGGCCCAGTCAGTGGGTATACTGAAGACAGGGAGGGCGGTGGAGGCCCAGTCAGTGGGTATACTGAAGACAGAGAGGGCGGTGGAGGCCCAGTCAGTGGGTATACTGAAGACAGAGAGGGCCGGTGGAGGCCCAGTCAGTGGGTATACTGAAGACAGAGAGGGGCGGTGGAGGCCCAGTCAGTGGGTATACTGAAGACAGAGAGGGCAGTGGAGGCCCAGTCAGTGGGTATACTGAAGACAGAGAGGGCGGTGGGGGCCCAGTCAGTGGGTATACTGAAGACAGGGAGGGCGGTGGAGGCCCAGTCAGTGGGTATACTGAAGACAGAGAGGGGCGGTGGAGGCCCAGTCAGTGGGTATACTGAAGACAGAGAGGGGCGGTGGAGGCCCAGTCAGTGGGTATACTGAAGACAGAGAGGGGCGGTGGAGGCCCAGTCAGTGGGTATACTGAAGACAGAGAGGGCGGTGGGGGCCCAGTCAGTGGGTATACTGAAGACAGAGAGGGCAGTGGAGGCCCAGTCAGTGGGTATACTGAAGACAGAGAGGGCGGTGGGGGCCCAGTCAGTGGGTATACTGAAGACAGGGAGGGCGGTGGAGGCCCAGTCAGTGGGTATACTGAAGACAGAGAGGGCCGGTGGAGGCCCAGTCAGTGGGTATACTGAAGACAGGGAGGGCGGTGGGGGCCCAGTCAGTGGGTATACTGAAGACAGGGAGGGCGGTGGGGGCCCAGTCAGTGGGTATACTGAAGACAGGGAGGGCGGTGGGGGCCCAGTCAGTGGGTATACTGAAGACAGGGAGGGCCGGTGGAGGCCCAGTCAGTGGGTATACTGAAGACAGAGAGGGCGGTGGGGGCCCAGTCAGTGGGTATACTGAAGACAGGGAGGGCCGGTGGAGGCCCAGTCAGTGGGTATACTGAAGACAGAGAGGGGCGGTGGAGGCCCAGTCAGTGGGTATACTGAAGACAGAGAGGGCCGGTGGAGGCCCAGTCAGTGGGTATACTGAAGACAGGGAGGGTGGTGGAGGCCCAGTCAGTGGGTATACTGAAGACAGAGAGGGGCGGTGGAGGCCCAGTCAGTGGGTATACTGAAGACAGAGAGGGGCGGTGGAGGCCCAGTCAGTGGGTATACTGAAGACAGAGAGGGCAGTGGAGGCCCAGTCAGTGGGTATACTGAAGACAGAGAGGGCGGTGGGGGCCCAGTCAGTGGGTATACTGAAGACAGAGAGGGCCGGTGGGGGCCCAGTCAGTGGGTATACTGAAGACAGAGAGGGCCGGTGGAGGCCCAGTCAGTGGGTATACTGAAGACAGGGAGGGCGGTGGAGGCCCAGTCAGTGGGTATACTGAAGACAGAGAGGGGCGGTGGGGGCCCAGTCAGTGGGTATACTGAAGACCGAGAGGGCGGTGGGGGCCCAGTCAGTGGGTATACTGAAGACAGGGAGGGCCGGTGGAGGCCCAGTCAGTGGGTATACTGAAGACAGGGAGGGCCGGTGGAGGCCCAGTCAGTGGGTATACTGAAGACAGAGAGGGCGGTGGGGGCCCAGTCAGTGGGTATACTGAAGACAGAGAGGGGCGGTGGAGGCCCAGTCAGTGGGTATACTGAAGACAGAGAGGGCTGTGGAGGCCCAGTCAGTGGGTATACTGAAGACAGGGAGGGCCGGTGGAGGCCCAGTCAGTGGGTATACTGAAGACAGGGAGGGCCGGTGGAGGCCCAGTCAGTGGGTATACTGAAGACAGAGAGGGCGGTGGGGGCCCAGTCAGTGGGTATACTGAAGACAGAGAGGGGCGGTGGAGGCCCAGTCAGTGGGTATACTGAAGACAGAGAGGGCTGTGGAGGCCCAGTCAGTGGGTATACTGAAGACAGGGAGGGCCGGTGGAGGCCCAGTCAGTGGGTATACTGAAGACAGAGAGGGCGGTGGAGGCCCAGTCAGTGGGTATACTGAAGACAGGGAGGGCGGTGGAGGCCCAGTCAGTGGGTATACTGAAGACAGAGAGGGCGGTGGGGGCCCAGTCAGTGGGTATACTGAAGACAGGGAGGGCGGTGGAGGCCCAGTCAGTGGGTATACTGAAGACAGAGAGGGCGGTGGGGGCCCAGTCAGTGGGTATACTGAAGACAGGGAGGGCGGTGGAGGCCCAGTCAGTGGGTATACTGAAGACAGAGAGGGCGGTGGAGGCCCAGTCAGTGGGTATACTGAAGACAGAGAGGGCCGGTGGAGGCCCAGTCAGTGGGTATACTGAAGACAGAGAGGGCCGGTGGAGGCCCAGTCAGTGGGTATACTGAAGACAGAGAGGGCGGTGGAGGCCCAGTCAGTGGGTATACTGAAGACAGAGAGGGCCGGTGGAGGCCCAGTCAGTGGGTATACTGAAGACAGAGAGGGCTGTGGAGGCCCAGTCAGTGGGTATACTGAAGACAGAGAGGGCCGGTGGAGGCCCAGTCAGTGGGTATACTGAAGACAGAGAGGGCAGTGGAGGCCCAGTCAGTGGGTATACTGAAGACAGAGAGGGCGGTGGGGGCCCAGTCAGTGGGTATACTGAAGACAGAGAGGGCTGTGGAGGCCCAGTCAGTGGGTATACTGAAGACAGAGAGGGCGGTGGGGGCCCAGTCAGTGGGTATACTGAAGACAGAGAGGGCCGGTGGAGGCCCAGTCAGTGGGTATACTGAAGACAGGGAGGGCCGGTGGAGGCCCAGTCAGTGGGTATACTGAAGACAGGGAGGGCCGGTGGAGGCCCAGTCAGTGGGTATACTGAAGACAGAGAGGGCGGTGGGGGCCCAGTCAGTGGGTATACTGAAGACAGAGAGGGGCGGTGGAGGCCCAGTCAGTGGGTATACTGAAGACAGAGAGGGCTGTGGAGGCCCAGTCAGTGGGTATACTGAAGACAGAGAGGGGCGGTGGAGGCCCAGTCAGTGGGTATACTGAAGACAGAGAGGGCGGTGGAGGCCCAGTCAGTGGGTATACTGAAGACAGAGAGGGGCGGTGGAGGCCCAGTCAGTGGGTATACTGAAGACAGAGAGGGCGGTGGAGGCCCAGTCAGTGGGTATACTGAAGACAGAGAGGGCGGTGGGGGCCCAGTCAGTGGGTATACTGAAGACAGAGAGGGCCGGTGGGGGCCCAGTCAGTGGGTATACTGAAGACAGAGAGGGCGGTGGGGGCCCAGTCAGTGGGTATACTGAAGACAGAGAGGGGCGGTGGAGGCCCAGTCAGTGGGTATACTGAAGACAGAGAGGGCCGGTGGGGGCCCAGTCAGTGGGTATACTGAAGACAGAGAGGGCCGGTGGAGGCCCAGTCAGTGGGTATACTGAAGACAGAGAGGGCCGGTGGAGGCCCAGTCAGTGGGTATACTGAAGACAGAGAGGGCGGTGGAGGCCCAGTCAGTGGGTATACTGAAGACCGAGAGGGCGGTGGAGGCCCAGTCAGTGGGTATACTGAAGACAGAGAGGGCGGTGGGGGCCCAGTCAGTGGGTATACTGAAGACAGAGAGGGCTGTGGAGGCCCAGTCAGTGGGTATACTGAAGACAGAGACAGGCTGAGCTCCTGCTCCGGACTCTCCGGCTCTCACTGTCTCCCCGCTCTTACCCCGCTCGCCACTCTCCTCCTGCGGCCTGGCGCCGGCTCTCAGGCCCGGGTTGAGGCCGGGCTCCTCAATCCTCTGGCGGCTGCTGTCGGGCTGGGACTCGGACTCGGAGTCGGGAAGCCGCCGCTTCATGGTGCGGGTCCGGCTCCGGCTCCGGCTCCGGGGGCGGCTCCCGGGACTAGGCCTGCAGCCTCGGGCCTCGAGTTCTCGCTCCAACCGCGCCGCTCCCGCCGCAACTTCCGCGCATGCGCCAGGACCTCTCACCCCCGCCGCGCAACGACCAATCAGCGGGCAGGGGGCTGGCCCCGCCCCCTCGGGATTACAGACACGCCCCATCTGCAGGCCCCGCCCCCTCCCCTGTCCAGGCCCCGCCCCCTCAGGACAACGGACACGCCCAATCTGTAGGCCCCGCCCCTATCCAGGTCCACCTCCTCTTCAGGCCCCGCCCCCTCCTCAGGCCCCACCCCCTCTCTGGCCCCGCCCCCTCTTGGGACGTCCTGAAGGGCCCCGCCCCCTCCTCAGGCCCCGCCCCCTCTCTGGTCCCGCCCCACCCCTCCTCCAGCCCCACCCCTCCGCAGGCCCCGCCCCCTCCTCAGGCCCCGCCCCTCTCCAGGCCCCGCCTCCTCTCCAGGGTCGGCCTCCTCTCTGAGCCCCGCCCCCTCCTCCGGCCCCACCCCTCTCCAGGCCCCGCCCTCTCTCTGGGCCTTCCTGAAGGGCCGTGTCCAGAATTGGTTTCTCATTAGTTTACGGGATGTGGGCATCGTTGGCAAGGCCGGCATTTATTGCCCATCCCTAATTGCCCCTTGAGAAGGTGGTGGTGAGCCGCCTCCTTGAACCACTGCAGTCCGTGTGGTGAAGGTACTCCCACAGTGCTGTTAGGGAGGGAGTTCCAGGATTCTGACCCAGTGACGATGAAGGATTGGCCGATATATTCCCAAGCTGACCTCTACCGTGCGGAAGCTGAACGCCAACTCTCCAACACCTCCTCCTACCTCCGCCTGGACCATGACCCCACTAGCAAACATCAAACCACCGTTTCCAAGACTGTCACTGACCTCATCTCCTCTGGAGATCTTCCCCCCGCTGCCACCAACCTCATAGTTCCCCAACCCCGCACAGCCCGCTTCTACCTCCTCCCCAAGATCCACAAACAGGACAGCCCTGGTAGACCCATCGTTTCAGCCTGTTCTTGCCCCACGGAACTTATCTTTTCCTATCTTGACTCTATCTTTTCTCCCCTTGTCCAATCTCTTCCCACCTACATCCGCGACTCTTCGGACACCCTCCGCCACTTTAACAGTTTCCAGTTTCCTGGCCCTAGCCGTCTCCTTTTCACCATGGACGTACAATCCCTCTACACCTCCATCCCCCACCAGGATGGCTTGAGGGCGCTCCGCTTCTTCCTTGAACAGAGGCCCGACCAGTCCCCATCCACCACTACCCTCCTCCGCCTGGCTGAACTTGTTCTCACATTGAACAACTTCTCCTTTAACTCCACTCATTTCCTCCAAATTAAAGGTGTTGCTATGGGAACCCGCATGGGTCCTAGCTATGCCTGCCTTTTCGTGGGATATGTGGAACATTCTTTGTTCCAGTCCTACTCAGGTCCCCTCCCTCACCTCTTTTTCCGGTACATTGATGACTGTATTGGTGCCGTTTCCTGCTCTCGCCCCGAACTAGACAATTTCATTCACTTTGCCTCCAATTTCTACCCTTCCCTCACCTTCACATGGTCCATATCCGACTCTTCCCTTCCCTTCCTCGACTTCTCCGTCTCCATCTCTGGGGATAGGTTATTGACAAACATTCACTACAAGCGCACTGACTCCCACAGCTACCTGGGCTACACTTACTCCCACCCCGCCTCCTGTAAGTGTTGTGTATGTACCTTTAAGAGAATAACTGGTCTCAGACTGCAGTACCGGCAGTGACCACCCCTGTATAAAAGGCGCTAGTAAGCCTCTGTAGTTTCAGTTTTCCCGATTGACTCCTTTCAGTAAAGACTTGTTTTGTTCAACTCCTGCTGTCCGTGTCTCAATCATACACGGACATAATACTGGCGACAAGCAGATACGAACTTACCTACAGTCTGCACCACCTCCTGGGATCCATTCCTGAAGCGAAGTGAGCAGAGGTTGAGGCCAGAAGGAAGAAAGAAGCAGTAGAAACGGGCGTCGACCGTGGGCATCCGCCCCTGAGTTAGCGGAGTTGAAGATTGCTGGAGAGGTTGTCGAAAGCGGGGCCTGGTTCCTGTCGACGGTGCTTCAGCTAATCGGGCTGGTGGCAGGTAGTACACTGATCCTTCCTGGGCTGCGGCGTTCGCGAACTCGAGCGGGTGGCTTGCAACGGGGCCGAGCAGCGTTGTCGGGAAGAGGAGAGAGAGAGGGTGGAGCACACAGGGCGCGGCCGGTGCTACGAAGCCGGGCTGCGTATAGACCCGAGAAGAGGGAGGCAAGAGTCCCACAGGGTTGTTCCACGACGGGAAAATAATAAAAAAAAGAAATATTAAACGCGCAGGAAACCGCGAGGAGCTGCAGGTTGCAACGGAAACCGCGGAAAGCAGCGCTAGCAACAGCGGGGAAGAAGGCAAAAGCGCGGGAGGCGCCATCTTAATCAGCGGGGGAAGAAGGCAAAGCGCGGTAGGCGCCATTTTGTTAAATCGGGGAAGAAGGCAAAGCGCGGGAGGCGCCATTTTAGATTTTCAAGATGCCGAAGACTGGCTGTATCACTGCCTTTGATAATACAATAGAGGACTGGACCACGTATGTGGAAAGAGTCGAGGTATATTGCGAGGCAAACGAAATAGCCGATGAGAAAAAGGCATCGGCATTGCTAAACTTAATGGGCGCTAGAACGTACGGCCTATTGCGGGACCTGATTACTCCAGCCAAACCAAAGGCGAAGAGTTTTAACGAAATTGTTGCTGTCCTACAGGAACACCTAAACCCTGCACCGCTGTTGATAGCCGAAAGATTTAAATTCCACAGGAGAACTCAGCATAAAGATGAGAGCAATGCTGAGTACCTTACGGAACTACGCAAGCTATCAAAGCACTGCCAGTTCGGAGCAGGACTGGCAGATACACTACGGGACAAATTTGTCTGTGGACTCCTGAGTGAAGGAACACAGAAGAAGTTACTTTCAGAGAAAGAGCTGACGCTAGATAAGGCTTTCAGCGTGGCAGTATCGTACGAAGCAGCAGCCAGGGGAGCTGCGGAAATTCAACAAAAGCCACAGGAATACTGTCGTGTCCGTGTGTTGATAAAGACACTGAAGACAGGAGTTGGTTCATAGGTATTTACTAAGCAAAGTCTGGGGGGGGGTTCTAACGGATATACACAATATACAGGCTTATATAGCCCGAGTGGCAATTACCGGCATTGCAGCACACCTGGGGCTCTTAAAGGCACATACACTACAATTCCTCCCCTTTTAGCTAACCAGTACATCATATTTTAAGTAATTATTAATTACATGTTATAAGCAAAATAATATACATTGCTGTAGTTAATTAATTATAAGTCAGTCTTTCAGGAGGCTTCCTGACTCGGTCCGGATAACACCTCGGGGGTGTAGTAGTTTCTGGTGGTGTAGTAGGTTCTTCTGGCAAGGCTGATTCGGCTTGAATGCCAGTGTCGGGTTCATCGGGTTCCAGTATCACCGGATCGGAGGTAGATATGGGTATCTCTACTTCATCATTAGATGTATAGAATTGTGGTGTAGGTTGTCCCTTTTCGGATGACTTTATGATTTGGTCAGCATGGCGCCTTATTATGCTTTCTCCGATGTCCACGGTATACATCAGTGGTCCTAGTCGTGTGCAGATAGTTCCAGGCTGCCATTTCTCGGTACGGTAGTCCCGGGCCAAAACTTGTTGACCTATCTGGAAGGTTCTAGTTGGCCTTTCATTCATGCCTTGAAACTGCCGGTTCTCCACGTCCCTTCTGATGTTGGGCTTGACCAAATCCAGCCGGCATCTTAGGTTTCTATTGAAGAACATCATGGCGGGAGTTTGGTTGGTAACCATATGTGTTGCATTCCTGTATGCGAATAATAAGTTATCCACCTTGTGCTGAAGTTTTATGTCTTCATTACCCATGGCTTTATGGCCTTCTTGAAGGTCTGGACAAACCTTTCAGCCAATCCATTGGTGGCGGGATGGTATGGGGCAGACGTGTAGTGCTTAACCCCATTGTTTTTTAAGAACTTTCTGAATTCTTCGGACACAAATTGCGGTCCATTATCAGAACATATCTGTTCCGGCAGCCCATTCCTGGCAAATATGGTCCTTAATACTGTGATGGTTTTTTCCGTGGTGGTGGAGGACATCTTTATTACCTCCAGCCACTTGGAGTGTGCATCAACCGCGATTAAGAACATTGAGTCCATAAATGGACCAGCAAAGTCGATGTGCACCCTTTGCCAGGGAGATGAGGGCCACTCCCATGGATGTAGAGGGGCTTGTGGTGGAGCGTTTTGGACCTTCTGGCATCCTAGGCAGCTCTTGGTCATTTCTTTGATGTCTCCATCGATACCTGGCCACCATACAAACGCCCTAGCTAGGTTCTTCATTTTCACTCCACCCAGATGCCCCTCGTGAAGCTCCTTTAGCACTTTATCCTGGAGTTTGGGTGGAATTACCACTCTGGATCCACACATCAAGGTTCCTCGGCACACTGACAGCTGTTCTCTTCTTTGCGAGAATGCTGGCAACAGTGGTTCGCCATGTGCTGGCCATCCCTTCACTGTTAAATCGTAGACCCATGAGAGAGTCCGGTCATTTCTCGTCTCCCTTTCAATGGCAGAATTTGTTACTGGTAGACATTCCACTATGGTAGAGTGGAACATCTCTACTGGGTCTACTGTAGGTGCCTCTTCTACCGTTGGCAACGGTAGGCGCAATAAACCGTCAGCATTCCCATGCTGTTTTGATCCTTTGTATTCTATGTTGTATTGGTGTGCCCCTAGAAAAAGGGACCACCTCTGCAGCCTTTGCGCTGTCATAATGGGAACACCTTTTTTAGGGTTAAATATGGAGATGAGGGGTTGATGGTCAGTCAACAAGGTAAATTTTTGTCCGTGTAGGTAATGGTTGAATTTCTTCACTCCCCATACCAGGCTGAGTGCTTACCTGTCGATTTGGGCATAGTTACGCTCAGCTGAGTTTAATGAGCGTGACACAAAAACTATCGGCCGTTTTGAGCCATCAGGGAATTTATGGGATAATACTGCTCCTATGCCGTAAGGGGATGCATCGCACGCCAGTCTGATTGGCAGTGATGGGTTGTAATGAGCCAAAACTTCTTCGGATGTGATTAAGTCTTTGCATTTATGGAAGGCACGTTTACACTCTTCGTTCCAATTCCAAATCACTCCTGTTTGTAGAAGTTCATTAAGAGGGTGTAGAAGAGTTGATAAGTTCTGCAAAAATTTATGATAGTAATTTATTAATCCCAGGAACGACCTTAATTGTGAAACATTTTCAGGTGCTGGGGCTTTTATGACCGCTTCAATTTTTTCAGGTGACTTATGCAACCCTGCATTATTAATTATGTGGCCACAATATGATATCTGATTTTGGAAAAATTCGCACTTGGGGCGATTCGCTCGTAGGCCCCGTTCTTTCAGCCTAGTGAGCACCTGCTCCAAATTGGCAAGGTGCTTGTTGTCGTTTTCTCCTGTTACAAGGATGTCATCTAGGTAGCATTGAGTCCCCGGAATCCCTTGCAGGACTTGCTCCATAGCTCTTTGCCAGATAGCTAGAGCTGATGCTACTCCAAAAACCAGTCGATTGTACTGGTACAGGCCTTTGTGTGTGTTTATCGTGAGATACTTTTTAGAGGCCTCCTCAACCTCCATCTGTAGATATGCCTGTGCCAAGTCAATTTTGGTGAAACGTTTCCCTCCGGATAGTGAGGCGAAAATATCTTCTATCCTCGGAAGAGGATACTGTACTGTGTGAAGGACCGGGTTTACAGTCACCTTGAAGTCTCCACAGATGCGAATTTTTCTCTGTTCTTCAGATTTATCTTTATTCAATGCTTTTTTCATGACTGGAACGATGGGTGTTGCCCACTCGCTCCAATCTATTTTGGATAATACGCCTGCTTTTTCCAAATTCTCCAGCTCTGCCTCGACTGCTGGACGTATTGCGTATGGCACCGGTCTTGCCTTAAAAAATTTGGGAATTGCTGCATCTTCCACTTTTATTGAGGCAGTGATGCCTTTCAAGGTTCCTAGTTTCTCTTGAAACACTTCTTTGGCGTTGGCCAAGATGTCTTTTAATCGTTCAGGTATGATGTCATCATTGTTTTTTTTCTCACTGGTCACCGTCAGTGCCTGAATGGAGTGCCAGTCTAAACGTATCTTTCTGATCCATTCACGTCCCAACAACGGTGGACCACCATTTTGTAGAATGTATAAATACAACTTTTGTATTTCTTTGCCGTTGTATACAACAGGCACCCTTATTTTTCCTTTGGGGTATACTTTCTGCCCCATATATGTTTTTAAGATAATGGATGTGTCTTTTAGAGGTATATGCGAAAATAGCCTCTCGTAATCCCGTCGATTTATTACGGTTAGAGCTGATCCTGTATCTAGCTCCATTTTAACTGGGGACCCTGCTATCGTGAGGGTAACCCAAATGGTTTGGTTATCATCTTTGGCAAGTACATTATGTAATTTGAGACAGCTTAGTCTCTTGTTTTCGAAGTCGCTATCGCTCTTCTGGTCTTCGGAGCTACTGTCCGACATCATTTGTACCTTCCTGTACTTTTCTTTATTGATTTTTTTTTTCTGTCTGTGGATTTATTTTGTCCAGATCGGCATACCCGTGCAATGTGTCCAATCTTTCCGCATTGTCTGCATGCTTTGTCCTTGAACCAGCAGTCCCGCTGGTTATGGGTGGATCTGCCGCAGCGATAACATCTTTCGAAACCCTGTGTCATTTCATGGGTGCCGAAGTCCTGTGTCTTTTGTTGTATCTCTGCAGCTCCTCTTGCTGCTGCTTTGTATGATACAGCCATACTGAAAGCTTTGTCCAATGTTAAATCTTTTTCAGAAAGCAGCCTTTTTTGTGTTCCTTCACTTAAGAGACCGCAAACGAATTTGTCTCGAAGATAATCTGAAAGTCCTGCCCCGAATTGGCAGTACTTTGATAGCTTTCTTAATTCGGTTAGGTAATCAGCGTTACTTTCATTTTTGTGTTGATTTCTCTTGAAGAACTTGAATCATTCCGCTATCAGCAGTGGTGTTGGGTTTAAGTGCTCCTGCAGGGTATCAACAATTTCTTTAAAATTCTTGTCCTTTGGTTTGGCTGGAGTGATTAAATTTCGTAACAGCCCGTATGCCTTTGCGCCCATTAGGTTCAGAAGTACTGAAGCTTTTTTTTCATCTTCTATTCCATTTGCAGTGCAATATACCTCTACTCTTTCCACGTATGTGGTCCAATCCTCTATTTCGCTATCAAAACCATCAATATTGCCAGACTTAGGCATTTCAGAAAAGATATGGCGCTTCCCGTGCTTTCCCGCCGCTGCTGCCGATGACAACGCTGTTTACTGCGGTTTCCGTTTAAAAAAAAAAAAATTATTTACTGTTGGAGACTCGTTCCCGCCGGAGTTTCTCTCCAGGTCTGAATGCTGACCTGCTTGCCGCGCCAGCCGTCTCCCAAGTGCTCCCTCCCAGTCCGTTATTGCTTGCCTCCGATTTCGCTGCCTGTCTCAGCTGTAGAGCCAGTCGCTGGAGCCCCAGCCTGACGCCCAGGAAGGATTAGCGGAGTACCTGCCACCAGCTTGGCCAGCTGGTGAAACCACGGCTTCTCTCACTTCCTTGAGTCTTCTGGACGCCCGAGGAATCGATGTCCTTGAGGTGCTGCCGAATTGCAGGTAAGTCCGTGAAATAAAGAATAGATTTGCCTTTCTAATCTAGGCTTTATTAACTTAAAAATCCTGTAGCACATCTTCAACACCCAGTCCCAACTAAAGGCTGGAAAGAACTGAATTTAAGATGGCCACCACAAATCACATGACATCAACTACCAATGAGATTACAACATATATCCCAAGGCAGGAAACAAACAACCAATCACAATACTTCTTACTAAACGTAAAGAATAATCACCACATTCACCCCTCCTTTTAAAATATACTCCAACCTAAATAACCTTTACAATTTATAATTAATTATTTACAACTAAAACTATGCACAGACAAAATAAAACTATTCAACATGACACAATACTAAGTGAGCAACAACAAATAGTAACATTGCACATAAGTATTAAATATCTCTCAACTAAAACAATATAATATAATATTTCAACAATTTTAAAACATTACTATCAATTTAAAAGTCCATTTTCAATCGGTCGACCGGATATCTTGTTCGTGTCGACCTTCTTAACCTTGGTGAAATTCCTTGCCCTCCCACACCAGGAGACACAGAAGTATCTTCTGCAGGAAGGCTATCCATATCCCGATTTTCAACAGTTTCCGGATTAGAAATCCCATCAAGAGGTAAACTGGGACGGTCATGAACATCCATCGAGGGCTGACTAATAGAAGTATAATTATCTGCAGTCGGATTGGAAATATTCGTAGTATCTGTAACAGCATCCACATTATCTGAATCATGACTATTGTTAATATCCTCAGAAGAGGGCTGGCCACCACAAGGAGCCAAGGGCTAGATTTTCAGTATAGGCAGTTTTGGGGCGCTAACCTTAGCGCCCGCCCGAAGTTAGCGCCCGCCCCAAAGTAGCGCCCCGTTGCCGGGAATTCAGTGGCTTCGCCCTAAGAGGTTGGTGGAGCGCTAAAAGAGGCGTTCCACTACTATCTTTAGGCGCTAAGCCGGCGGTCCAGAGGGATAGCGCCCAGGCGGGGCGCAGCACGGGTGCGGTCATTTTTGCACTGACAGCAGACCCCGTGGTGCCGACCAGCTCTTAAAGGGGGAAGGGACGAATTGGTCTGCTGCCACGCCCTGCACACTGCAGCCTTGCAAAGAGGCCTCAACACTACTGCTCAGCCCCAGGGAGTCATGGCAACGCCAGAGAAGGCCCGTCAGCGTGCCCTGCGCTTCTCAGAGGGTGATCTGGACATCATGGTCACAGCTCTGGAGGTGAGGCGCAAGATCTTGTTTCCAGACAGTGGGAGGAATCCAACCCACCACGACTACACCAAAGCCTGGAAGCAGATCGCCCAGAGGGTGACGTTCACCGGCGAGGCCCCCAGGACCCACACACAATGCCGTAAGAAATACAACGATCTGACCAGGATTGTGAGGGTGAGTAGCCTTTCCAGTCTCCTCCTCATTCTTGCATGTACACCTGACATGATGGGCAAAGGGACCTGAAAGTCCTTTTGGCCAGCCCTCAGCCAGCAGCATTGGGACAGTCATGAGCATCAAATGGCCATTCGGCACTCTACACTTTGGCCAAGCTATTCCACCATGGGAGGCAGTGGACAGTACATCAGGGCTTCACTCTGTCCAAGCTATTCCACCATGGGAGGCAGTGCACACTACATCAGGGCTTCACTCTGTCCAAGCTATTCCACCATGGGAGGCAGTGCACACTACATCAGGGCTTCACTCTGTCCAAGCTATTCCACCATGGGAGGCAATGCACACTACATCAGGGCTTCACTCTGTCCAAGCTATTCCACCATGGGAGGCAGTGCACACTACATCAGGGCTTCACTGCGCACTTACAGCCCGTCCTTTCTCTTGCAGGCTAAAGTAGCGTTTAATCGCCAGGCCCGTGCCAGGGGTGGCCGCGCCAAGCTGCAGAAGCTCACTCGGCTGGAGGAGCGCGTGTGTGTGCTCATGGGAGCACGTGTGATTGTCCCCACAGCGTGCGGTGTATCCGACCCTCCACTGCCCGGCAATGGTAAGGACCTCGCCTTTTGGCCCTCTCGCGTCGCACTGGCCCATCCGAGCTACCTCCTTTGCCACTGTCCCACCAATGCGCTGAATCCCACCAGTCCTAACTCCCTCGCTGACGCCGTCTCCTCACTCTGAAGCTACTCTTGTGCATTCCTGCTTTCAGCTGGTGACGACCAGGACCCTGAGGCTGCCAGTGACAGCACCTCCAACCAGGAGGAGGAGGAGGAGCAAGCCGGACCTTCGGGGGAACAGTCACGTCCCGCAGGAGAGGAGGAAATGCTCGACACCTCCTCACTGGACGAGTGCCTGGAGGAACTGTCGCAGGGCAATGCAGCTTCTGGGACCAGTGGCGTCCAGCCACCCAGCAGCCGTGCGCGTGGCCCGCGGCCTTCCCCCCAAAGGGGGGAAGGATCAGAGGGGAGTGCTGCTGCTCGGCACACTCGCCGTCACCAACGCGGCAAGGGTCCCCTAGTTCGGCCCCCTCCTCCCCAGCGGGAGAGTCGCGACTCCAGTCCGGACACCTTCACTTCGGAGGAGGTGCGGAAGCTCGATCAGATGGCCGACGACTCGGACCGGCGCCACACGGAGCTCATGAGCGTGGTGGGGCGCATGCCTGAGGCCATCGAGTCGCTGGCGACCAGTGTGCGCGAGTTCGGGGCAGCAACTGCCGCGACTGGCCGCATGCTAACTGATGCCGTCAAGACCCTGGCGGATGTGATGCACGCGCACACCAGGACCACAGGGCCACTCACTGCTGCCACACGCGCTGTCTCAGGCAGGCATCGCCAGGGCAGGCGCCGCGCTGGACCATCCCAGCAAGCCGGCCGTCGGCTGATTGCTGCGGATCCTGCAGTGCGGGCCCGGCCGAGTGCCACCGCACCACAGCACCAGCCAGCGCATCCCAGACGCCTGCTGGCCCACATTGCGCCATCCGTCGCCGCCATTCCCCCTCTGGGCCGTCAAGGGCAAGCGGCTGCAGCTGATGGTGGCCAGGCTCAGGTGCGCCACTCAGGAGACGGCCCCTCGAGGCCCAAACGCCGTGTAGGCCGCCCCCCAGCGGCATCTGGCGGAAGGGCATCTGAGCCTCAGGCGCCTTCCCCCAGCCTCGCAGCAGCCACTGGGCAGAGCTTGCGAAGGAGCAGCAGGCAGGGCAGGGGAGGCAAAATGCTGGCCAAGGTCTCGCCCTCGCGGGCCACTCAGTAGAGGGTGTGGCCAGCTTTCCTTTAATATGGCGGTGGCCATCTTTATTTTGCCCATGGTTGTGCTTTTGGAGGGCTTTTTTTTTGCGTTAGGCCGACGTTGAGGCCCGGTTTCAATAAAGGTGGAGTGGCTCCTCCCCAGTTTGTGGGAGTGAGTCGTTTGTTGGGCTTTTTGTGGGGCCCGTTTATTGTTTTTGGGGATTCATGTGGGAAGGGCTTTTCATTTTTGTTTAATAAAAAATTATCTTTATTCATGCAGTCTCCATGGTTGTTCTTCTTAGTGTTTGTTGGCTTCGCCGGCTGAGGGCTTGCGGAGCGGCTGCATTCATCTTCCCTCATGGCCCCTGGCCATTCCCTGACAGGGGGCTTAGAAGTACCGTGTAATAAGGTGGCGTCGTGCGGCCCTTGGCCCTGGTCGCTCCCTCCTGGGAACGTACTCCTGCTCCTCCTCCTCCTCCTCCTCATGCTCCTCCTGCTCCTCCTCCTGAGGTGCTGGTCCAACGTCAGGTGGCAGTGCCTGAGTCCTGCGGATAGCCAGGTTGTGTAGCATGCAGCAAACCACCACAAATTGGGAGACCCGGTCCGGCGAATACTGGAGAGCTCCTCCGGAGCGATCAAGGCAGCGGAACCGCTGCTTGAGGACCCCAATAGTTAGCTCGATGATGTTGCGGGTGGTTTGATGGCTCTCGTTGTAGGCCTCTTCAGCAGCGGTCCTGGGCGCGCGGAGCGGGGTCATGAGCCAGGTGCACAAAGGATAGCCTTTGTCCCCGAGTAGCCATCCTCTTGGGGGAGGCTGTGCCTGGAACATGTCATGCACAGTACTCTGCCGCAGGATAAAGGCATCGTGGCTGCTGCCTGGGAAGCTGGCATTGACTGCCATGATGCGCTGCTTGTGGTCACAGACCAGCTGCACATTCAGAGAATGGTAGCCCTTCCTGTTGCGATACTGCTCGCCATGCTCCAGAGGGGCCCGCAAAGCCACATGCGTACAGTCAATGGCGCCCTGCACCAAGGGGAATTCCCCGAGTCTGGAAAATCCCAATGCGCGCTGATGCTGGCTCTCCAGGGCCATGGGGAAGGAGATGAATTGGCTTCTCCTTCTGAACAGTGCTTCGGTCACCTGGCGGATGCAGCGATGCGCGCCGTACTGGGAGATGTTTGCTATGTCCCCAGCAGCGTATTGGAAGGAGCCGGTGGCATAGAAGTTCAATGCCACTGTCACCTTCACTTCCACCGACAGAGACGTCCTGCACCTGAGCTTTGGCCGCAGATCTCGGCGAAGCAGGTGGCAGATCTCTGCAATCACCCCCTTCCGGAATCGGAGCCTTTTAACACATCGCGCGGCACTCATGTTTAGGTAGGAGCGCTGCTGGCGGTATAGCCTGACTGGGTAAGGCCTACGTGGCCGACGCCTGTAGCCCCCTCTGCCTCTAGCCAGGGCTGCCCCTCTCACAATGCGTCTGCGAGCCCTACGGACATGGAGCTGCAGCTCCGCGTTGGCACCCCATGCAACCCCCATCAAATCCTGGCAAACACTCTAATTTCCAAATGGCCACTTGCAGCGCTGTTGCCTGAGTCCAAAAATACCTGGCTCTTGCTGCTTGAAACCAGTTAGCTATCCTCCTTGTTGTGTCTCCAGAAATGCGTTGCACAAGACTGTTTTCTGAAATAATGGATGGCCTTTATACTGGAGAGGACGTTCCCTTTAATTAGCGCCCCCCGGGGCCCGCGCTGGTTGTGTTGCGTTCCTTTTTCCAAACGCTCCGGCCGCCCGCCGCACAATGGGGCGGTCCGACTGAAGTTTGCAATCGGGGCGGCCAAAGGGCGTTGCACGAGGATGTGACGTCATTTTCTGCGCGCGCATCCGGGCGGGCGCTAAACTTTGCGCCGGCGCTAACGGGCAACTTAATTTGGGGCGGGGCGCAAACTGCGCTGCGCCCGGGCGCTACACGCATAGCGCCCGGAAATCACTTCTCTTAAGGCGCTAACTGCTGGCGCAAGCAACTGAAAATCTAGCCCCAAGTCTTTAATTGAAACGGTACTTTCTTTCCCATCTTGGAATCGAATATGAGCATATTGGGAATTTGCCTCCAACAGCTCCACCTCCTCCACTAAAGGATCATATTTTGACAATCTAACATGGCGTCGAAGCAGCACAGGTCCCTGCATAGTAAGCCATGAAGGTACCGAATATCCCGTAGTAGATCTCCGCGGATAGTTAAAGAGCCTTTCATGGGGGGTCACATTAGTAGCCGTTGAAAGCAATGATCTAATGGAATGCAGGGCATCAGGCAGTACCATTTCCCACTGTGTATTCTTAAGGTTCCGGGATGTCAAAGCCAACATAACTGCCTTCCAGATCACCCCATTGTATCGTTCGCACTGTCCATTACCCTGGGGATTATACGGGGTAGTTCTGCTAGTAGAAATTCCCCGACTCTGAAGGTATTCCTTCAACTGGGAAGACATAAAAGAACTTCCCTGATCCGACTGGATATACGCAGGCATCCCAAAGATGACAAAAAGTTGAGTCAGACATTTGATAACTGTAGCAGCTGATACATCTGCGCAAGGAAAAGCAAAAGGGAACCTTGAAAACTCATCCACAACAGTAAATATATATCGGTTTTGAGTAGTTGAAGGAAGAGGCCCCTTAAAATCGACGCTCAAACGTTCAAAAGGAGAAGTAGCCTTTATAAGATGAGCTCGTTGAGGCTTAAAGAAATTCGGTTTACACCGAGCACAGATAGAACATGATGAAGTCATCCGCTTGACGTCTTCAACTGAAAAGGGCAAATTCTTACTGCGTACGAAGTGTATCATCCTCGTAACCCCAGGATGGCATAAGGCATTGTGAAGATTAATAAGCGTATCTCCGTGAATCACAGAACAATAAGCCCTCGACAGCGCATCAGCAGCAACATTATCCTTCCCCGGACGATAAACTATATCAAAATGGTAACATGCCAACTCAATCCTCCACCTCATTATTTTATCATTCTTAATCTTTCCAAAATGTTTGACATCAAACATAAAGGACACAGACTTTTGATCAGTTACCAACGTAAAATGTCGCCCCGATAAATAATGTCTCCATTTACGCAGCGCTTCTACTATTGCATACGCCTCTTTCTCTATTGAAGAATGCCTTTTTTCACTATTGTTCAAGGTACGTGAGAAAAAGGCCACTGGTCTTCCATTTTGGTTCAGAGTAGCCCCAATTGCAAAATCAGAAGCGTCCGTCTCAATCACAAAAGGAACCTGCTCATCAATAGAATGCACAACTGCTCCAAGGATATCCTTTTTAAAATTATCAAAACACGTCCTGGCCTCCCATGATAGAGGATATGTCGTAACCCGAATAAGAGGCCGGATCTTCTGTGAAAAATTTGCAATCCAATTAGAATAGTAAGAAAACAGTCCAACAACTCGTTGCAAAGCCTTAGAATTAGTAGGACAGGGTAATTCAATCAATGGTCGCAGACGTTCTGGGTCTGGTTTAATCTTGTTTCCCGAGATAATATACCCCAGTAGATTTACCTCAGTGGTCGAAAAGGTACACTTCTCTTTATTGAAAGTTAAACTAACTTTTTCCGCAGCTTGAAGGAATCTTTCTAAATTAGAATCATGCTCCACCCTTGATTTGCCACACACCGTGATGTCATCTAAGTATGAAAAGGTGTCAGAGAGAGAGTTATCACTTATAAAAGCATCCATTGCCCGTTGAAAACAAGCAACACCATTAGTAACACCAAATGGTATTCGGCAAAACTGATACAGCTTTCCACCAGCCTCAAAGGCCGTATATGGTTGATCCTTCTTAACAATAGGAATCTGATGATAAGCACTCTTTAGGTCAATAGTGCTAAAAACCTTATACTGAGATACTTTATTGAGAAGCTCATCAATCTTAGGCAAAGGGTACGCATCTAATTGAGTATACCTATTAATAGTTTGGGAATAGTCTATCACCATTCGTTTCTTATGTCTCTCGTTAGTCGTGACAACTACCTGTGCCCGCCAAGGCGAACAACTAGGTTCAATGATTCCTTCCAATAAGAGACGTTGAACTTCAGAATTAATAAATTCTCTATCCTGACTGCTATACCTTCTTGAATTGGTAGCAATTGGCTTACAATCCGGCATCAAATTGGAAAAAAGTGATAATGGAGAAATGGATAAAGAGGTTAATCCACAAATAGATAAAGGTGGCTTAGTCCCTCCAAATGAAAGATTGAGAGACTCGTGTAACTGAAGCACATCATGACCAATCAAAATATCCGCACAGAGATTAGGCAAAACAGATAGGCGTATATCAATATACGTATTACCTAGAAGAATCAATTTCACAAGGCAACAACCAGCTACTTGTGAAGTGAGAGTCGTCTGAGCCATACACACCTGATAGGAAACAGGTGAAATTTTCAAATGCTTCTCCTTTGCAAACTGAAGACTTATAAAACTCTCGGTACTGCCCGTATCTATAAGGGCCTTCACTTCCAACCCATTAACTTGGGCCGTAACTATAGCTTTGTTTAGGCCATGAGCAAATGCAGCAGAAATTGATGCAATAAACGCCCTATCTAAAGGTTGAATAGTCACAGAGGAGGTAATTGAACCTGATGATTTACACACACGTGCGTAATGACCTCTCTTGCCGCATTTACTACACACAGCCTCCCGAGCAGGACACTTCAGACGAGGGTGCCGGACGTTCCCACAAAAATAACACTTCTGAATCCTAGAGGCAACAGCCGCTGAAGTAGAAACTGTTTCAGAATCTAGTAAACCACTCCTATTAAGTCCACATAATTCCTTTTCATCCGGAACTGCCGAAACCACAGTCACAGGCCGATTAAAAAGAGCATAAGAATCCGAACTTCTCTGAGCCACATCCAATGTAGAAGCTTGCTCAAAAGCACTCTTAAGATC
Source organism: Somniosus microcephalus (assembly GCF_052327205.1). Taxonomy (NCBI): domain Eukaryota; kingdom Metazoa; phylum Chordata; class Chondrichthyes; order Squaliformes; family Somniosidae; genus Somniosus; species Somniosus microcephalus. Next base: position 251,132,473 of record NC_140995.1, on the reverse strand, counting down.
CAAAGTCTTATTTTCTAACAACCGCTGACGAATTGATCTAGACAGTAATCCATTAATAAAAGCATCCCGTACCGATTCTTCCTTATATTCTTCAGCCATCACGGCCTTATAATTACAGTTAACACTAAGGCACCGAAGTGCTTGTAAATAAGTATCCAAAGATTCTCCCACCTGCTGCCTACGGGCAGATAGAAGGTGACGTGCAAATACCTCATTCTTTGGTTTAACAAAAATCTTTTCCAATGTAGAAATAGCCACTTCGTAAGTTTTACAGTCCAAAATATACTTATACACATCCGGAGCAATGTAGTTGATCAGCATATTCAGCTTATTTAGAGACTCTTGATCCAACACACCCAAAAAGTTTTTAAATGTACAATACCAGTGTTTCCATTTATCATCCACTCCTGCAGAATTAGGGTCAGCATTGAATTGTTCTGGTTGAAGATATCGCTCCATTCTGACATAAAGTTAATAAATTGAAATAAAGAATAGATTTGCCTTTCTAATCTAGGCTTTATTAACTTAAAAATCCTGTAGCACATCTTCGACACCCAGTCCCAACTAAAGGCTAGAAAGAACTGAATTCAAGATGGCCACCACAAATCACATGACATCAACTACCAATGAGATTACAAAATATATCCCAAGGCAGGAAACAAACAACCAATCACAATACTTCTTACTAAACATAAAGAATAATCACCACAGTCCGTTTCCACTTCGTCGCCACTGTAGTGTCCGTGTGTTGATAAAGACACTGAAGACAGGAGTTGGTTCATAGGTATTTACTAAGCAAAGTCTGGGGGGGGGTTCTAACGGATATACACAATATACAGGCTTATATAGCCCGAGTGGCAATTACCGGCATTACAGCACACCTGGGGCTCTTAAAGGCACATACACTACAAATACGGCACCCACGAAATGACACGGGGATTTGCAAAATGTTATCGCTGCGGCAGAACTAACCATGACCAGAAGGACTGCTGGTCCAAGGACAAAATATGCAGGGAATGCGGAAAGATGGGACACATTGCACGAGTTTGCAGGTCTGGGAAGAAGACCAGCGACAACAAAAAGGCTACTAAGGAACCGTACAAGAAAGTACTAAAGATGACAGACAGTAGTTCCGAAGACCAGATGAGCGATAGTGAATCCGGGAACAGGAGACTAAGCTGTCTCAAACTTCACAATGTAATCGCAAAAGAGGATCACCGAACCATTTGGGTCACCCTCATGATAGCAGGGTCCCAAGTTAAAATGGAATTGGATACAGGATCAGTGCTAACCATCATGAATCGATGAGACTATGAGCGGCTATTCTCACACATACCCTTGAGAGAGACATTCATCATCTTGACGACGTATACGGGGCAAAAAGTATACCCCAGAGGAAAAATAAGGGTGCCTGTCGAATACAACGGCAAGAAAATACGGAAATTGTATCTCTACATACTGCCAAATGGTGGACCACTGTTATTGGGACGTGAATGGATCAGGAAGATAAGCTTAGATTGGCACTCCTTTCATGCAATGACGGTGGATGGTAAAAAAGATGAAGACATCACTCCTGGATGATTGTCAACAATCTTAGCTAACGCCAAAGAGGCATTTCAACAAGAACTGGGCACTCTTAAAGGCGTAACCGCCTCGATAAAAATAGAAGAGAATGCAATTCCCAAGTTTTTCAAAGCAAGACCGGTACCATATGCAATTCGCCCAGCCGTCGAGGCAGAGCTGGAGAATCTGGAGAAGGCAGGCGTGTTGTCTAAGGTCGACTGGAGCGAGTGGGCGACACCCATCGTTCCTGTCATGAAGAAAACGTTAAGCAATAAGTCTGAGGAGCCAAGGAAGGTTCGCATCTGTGGGGATTTCAAGGTGACGGTGAACCCAATCCTTCACACAGTACAATATCCTCTTCCAAGGATAGAAGACATCTTCGCCTCACTGTCTGGAGGGAAACGTTTTACAAAAATTGACCTAGCACAAGCATATATGCAGATGGAGGTTGAAGAATCCTCTAGGAAGTATCTCACGATAAACACTCACAAAGGTCTTTACCAGTATCATCGATTGGTATTCGGAGTAGCATCAGCTCCGGCGATATGGCAAAGGGCGATGGAACAAGTCCTGCAAGGGATTCCGGGGACTCAGTGTTACTTGGACGACATCCTTGTGACAGGTGAAGATGACAGTGAACACCTTAACAACCTAGAACAGGTGCTCACTAGACTACGGGAACATGGGCTACGAGCCAACCGCCCCAAGTGCGAGTTTTTTAAGAAACAGATATCGTATTTGTGGTGTATGTAACCTGTTCCACCTTAAGAGAACTACCTTAAGAGATGTACTACTTTCTCTTGGCTGCTGTATACTGTAATACCAGTGGTGACCACACCGGTATATAAACGTTGTGTAGGGATTTGCTGGGCAGTTCAGCCCTGACCTCCGAATAGTAAAGACCTGTTAAAAGTTATTCTTGTGGTCTGTGTCCAGTGATTTATAATAAGCATAACTGGGACACACAGACTTAACAGTGGCGACGAGTCCGATCTTACCCTGCGGCAGTTTTACATCCAAGGCAGCTTCGTCCTCAGAATGGGCGTCGAGAAGAGGCATCCGCCCTCATCATCCTGCTGAGCACCATCGCACGGGAGGCATCGAGAACCCGGGTTAAAAAGAAAAATTCTGACCACGAAGCCCTCCATCAGCGACAGGCAGTGATCATCCCTTCTACCACGGTGGTGGGTAAGCCGATCAGCGACACGAGCAGAAAGTCGGCCGCGTTGACTGTGGAGTGGGGAGGGAAAACAGAGGAAAAAGGGCGGAGAACTCGACCACGGCCGGTGAAAAGGGCCGGGCTGCAATCGAGGCCGAGAGGCGCAGCGACTGGGGCAGCTTAAGGCACGAGAGCCGCGGAGAACTCAAACGCAGCCGGTGTAAAGGACCGGGCTGCATGCGGGGCTGCGAGGCGCAACAGCAGGGGAAGCGTGAATGCCCACGGGAACTGCGGGGGAGTAAAAGCAGCGTCGGGGAATTGAGAACCGCTGGGGAGGCGAGAACGGCAGCAGCACGGTAATCGCCATTGCAGCCAGCGGGGGAAGAAGGCAAACGCGGGAATCCGCCATTGTAGTCGGCGGGGGAAGAAGACGAGCGCGGGAAAGACCGCCAAGCGTGGGAAGCCGCCATTTTAGTAGGCAGGGGAAGAAGACAAGCGCGGGAAGCCGCCATTTTGAGAAAAAGAAAAATTTAAAAACTTGCAAGGATGCCTAAACATGGGAACATTAATACCTTTGATAGCGATATCGAAGATTGGACCACGTATGTAGAACGCATGGAAGTTTATTGTAAAGCAAATAAGGTACCAGATGATGAGAAAGCACTAACCTTATTAAGCTCAATGGGTGCGAAGACATACGGGCTATTGAAGCACCTTCTATCACCAGATAAACCGGCGGATCAGACTTTCGCGAATATTGTTACTGTCCTGAAAAATCATTTAAACCCCACGCCGCTGATGATAGCGGAACGATTTAAATTTTACAGAAGAACGCAGCTGAAAGATGAAAGCAACGCTGAATTTTTTATTGAACTGCGTAAGCTAACAAAGTACTGTCAGTTTGGAACAGGACTAGCAGATGCGCTGAGAGATAAATTTGAGTGTGGATTGTTAAAAGAAGGAACACAAAAGCGACTGCTTGAGGAGAATGATCTTACGCTTGATAAAGCTGTCACTATTGCAGCATCGCACGAAGCCGCAGCGAGAGGCACTGCGGAAATGCAGCTATGGTCACCGGAACTCAGCACCAATCAAATGGTCTTGGGTACAGTAAAATGTTATCGTTGTGGAAAGACAACGCACGATCAGAACCAGTGCTGGTTCAAAAATCAGGAATGCAGAAAATGTGGCAGGCTTGGTCACATAGCTAAAGTATGCCGGTCAGGAAAGAAGACCAGCAACAAAAAGTCACCGCAGGAAAAGTACAGAAAGGTACACAAGGTGACAGAGAACAGTTCGAACGAACAGAAGTCAAATTCAGACTCCAGCAGTAATGAACTGGGTAGTCTAAGAGTACACAATGTTGGTAATGAAGCAGACCTCCAAACAATCTGGGTCACACTTCAGATAGCAGGAGTCCAAGTGAAGATGGAATTAGACACTGGATCGGCATTGACGGTCATGAATAAGCAAGATTACAAAAGGTTATTCCCACATATTCCCCTACGGGATACGGAGATTGTATTGAAAACATACACGGGGTAAAGAGTATACCCCATCGGGAAGATAGAGGTAAAGGTGGTCCACAAGGACAAAGAAAGCCGAGGAATGGACTTATATGTGCTACCTGAGGGAGGTCCACCACTACTGGGACGGGAGTGGATTAGGAAACTAAATATGGACTGGCATTCCTTAAAAGCACTAACGGTAGATTCCGGTAAAAAAGATGTCAAACCTAAACGATTGTCCAGAATATTGGACGATGCTAAAGAGGTGTTCCAACAGGGACTGGGAACACTGAGAGGAATTACGGCAAACATCAAGGTTGAAGAACATGCAAACCCGAAATTTTTCAAAGCCAGACTGGTACCTTATGCGATACGACCTGCTGTGGAAGCTGAGCTGGAAGGGCGAGAACGTTCAGGAGTACTGTCTAAGGTAGACTGGAGTGAGTGGGCCACACCCATTGTTCCCGTCATGAAGCATTCATCGAGCAACAAGCCGGGGGAACCGGGGAAGGTTCGCATCTGTGGAGATTTCAAGATCACTGTTAATCCGGTGCTTCACACGGTGCAGTATCCGCTTCCGCGGATTGAGGATATCTTCGCTTCGTTGTCTGGCGGGAAACACTTCACCAAGATAGACCTGGCGCAGGCGTACTTACAGATGGAAGTTGAGGAAGACTCATGCCAGTATCTCACGATCAACACGCACAGAGGCTTGTACCGGTATAATAGACTGGTTTTTGGAGTGGCATTGGCTCCAGCAATTTGGCAGAGGGCCATGGAGCAGGTTTTACAGGGAATTCCAGGCACACAATGTTACCTGGACGATATTCTGATTACAGGAGATGATGACGAGGAACACCTTGCAAATTTGGAACTGGTGCTCACCAGATTGAAAGAATATGGACTTCGAGTTAATCGCCAGAAATGTGAGTTCTTTCAGAAGCGGATCTCGTACTGTGGTCATGTCATTGATCAGGAGGGGCTTCATAAGTCTCCTGACAAGATCGAAGCTGTTGTGAAGGCTCCCGCTCCGGATAATGTATCCCAGTTGAGGTCGTTCCTAGGGTTGATTAACTATTACCATAAGTTTCTGCCAAATTTATCCACGGTGCTGCACCCGCTGAACGCTCTTTTGCAGAAGGGAGTACCATGGGAGTGGAGCGAGGACTGTAAGAGGGCCTTTCGCAAAAGCAAGGCATTGATCACCTCAGAGGAAGTGTTGGCTCACTTCAACCCAACGCTGCCTATTCGTTTGGCTTGTGATGCTTCTCCATATGGTATTGGGGTAGTACTCTCACACAAGTTGTCAAATGGCCAGGAGAGGCCAGTTGCGTTTGCATCCAGATCATTGACCTCCGCTGAGCGCAACTATGCTCAGATAGATAGGGAGGCTCTCAGCCTTGTGTGGGGAGTAAAGAAGTTTAATCATTACCTGCAGGGCCAAAAGTTTACGCTTCTGACAGACCACCAGCCGTTGGTATCCATTTTTAACCCTAAGAAGGGTGTTTCGGTGATGACAGCACAGAGACTCCAGAGATGGTCCCTTTTCCTAGGGGCACATCAATATCAGATAGAATTCAAAGGTACAAAGCAGCATGGTAATGCTGATGGGCTGTCGCGCCTGCCACTACCTACAGAGGAGGAGGCACCGACGGTTGACCCTGTTGAGTTATTTCACTCGACCATCATCGAATGTTTACCAGTCACCAATGCAAGTATTGAAAGAGAAACCAGGAACGACCCGACACTGTCCAGGGTCTACGAAGTGACAGTGAAGGGATGGCCAGCACATGGTGATCCACTGTTACCGGCATTCTCAGCAAGACGAGAACAGCTGTCCGTCTGTCAAGGAACATTGATGTATGGAACAAGGGTGATTATTCCTCCTAAGTTAAGAGAGAGAGTTCTAAAGGAACTGCATGAAGGTCATCTGGGGGGAGTCAAGATGAAAAGCCTTGCTAGGGCTTATGTGTGGTGGCCGGGTATCGACCAACAGATAGAGGAGCTGACGAAAAGCTGCTCAGGGTGCCAAAAAGTGCAAAATGCACCTCCGATTGCACCGCTGCATCCATGGGAATGGCCTTCAACCCCATGGCAACGTGTACATATTGACTTTGCTGGTCCTTTCATGGACTCCATGTTTTTAATTGCGGTGGACGCACATTCTAAATGGCCAGAAGTGATTAAGATGACTACCACTACCTCGGAAAAGACGATCGCGGTGTTAAGAACGATATTTGCGAGAAATGGATTGCCAGAACAAATATGTTCAGACAACGGACCGCAGTTCGTGTCAGATGAATTCCAGAAATTCATGAAGAAGAATGGGGTGAAACATTATACCTCTGCCCCATATCATCCGGCTACAAACGGGTTGTGTTAAATCTGTGAGTTGTTCAAGTAATTAATACTCAGACTTAATCAGTAACAATAAAACAGGTCTTTACTGGTTGGAGGTAGGGACTATACGTAGGTCTTTACTTCATGCCCACAGGCGGGAACTGAGGGGGATCAGTACCCACAGTACTATTTATACCCCTATGGCCAGGAGTGGTACTGCGTATCACTACGCCCAACAAGTAGTGCAGTCCTGTCCATAGGTTCAAAGTAGCGCACATATTACATACACAACATTCCTCCCTTCCTAGCTTTACAGTCATCTCCCCATTTAACATAACGTAATAACATATATACATATATAACTTCAGGTTTACATAACAGAATAACATAGATAACTTCATGTCAAAACAGATCACAGATTCAGTCTCTGCGGAAAACAGTTCACAGATTCAATCTCTGTGGTGGAGTCGGTTCACGTTGCTGGAGTGACTCATTCAATAGTCCTTCCATGGATTTAACAGTTTGAACTTCCGAACTGAATTGGCTCCGTTCGGAGGGACCACGTGTGTGATCTGGTAGAGGTAATAATGGTTCAGATGGGTCATCTTCTGTTTCGACTTTTCCTTTTCTGCTTCTTGGAGACTCTCTGGGCTCCACTGTCAGCTGCCAGCTGCATGCGCAGTTCCTCCTTCTCTTCCTCCTTTTTCCGTAGTAGAGCCACCTTCTCCCGATGTTCCGTAGACTTTCGGTGCTCCTCCATGATTTCTGTATGGTGGGAGTCGAAGTTACAAGTTGGGCAGGACAGGACATAGTAATATTCGGTGTCGTCCTGATCTAGGCCAGCGAGAGGGTCTTCTATTTCCTCCATACCCAGCTGGGCGTTAGCCAGCTTTTGTTCCAAGTCCAGACATCTTTCCTGAAGAGACTTCTTCATGCGTACCTCTTCATCCAGCTTTTTCTGGGCTTTCAGCAAGTCGTTTACTAATGACCTCATTTGAGATTTTACTACTTCAACTTCTTTTGGAGATTGATTGATCGGACTATTCAATCCCTCTACCGGAGCAGCTGTTTCAGCGGTCTGTTGTTCTACGTTGACGTGAGTCAGCGTACTTTTGGCATCCAAGGGCTGCTCTGTTGCAGTCATCTCAGTCTGTGTTGCCACCTCAGCTCTTCCAATAACCTTTGAGAGCTCCGAACCCCTTTCGTTTGAATATTGAAGTTCGTGTTCAAGTTTTTCCCATTTCAGAGTCCTGTCCTTCAGCATATGCAGGAGTTGGCTGACCGTTAACTCCTCTGACATCAGACGTTTTGTGTGCTCCTGCTCCATTTTCTCCATCAGCTGCTTCTGTTGTCTTTCCAGATTCTCCAACTCTATATCAAAGAACTCTTTCGTTGCATTCAACTCTTGCTCACAACGGCGAAGCATTTGTTCTAATTGCTGTTGTAGTTTGAAATGGAGTTGAGTTCGAGCCCGGTGTCCCTCAGAAATGGGCACATCAGTAGACTTGCCAGACTCAGAATCCACAGTTAAACTACGTTGTTGTTGCTCAGTGGAATTCTGTGCTGAAACTTTGTCTTTTGCACCTGAGTTGGGCTTACCATCATCCGTTCCAGAGTCTGGGCCGACTATCTTCACCGAGTTCTCACTCGTTATTGTTTGTAGGAAATGCCAGTCCATATTCATTTTCCTAATCCACTCCCGTCCTAGTAGTGGAGAACCTCCTTCAGATATCACATATAAGTCCATTATTTGACTGTCTTCGCCCTTGTGGACCACTGCAACCTCTATTTTCCCGATGGGGTACACTCTTTGCCCCGTGTATGTTTTCAATATAATCCCCGTATCCTGTAGGGGAATATGTTGGAATAACTTTCCGTAATCTTTCTTATTTATGACCGTCAATGCCGATCCAGTGTCCAATTCCAGTTTTACTTGGACTCCTTCTATCTGAAGAGTGACCCAAATTGTCTGGAGGTCTGCACCCTTACCAGCGTTGAGTACTCTTAAGCTAGCCAGTTCATTACAGCTTAAGCTAGCCAGTTCATTACTGCTAGCGTCTGAATCGGACTCCTGTTCGGTCACCTTGTGTACCTTTGCGTATTTTCCTTGCGGTGACTTCTTGTTGCTGGTCTTCTTCCCTGACCTGCATACTCTAGCTATATGTCCAAGCCTACCACAAGTTCTACATTCTTGGTTTTTAAACCAACACTGGTTCTGATCATGCGTTGTCTTTCCACAATGATAACATTTGCCAGAACTCACACCCAATTTGTGTGCACTGAGCTCCGGTGACCGTAGCTGCATTACTGCCGTGCCTCTCGCTGCGGCTTCGTATGCTGCTGCCATAGTGACCGCCTTCTCAAGCGTCAGCTCATTCTCCTCGAGCAGTCGCTTTTGTGTATCCTGTTTAAATAAACCACACACAAATTTGTCTCGAAGTGCCTCTGTCAGTCCCGTTCCAAACTGGCAATATTTCGCTAATTTACGCAATTCCAGCAAATAATCAGCATTGCTTTCATGCTGTAGCTGCCTTCTGTCGTAAAATTTAAATCGTTCCGCTAGCATCAGCGGCGTGGGGTTTAGATGATCTTTCAGGACAGTAACAATCTCATCGAACGTCTTATCCGTCGGTTCATCTGGTGATAACAGGTGTTTCAATTGCCCGTATGTCTTCGCACCCATTAAATTTAATAATGTTAGAGCTTTATCTTGGTCACGAATTTTATTGGCCTTACAATAATTTTTTACTCTTTCAACATATATGGCCCAATCTTTGAGGTCACTATCAAAGGTGCTAATATTCCCGTGTTTAGGCATTGTAGATTTGCAATTTCTCAGATTTTTTTTTTTTTTACTGCTATCCAAGATGGCGGCTTCCCACTCTTGCCGTCGTCCTCCACCCACAAAATGGCGGTTTTCCCGCGCTTGGCGGTCTTCACCCGTCCCCCAACGCCGTCTCCCTTCAGCCCCTGAGTGCGGCCCTTATCTTCGCCGCGATCGCCCGAGTGCGGCCCTTATCAGCGGATGCGATCGCTGGATCGCGAAGCGGCTCTCGGCTCTTATCAGGAGATGCGATCGCTCTGTTGAAACGCCTCCCGCTCGAAGCGGCTCTCGCGCCCTATTCCTCCAGCTCCCCCAGCCCCGTTCGTGCGGCCAACGCGGTCGACTGCCTGTCGCGTCGCTGCCCGGCTCAGACAACGGCTTACCCCCCACCAAGCTGGAGAAGAAGCTGACGGTCGCCGATGGAGGCTCCGAGGTCAGGATGTCTTCCAGTGGGGTGGAGAGGGTGGAAACCTCTCTGCAACGTCCTGGCTGTGGACGAAGCTGCCGTGGAGTGACTGCCGCAGGGTCCGAATCAGACTCGTCGCCAGTGTTAAATCTGTGAGTTGTTCAAGTAATTAATACTCAGACTTAATCAGTAACAATAAAACAGGTCTTTACTGGTTGGAGGTAGGGACTATACGTAGGTCTTTACTTCATGCCCACAGGCGGGAACTGAGGGGGATCAGTACCCACAGTACTATTTATACCCCTATGGCCAGGAGTGGCACTGCGTATCACTACGCCCAACAAGTAGTGCAGTCCTGTCCATAGGTTCAAAGTAGCACACATATTACATACACAACAGGTTGGCTGAGAGATTTGTACAAACGTTTAAAAAAGCAATAAAGACCATGAGCGAAGATCAGATTTCACTACAACACAAGGTGGACAAATTCCTACTGGCATATCGAAACGCCACTCATGCAGTGACAAACCAAAGTCCTGCCATGATGTTCTATAACAGGAGGTTGCGGTCCAGGTTGGACTTGTTAAAACCAAATGTGCGGAGGGAAGTTGAAAACAAACAGTTCCAGCATATAAATAACAAGACCACTCGGAGCTTCGAAATAGGACAACCAGTGTTAGCCCGGGACTATAAAAACGAGAAATGGCAATCTGGAACAATTCGGGCCAGACAAGGACCCCTGATGTACACGGTAGATATTGGTGAAAATGTAATACGGCGTCATGCTGACCAACTGGTAGAATCGAGAACAAGGGTCGAACCCAGGGTTACGGCAGAGACAACCGTGGAAGAAGTTAGTGAACCTGAAACATCTACCTCAGAAGTGAATGTACCTGAGGATGATGTCCAATCCATAAGAGATCAACTAGATGAGTCACCCCAGCAACGAGAATCAGAGACCCCTGAAAGGCATTATCCAACTCGAATCAGGAGGCCTCCTCAGAGACTGAATCTTTGAACTGTTTTGCATGAAGTTGTATATATATATACTATAATATGTTATAATGTTATGTTAAATGGGGATATAACTGTTAAGCTAAAAAGGGAGGATTGTGGTGTATGTAACCTGTTCCACCTTAAGAGAACTACCTTAAGAGATGTACTACTTTCTCTTGGCTGCTGTATACTGTAATACCGGTGGTGACCACACCGGTATATAAACGTTGTGTAGGGATTTGCTGGGCAGTTCAGCCCTGACCTCCGAATAGTAAAGACCTGTTAAAAGTTATTCTTGTGGTCTGTGTCCAGTGATTTATAATAAGCATAACTGGGACACACAGACTTAACAGTATTGTGGCCACGTGATTGATGAAGAGGGGTTACATAAGTCCCCTGACAAAATTGAAGCGGTTGTTAAGGCCCCAGCACCTGAAAATGTGTCACAACTGAGGTCATTCCTCGGATTGGTGAATTACTACCATAAGTTTTTGCCGAATTTGTCGACAATCCTGCACCCACTGAATGCCCTGCTACGAACGGGAGTAGCATGGAAATGGAGCAATGACTGTAAGCGGGCCTTTCAGAAGAGTAAGGACTTAATCACTTCAAGAGAAGTATTGGCTCACTACAACCCAGCACTGCCGATCAGACTGGCGTGTGATGCGTCTCCCTACGGCATTGGGGCGGTACTGTCACATAAATTCCTTGATGGTTTAGAGAGGCCGATAGCTTTTGCGTCACGCTCGTTAGCTTCTGCCGAGCGTAACTACGCCCAGATTGACAGAGAGGCCCTCAGCCTAGTGTGGGGGGTGAAGAAGTTCAATCACTACCTGCACGGTCAAAAATTTACTCTACTAACCGATCATCAACCTCTTGTCTCCATTTTCAACCCTCAGAAGGGCGTACCGATAATGACAGCGCAACGGCTGCAGAGGTGGTCCCTTTTCCTAAGGGCACACCAATATGACATCGAGTACAAAGGAACTAAACAGCATGGGAATGCTGATGGATTGTCACGTCTACCGTTGCCGACGGTGGAAGAAGAAGACCTTGCAGTGGATCCAATGGAGTTATTCCACTCGACCATAGTCGAATGTCTCCCTGTGACGAATGCAAACATAGAAAAGGAAACATGGAATGACCCGACACTATCACGGGTCTATGATTTAACGGTGAAGGGATGGCCAGCACATGGCGAACCACTGCTGCCAGCATTCTCGCCGAGAAGAGAACAGCTGTCAGTGTGCAGAGGAACCTTGATGTGTGGATTCAGAGTAGTAATTCCACCTAAGTTGACGGATAGAGCGCTCAATGAGCTTCATGAGGGTCATCTGGGTGGGGTAAAAATGAAGAACTTAGCCAGAGCGTTTGTGTGGTGGCCGGGAATCGATAGAGAAATTGAAGAGGTGACCAAGAGCTGTGCAGGATGCCAGAAGGTCCAAAATGCCCCACCACAAGCTCCTCTACATCCATGGGAGTGGCCCTCATCTCCATGGCAAAGGGTGCACATTGATTTTGCTGGTCCCTTCATGGACTCGATGTTTTTAATTGCAGTGGATGCACATTCAAAGTGGCCAGAGGTAATAAAAATGTCCTCAACCACCACGGAAAAAACTATCACAGTTTTACGAACCATATTCGCCAGGAATCGGCTGCCTGAACAGATTTGCTCTGACAATGGACCACAGTTTGTGTCTGAAGAGTTCCGGAGGTTCTTAAAGAACAATGGTGTTAAGCATTACACATCTGCCCCATATCATCCAGCCACTAATGGATTGGCCGAGAGGTTTGTTCAAACATTCAAGAAGGCTATCGAGGCAATGTGTAATGAAGATATACCCCTACAACACAAGGTGGACAACTTCTTGTTTGCCTACCGGAATGCGACACATGCGGTTACCAACCAAACTCCAGCCATGATGTTCTTCAATCGAAGACTACGATGCCGCTTGGATTTGGTTAAGCCAAACGTCCGAAGAGATGTGGAGAACAGGCAGTTTCAGAATATGAATGAAAGGCCGACCAGGAGTTTTAAGATAGGTCAACCAGTTTTGGCCCGGGACTACCGCACTGAGAAATGGCAGCCAGGAACGATTTGTACACGGCAAGGACCTCTCATGTATACTGTGGACGTTGGAGAGAGCATTGTAAGACGCCATGCTGACCAGATTCTAGAGTCACTGGAAAACGTCAACTCCACACCACGATCGGATACACCTGGTAATGAAATCGACGTACCAATTGCAGCTACCGCAGAATCGGTGATATTGGAAGCAGATGAACCAAACAACGACATTGATCCCAACTCAACCTTGCCAGAAGAACCTGATACCCCAAAGAGGCGTTATCCAGACAGAATCAGGAAGCCTCCTCAAAGACTGAACTTATAATTGCTTAAATTTAACCAATGTATCTAGCAACCGTAATTGTGATTGTAATTAGTTATCATTTAGTTGTTAAATGAATGTTATGTACTGTTTATCTAAAAGGGGAGGAATTGTTGTGTATGTACCTTTAAGAGAATAACTGGTTTCAGACTGCAGTACCGGCAGTGACCACCCCTGTATAAAAGATGCTAGTAAGCCTCTGTAGTTTCAGTTTTCCCGATTGACTTTAATCAGTAAAGACTTGTTTTGTTCAACTCCTGCTGTCCGTGTCTCAATCATACATGGACATAATAGTAAGGGCTCTATTCCATTCTCCCAGTTTCTCCGTCTCCGCCGCATCTGCTCCGACGATGCCACCTTCCACACCAGTGCTTCTGCTATGTCTTCCTTTTTCCTCAACCGAGGATTCCCCTCTACCGTGGTTGACACGGTCCTCAACCAGGTCCGTTCTATCTCCCGCACTTCTGCCCTCACCCCTGCCCCTCCCTCCCCGAACCACGATAGGGATCCCCTTTTCCTCACCTTTCACCCCACCAGCCTCCACATTCAACGGATCATCCTCCATCATTTCCGTCACCTCCAACATGATCCCACCACCAAACGCATCTTCCCCTCCCCTCCCCTTTCAGCATTCCGTAGGGACCGCTCCCTCCGAGACACCCTAGTCCACTCCTCTATCACCCCAAACAGCCCTTCCCCTTCCCCTGGCACCTTCCCATGCAAGCGCAGGAGCATAAGAACATAAGAACATAAGAAATAGGAGCAGGAGTAGGCCAATCGGCCCCTCGAGCCTGCTCCACCATTCAATAAGATCATGGCTGATCTGATCCTAACCTCAAATCTTCTATCACTCTGCATCCACCCGAACCCATGTGATCTCCCGGGAGAGGCGAAAAACCAGATAAAGACCCAATGGCCAATTTGGGAGAAAGAAATCTGGGAAATTCCTCTCCGACCCATCTAGGCGATCGAAATTCTTCCAGGAGATCACTCTGTCCCTATATTTTCTACAGTACTTACCTTCTGTAAAGGCGATCTCCACCCCAGCCAGGAACAGGAATAAAACCATCTCCTGAAATCTAACAGAATTAGAACACAGTAGGAGCAGAACAAGGCTACACGGCCCCTGGGCCCACTCCACTACCCACAGGGCCATGACCATTCCGAACCCAGACTCATGTCCAATTTCCTGCCCGCTCCCCGTAACCCTTTATTCCCTTTACTTCTAGGAAACTATCTATTTCTGTTTTAAATTTATTTAATGATGTAGCTTCCACAGCTTTCTGGGGCAGCAAATTCCACAAACCTACCACCCTCTGAGTGAAGAAGTTTCTCCTCATCTCAGTTTTGAATGAGCAGCCCCTTATTTTAAGATTATGCCCCCTAGTTCTAGTTTCACCCATCATTGGGAACATCCTCACCGCATCCACCCGATCAAGCCCCTTCACAATCTTATATGTTTCAATAAGATCGCCTCTCATTCTTCTGAACTCCAATGAGTAGAGTCCCAATCTACTCAACCACTCCTCATATGACCACCCCCTCATCCCCGGGATTAACCGAGTGAACCTTCTTTGTACTGACTCGAGAGCAAGTATGTCTTTTCTTAAGTATGGACACCAAAACTGTACGCAGTATTCCAGGTGCGGCCTCACCAATACCTTGTACAACTGCAGCAATACCTCCCTGTTTTTATATTCCAACCCCCTAGCAATAAAAGCCAACATTCCATTGGCCTTCTTGATCACTTGCTGCACCTGCATACTAACTTTTTGAGTTTCGTGCACCAGGACCCCCAGATCCCTTTGTACTTCAGTACTTTCCAGTTTCTTGCCATTAAGATAATAACTTGCTCTATGGTTTTTCCTGCCAAAGTGCATAACCTCACACTTTCCAGTATTGTATTCCATCTGCCAAATCTCTGCCCACTTACTTAGCCTGTCTATGTCCCTTTGCAGGTTTTTTATGTCCTCCTCACTCACTACTTTCCCTCCCATCTTAGTATCATCTGCAACCCCTGCCCCTGTACCTCCCCCCTTCCCACTGTCCAGGGCCCCAAACACCCCTTCCAGATGAAACAGCGATTTACTTGTACTTCTCGCAATCTAGTATACTGTATTCGCTGCTCACGATGTGGTCTCCTCTACATTGGGGAGACCAATCGCAGATTGGGTGACCGCCTTGCGGAACATCTCCGTTCAGTCCGTAAGGGGGACCCCGAGCTTCCGGTCACCTGTCATTTTAATTCACCGCTCCATTCCCACTCAGACCTCACCGTCCTCAGCCTCGTGCATTGTTCCACGGAAGCTCACCGTAAACTCGAGGAACAGCGCCTCATCTTTCGATTAGGCACTCTGCAGTCTTCCGGACTCAATATCGAGTTCAACAATTTCAGATCATAACCTCGGCCCCTATTATATTTTTATATTTTTTATCCACACTGTTGGTTTGTGCCTTTTCCTTTTCCCTCTCTCCCACATGGCAGCTGTCTCTCACTCTGTCAGCGCATTTCACACTTCATCTCGAGCCATTGTCTGTTTCTTTACCTGTCCTATTACCATCTCGTCTCACCTTGAATATCTCTTAATGTCTCTCCTTTCATCCCCACCCCCAATACCCAGCCTCAAACTGCCTTTTGTTTCATTTCCTGCCTTTTCTCTCAGTCCTGACGAAGGGTTTCGACCCGAAACGTTGACTCTATTTCTCTCTCCATGAATGTTGCCTGGCCTGCTGAGTTTTTCCAGCATTTTCTGTTGTTATTACTTCCAAGTCAGGATGGTGTGTAACTTGGAGGGGAACTTGGAGGTGGTGGTGTTCCCATGCTCCTGCTGCCCTTGTCCTTCTAGGTGGAAGAGGTCGCGGGTTTGGGAGGTGCTGCCGCAGAAGCCTTGGCGAGTTGCTGCAGTGCATCTTGTAGATGGTCCACACTGCAGTCACGGTGCACCGGTGGTGGAGGGAGTGAATGTTTAAGGTGGTGGATGGGGTGCCAATCAAGCGGGCTGTTTTGTCCCGGATGGTGTCGAGCTTCTCGAGTGTTGTTGGAGCTGCACTCATCCAGGCAAGTGGAGAGTATTCCATCACACTCCTTACTTGTGCCTTGTAGATGGTGGAAAGCCTTTGGGGAGTCAGGAGGTGAGACACTCGCCGCAGAATACCCAGCCTCTGACCTGCTCTTGTGGCCACTGTATTTATGTGGCTGGTCCAGTTAAGTTTCTGGTCAATGGTGACCCCCAGGATGTTGATGGTGGGGGATTCGGCGATGGTTATGCCATTGAATGTCAAGGGGAGGTGGTTACAATATGTATATTGTACTTTAGACATATACACTGTGTAATATATAACCTTTAAATTCTGCATATATTGTACAAAGCATATGAGGTACATATTGTACATTCAATGTACTGCATATTTTGTACACCAATACTGTTATTGTACACTATGGTATACAGTACACCACATACAGTACCCATTTTATATATTGTGCACTGTATAATCTGTGTGTTTGATATACTGCATATATTACGCACACCGTATCTATTGCATACTTCCAGTCTCTGTCCTGTTTTTCATGGGAATTAAGACCAAAATCATGTTCAGGCAAAGTGGGGTACAGACTGGGTATAATTGGACCCGGAAGTGCAGATATAATTCAGTCCCCATTGTAACGACATTTTCAATTATAAATTCCAATCTCCACAGTTATAATGGAAAGAGATTCGGTGAACTGCTCGTGTCCCCAGTCGGGGCACTGGAGCACCCCCACTGGCAGGGGCATCATTACAGCCTGTAACGTTTACACAGGCCAATTCCATTGAGGTGATGGACAAAGGAATTGATAATGGAAAAAGCTGACAGCGAGCGCGCACCGACAGCGAGAGGGCGCAGACAACGAGAGCAGACAGCGAGAGGGCGCAGACAGCAAGAGCAGACAGCGAGCGTGTACCGACAGCGACAGTGCGCAGACAGTGAGTGCAGACAGCGACAGCGCGCAGACAGCGAGCGCGCGCAGACAGCGAGCGCGCAGACAGCGAGCGCGCAGACAGCGAGAGCAGACAGCGAGAGGGCGCAGACAGCAAGAGCAGACAGCGAGCGCGTACCGACAGCGACAGTGCGCAGACAGCGAGCGCAGACAGCGAGCGCGCGCAGACAGCGAGCGTGCAGACAGCAACAGCACGCAGACAGCGAGCGTGCACCGACAGCGACAGTGTGCAGACAGCGAGAGTGCGCAGACAGCGAGAGGGCGCAGACAGCGAGCGTGCACCGACAGTGAGAGCAGACAGTGAGCGCACAGACAGCGAGTGTGCACAGACAGCGAGCGCGCACCGACAGCGAGTGCACAGACAGCGAGCGCGCACAAACAGCGAGCGCGCACAGACAGCGAGCGCGCGCAGACAGCGAG
This sequence comes from Somniosus microcephalus, assembly GCF_052327205.1. Taxonomy (NCBI): domain Eukaryota; kingdom Metazoa; phylum Chordata; class Chondrichthyes; order Squaliformes; family Somniosidae; genus Somniosus; species Somniosus microcephalus. The sequence goes on along the minus strand of NC_140995.1, from coordinate 251,114,888 downwards.
TGTGCAGACAGCGAGCGCGCAGACAGCAACAGTGCAGTGAGTGCACAGACAGCGAGAGCGTACAGACAGCGAGCGCGCAGACAGCGAGAGTGCACAGACAGCGAGTGTGCAGACAGCGAGAGCGCGCAGACAGCGAGCGTAGACAGCGAGTGCACAGACAGCAAGCGCGCACCAACAGTGAGCGCGCACCGACAGCGGCAGTGCGCAGACAGCGAGCGCGCACCGACAGCGAGCGCGCACCGACAGCGACAGTGCGCAGACAGTGAGTGCACAGACAGCGAGAGCAGACAGCGAGAGCGCGCACAGACAGCGACAGTGCGCAGACAGCGAGAGCAGACAGCAAGAGCGCGCACAGACAGCGACAGTGCGCAGACAGCGAGCGCGCACCGACAGCGAACAGACAGCGAGCACGCAGACAGCGACAGCGCACAGACAGCGAGTGCACAGACAGCGAGCGCGCACCAACAGCGACAGTGCGCAGACAGCGACAGTGCAGACAGCGAGTGCACAGACAGCGAGCGCGCACCGACAGCGACAGTGCGCAGACAGTGAGAGCGCACCGACAGCGAGTGCACAGACAGCGACAGTGCACAGACAGCGAGTTCGCAGAGACAGCGACAGTGCACAGACAGTGAGCGTGCACCGACAGCGAGTGCACAGACAGCGACAGTGCACAGACAGCGACAGTGCACAGACAGTGAGCGTGCACCGACAACAAGTGCACAGACAGCGACAGTGCACAGACAGCGAGCGCGCACAGACAGCGAGCGCGCACAGACAGCGAGTGCACAGACAGCGAGCACACACAGACAGCGAGAGTGCGCAGACAGCGAGCGCGCACTGACAGCAAGCGCGCACCAACAGCGAGAGTGCGCAGACAGCAAGCGCGCACTGACAGCAAGCGCGCACCTACAGCAAGCGCGCACTGACAGCAAGCGCGCACCAACAGCGAGAGTGCGCAGTGAGAGTGCGCAGACAGCGAGCGTGCACCGACAGCGAGTGCGCACCAACAGCGAGAGTGCGCAGACAGCGAGCGCGCACTGACAGCGAGCGCGCACCGACAGCGAGAGTGCGCAGACAGCGAGCGCGCGCCGACAGCGAGCGTGCGCCGACAGCGAGCGCGCACCGACAGCGAGAGTGCGCAGACAGCGAGCGCGCACTGACAGCAAGCGCGCGCCGACAGCGAGAGTGCGCAGACAGCGAGCGCGCGCCGACAGCGAGCACGCGCCGACAGCGAGCGCGCACCGACAGCGAGAGTGCGCCGACAGCGAGCGCGCGCCGACAGCGAGCGCGCACCGACAGCGAGAGTGCGCAGACAGCGAGCACGCACTGACAGCAAGCGCGCACCTACAGCGAGCGCGCACTGACAGCGAGCGTGCACCTACAGCGACAGTGCGCAGACAGCGAGCACGCACTGACAGTGATCACGCGCAGACAGTGATCACGCGCAGACATTGAGAGCGCGCAGACAGCGAGAGCGCGCAGACAGCGAGAGCGCGCAGACAGCGAGTGCAGACAGCGAGAGCGCGCAGACAGCGAGTGCAGACAGCGAGAGCACGCAGACAGCGAGTGCAGACAGCGAGAGTGCATAGATACAAGATTTTTAATCTATTATTTGTAAATACATAGAATTATATTGTTCTTTATTATTGCATATATTGAAGAGAAGGAGAGTTGGGAATCGGAATTCTGAAAACCTCAATATTATCATCGGGATTACAAATCACTGGAGTTTCTAGAATCAGATTCACGGTGGTTGCTTTTGGGCGGTGGAGGCAGAATCAATCGTGGCTTTCAAAAGGGAATTGGATCAGTGCCTGAAGGAAAAAATTTGCAGGGCTCTGGGGAAAGGGCAGGAGTGGGACTCGCTGAGGTGCTCTTGCAGAGAGCCGGCACGGGTTCGACGGGCCGAATGGACTCCAACTGTGCTGTAACTGTTCTCTGACTCGATGCTTTGTTTAGAGGCAGAAACACCTGGCCATTGGAAGTCTCTTTTCCATTTGACTCGACACCTTCCCATAAAGCGGTCACACAATCGAACGACGGTTGCTGCTCGCTAACACACAGTCATGGGTTGTTCTCGGTGAAGATGCTGTTCGCTGCCTTGTACTCTCGGGTATCGATGTGTCCCAGGGCAGGAGGGCACTTCATGGCTCAGATCCTCAAACTTAAACACCCGCCCTGATTACACAGTAAACATGATCACCCAGACACCCAACCCAGACAGTAACCCAGACACCCAACCCAGGCAGTAACCCAGACACCCAACCCAGACACCAACCCAACCCAGACACCCAACCCAGACACCAACCCATCCCAGACACTCAACCCAGACAGTAACCCAACCCAAACGCCCAACCCAGACACCCAACACAGACGGTAACCCAGACACCCAACCCAGACGACAACCCAGACACCCAACCCAGACGGTAATCCAGACACCCAACCCAGACGGTAATCCAGACACCCAACCCAGACACCAACCCAACCCAGACTCCCAACCCAAACAGTAACCCAGACACCCAACCCAACCCAGACATCCAATCCAGACAGTAACCCAGACACCCAACCCAGACAGTAACCCAGACACCCAACCCAGACACCAACCCAACCCAGACACCCAACCCAGACAGTAACCCAGACACCCAACCCAGCCACCAACCCAACCCAGACACCCAACCCAGACACCAACCCATCCCAGACACCCAACCCAGACACCAACCCATCCCAGACACTCAACCCAGACAGTAACCCAACCCAAACACCCAACCCAGACACCCAACCCAGACACCAACCCAACCCAGACACCCAACCCAGACACCAACCCATCCCAGACACTCAACCCAGACAGTAACCCAACCCAAACACCCAACCCAGACACCCAACACAGACGGTAACCCAGACACCCAACCCAGACGGTAATCCAGACACCCAACCCAGACAGTAACCCAGACACCCAACCCAGACACCAACCCAACCCAGACACCCAACCCAGACACCAACCCATCCCAGACACTCAACCCAGACAGTAACCCAACCCAAACACCCAACCCAGACACCCAACACAGACGGTAACCCAGACGGCAACCCAGACACCCAACCCAGACGGTAATCCAGACACCCAACCCAGACGGTAATCCAGACACCCAACCCAGACACCAACCCAACCCAGACTCCCAACCCAAACAGTAACCCAGACACCCAACCCAACCCAGACATCCAATCCAGACAGTAACCCAGACACCCAACCCAGACAGTAACCCAGACACCAACCCAACCCAGACACCCAACCCAGACACCAACCCAACCCAGACACCCAACCCAGACACCAACCCATCCCAGACACTCAACCCAGACAGTAACCCAACCCAAACACCCAACCCAGACACCCAACACAGACGGTAACCCAGACGGCAACCCAGACACCCAACCCAGACGGTAATCCAGACACCCAACCCAGACGGTAATCCAGACACCCAACCCAGACACCAACCCAACCCAGACTCCCAACCCAAACAGTAACCCAGACACCCAACCCAACCCAGACATCCAATCCAGACAGTAACCCAGACACCCAACCCAGACAGTAACCCAGACACCAACCCAACCCAGACACCCAACCCAGACACCAACCCAGACACCAACCACCCAACCCAGACACCAATCACCCAACCCAGACAGCAGCCACCCAACCCAGACAGCAGACACCCAACCCAGGCACCAGCCACCCAACCCAAACAGCAAACACCTGTTACATCCGTGTAATAATCAGACACAGACTGCGGAGAATGGTACAAACGGTGTTTACTCAACGTGGCTCAGACTGCAACTGAAACAACAGATCCCTACTCAGTGCTATATACAGGTGTGGTCACTGCCGGTACTACAGTATACATGAGTTGTAGAAAGTAGTTCCCCCCTTAAAGGTACATACATTACAATTCCTCCCCTTTTAGATTAACAGTAACATAACACTCATTTAACAATTAAATATCAAACTAATTACAATTAACACTTTTAACATGCAACTTTAGCTGAAAATAGTCTATTTATAAATTCAGTCTTTGGGGAGGCTTCCTGATCCTTTCTGGATAGCGCCTTTCCCGAGTGTCTTGCTCTTGGTGCGGAGGCGATTCTGGCCCCCTGTCGTCGGTTGGTTCATCAGCTTCCGATGCTACTGTTTCTGGGGTAGATGTGACCTGTACATCGGGTTCATCACCAGGTACGTATGGGCGAGGCATGGGATTGACTTGTTCCTGTGACTCTAGGATCTGGTCAGCATAGCGTCTCACGATGCTCTCCCCAACGTCCACTGTGTACATTAGGGGGCCCTGCCGTGTGCATATCGTTCCTGGCTGCCATTTTTCTGTTCGGTAGTCGCGGGCCAAGACTGGTTGCCCTACATTGAAGCTCCTTGTTGGCTTCTCATGGATGTGCTGGAAATGCTTACTCTCAACATCTCTTCGTACGTTTGGTCTGAGCAAATCCAGGCGAGATCTTAACCTTCGGTTAAAGAACATCATGGTTGGTGACTGCATGTGTCGCATTCCGGTAGGCGAACAGGAAATTGTCCACCTTGTGCTGCAGCGGAATGTTGTCATTGTACATAGCCTTTATTGCCTTCTTAAAGGTTTGTATGAACCTCTCAGCCAATCCATTTGTGGCTGGATGATACGGGGCGGATGTGTAATGCCTTACCCCATTCTTTTTCAAGAACCTCCGGAACTCTTCGGACACAAACTGTGGTCCGTTGTCGGAGCAAATCTGTTCTGGCAAGACATTCCTGGCAAAAATGGTCCGTAGGACTGCAATAGTTTTCTCCGTGGTGGTGGAGGACATTTTGATGACCTCAGGCCATTTCGAGTGCACATCCACGGCTATTAAAAACATTGAGTCCATGAATGGACCAGCAAAATCAATATGCACCCGTTGCCATGGAGATGAGGGCCACTCCCATGGGTGTAGAGGGGCCTGTGGTGGTGCATTTTGGAATTTCTGGCATCCTGAGCAGCTCTTGGTCAGGTCCTCGATTTGTTTATCGATTCCCGGCCACCACACATAAGCCCTGGCTAGGCTTTTCATTTTTACCCCTCCCAGATGACCCTCATGAAGCTCATTGAGCACTCTATCCCTTAACTTGGGTGGAATTACCACTCGGGATCCACACATCAAGGGCCCCCGGCACACTGACAGCTGTTCTCTCCTTGTCAAGAATGCTGGTAACAGTGAGTCGCCATGTGCTGGCCATCCCTTCACCGTCAAATCATATACCCGAGACAGTGTCGGGTCATTTCGGGTTTCCTTTTCGATACAAGCGTTAGTTACCGGTAGGTATTCAACTATAATCGAATGGAATATTTCGACAGGATCCACTGCTGGTGCTTCCTCCGCAGTAGGCAGTGGCAGGCGTGATAGCCCATCAGCATTTCCATGCTGTTTCGTGCCCTTATATTCAATCTCATAGTGGTGCGCCCCTAGAAAAAGTGACCATCTTTGTAGTCGTTGCGCAGTCATCACCGGAACGCCCTTCTTCGGATTAAAAATGGAGACAAGAGGCTGGTGATCAGTCAGCAAGGTGAATCTCTGCCCGTGCAGATAGTGATTGAACTTTTTCACTCCCCACACTAGGCTGAGGGCCTCCCTGTCAATCTGGGCGTAGTTACGCTCGGCTGAGGTTAGTGATCGTGACGCAAAGGCTATTGGCCTCTCTGAGCCGTCCGAGAATTTGTGCGACAGCACCGCTCCACTGCTGTAGGGTGACGCATCACATGCCAACCGAATTGGTAATGCTGGGTTGTAATGGGCCAATACCTCTTTCGATGTGATATGTGTTTTGCTCTTCTGGAAAGCTCGTCTACATTCGTCACTCCACTTCCATGGCACCCCAGTTTGCAGTAGGGTGTTTAGTGGGTGTAGTATTGTAGACAAATTTGGCAAGAACTTATGGTAGTAGTTTACCAGCCCGAGGAACGACCTCAGTTGTGACACATTTTCCGGTGCTGGAGCCTTGACTACTGCCTCATTCTTCTATGGGGACTTATGTAACCCCTCTTTATTGATAACGTGGCCACAATACGAGATCTGTTTTCTGAAAAACTCGCATTTGGGGCGGTTAGCTCGGAGCCCATATTCCTGCAATCTAGTGAGCACCTGCTCCAGGTTGGCAAGGTGATCACTGTCATTTTCGCCCGTGACCAGGATGTCGTCCAAATAACACTGGGTCCCTGGGATCCCTTGCAGGACTTGTTCCATTGCCCTCTGCCAAATAGCCGGAGCTGATGCTACCCCGAATACCAGCCGGTTGTATTGGTAGAGACCTTTATGGGTGTTGATTGTGAGGTATTTTTTTGATGCTTCTTCTACCTCCATGTGCAGATATGCCTGGGCCAGATCAATCTTAGTGAAGCGTTTCCCTCCAGATAGCGAGGCGAAAATATCTTCAATCCGCGGAAGTGGATATTGTACGGTGTGAAGGAACGGGTTCACTGTTACCTTAAAGTCCCCACGGATGCGAACCTTCCTTGGTTCCCCAGGCGTGCTGCTCAATGACTTTTTCATCACAGGGACGATGGGTGTAGCCCATTCGCTCCAGTCTACCTTGGACAGTACACCTGTGTGATGAAATATGCCTTCATCAGACCTGCTTGTATTTTACCTGCTTGTATTGTGTGAACCGCACCCTTTTGTTCCTATTGTGTGTATTGGCTACGCCCCTGTCTTTTGCCATATAAAGGTCTCAGGAGCTGTATGAGTCATTCACTACCAGACGAACCCGATGTGGGAAGACCTGCTATGCTGCTATGTTCTTAGTGATTAAAAGCCTTCAGTTGAATCCTTGTCTTTGAGTCATTGATGGCATATCAATTTTAATCACTAAAACACCAAGATGGATCGACTCCTGAAACCAGAGCGCTTGGATCTGGACCCCCATGCCTCAGACACAGCCACACAGTTCGGACACTGGTTCCAATGCTTCGAATTTTTCATTGCAAACTCATCCATCGCCATAGCCGCAGCCGAAACCGCTACCGGAGACATGAAACTGGGAATCCTGCGAAACTGGGTGAGCCATCGGGTCTCCCCTCTCATCCAAGATGCCACCAGCTACGAGGAGGCCTGCACCATGCTGAAGGCCCACTACGTGCGGCCAATAAACGTGGTGAACGCCAGGCATCTTCTGACTACTCGCACGCAGCGGCATGGTGAGTCACTAGAGGACTTTATACTAAACCTAACAGTACTGGGCAGAGACTGTAACTGTAAGGCCGTGTCTGCCATCGTGTACACGGAGGAGCTGATTCGAGACTCCCTTATTGCGGGCCTCAGTTCAAATTATATTCGGCAGAAACTGTTTGAAAAGGAGGGACTGGACTTAAAACAGGCTATAGATATAGCGCGATCGCTGGATATGGCCCAGAGGAACTCTGAATCCTGTTCCCCAGGCCACGCGGCCCACTCCGCCTCATGCGCGCCGTGGGGGCCGCCATCTTGGAAGCCATCTTCACCTCCCAGGTCTCAGGCCAGCCCAGCACCATCGGGCAGAAACATGGCAAATGCATTATAATGTGGATAAATGTGAGGTTATCCACTCTGGTTGCAAAAACAGGAAGGCAGATTATTATTTGAATGGCAATAGATTGGGAGAAGGGGAAGTGCAAAGAGACCTGGGTGTTCTTGTGCACCAGTCGCTGAAGGTAAGCATGCAGGTGCAGCAGGCGGTTAAGAAGGCAAATGGTATGTTGGCCTTCGTAGCGAGAGGATTCGAGTACAGGAACAAGGATGTCTTGCTGCAGTTGTACAGGGCCTTGGTGAGACCACACCTTGAGTATTGTGTGCAGTTTTGGTCGCCTTATCTGAGGAAGGATGTTCTTGCCATGGAAGGAGTGCAGCGAAGATTCACCAGGCTGATACCTGGGATGGCAGGAATGACGCATGAGGAGAGATTGTGTCGATTGGGCTTATACTCACTGGAGTTTAGAAGATTGAGAGGGGATCTCATCGAAACCTATAAAATTCTGTCAGGCCTGGACAGACTAGATGCAGGAAGGATGTTCCCGATGGCCGGGGAGTCCAGAACCAGGGGTCATAGTCTAAGGATAAGGGGGAAGCCATTTAGGACTGAGATGAAGAGGAATTTCTTCACCCAGAGAGTGGTGAACCTGTGGAATTCTCTACCACAGAGGGCGGTGGAGGCCAGTTCATTAAATATATTCAAGAAGGAGTTGGATATATTTCTTAAGGCTAACGGGATCAAGGGATATGGGGAGAAGGCAGGGACAGGGTACAGAATTTGGATGATCAGCCATGATCTCATTGAAGGCCGGAGCAGGCTCGAGGGGCCGAATGGCCTACTCCTGCTCCTATCTTCTATGTTTCTATGTTTGTATCTCGACCCCTCCAAGTCCTTCAACCCGACGGCCCGACTCCTCTAACTTGGCGTGGTTTGGAGCCATCGGGAATCCCACAGTTCAAGCTTTAAAATAGGGATTAGGCTAAAAACTGCCTGTTAACTACCTGTTAACAGGCAGTTAATTGGCATTAATCCCTTCCCGCCTCGGGTAGGTGGGTCCCAGTGCGGGGCGGGTATCCGCCTCCTTTGAAACTTAATTGGAGGCGGGTTGGGGGCGGGATGGTGTCGGGACCCCCGAATTCGGGACTTTAACCCCCCGCACGCCTCCAATCCTGACTCCACGGGTCAATGAAAATCGACCCCTATGTCTTTGAATGATGTCACCTGGGCCACCATATAGGTGAGGAAGAGGAGGGGGCTAAGGATAGATCCTTGGAGGACTCTAGATGTAATATTTTAGGGACGGGAAGAGAAGCTATTTCTGGAGATGCTCTGGCTACGATTCGATCGGTAACAGTGGAACCAAGGAGGAAAGACATTGGAGGAGGGTGATGTGGTCAACCGTGTCAAAGGCCGCAGAGAAATCGGTTAATGTCAGAACTAAGCTCCAATTCACTCCTATTTTCATTGTGTAGGGTTGCCTGAACAGACAGAAGGTCCTAACTGCCATCCGACAAATGCAACAATTCCTAAAAGGACAGGAAAACCGTTTTACTGATGGGATCCGCAACATGAAAGCCAAGCTCTCTGCCTTGCAGGTCTCTGTGACCAAACTGACTGCAGACCAGCCCTCAGGTACGTTACCATCAGACTCGTGTCAGCAGAGACCCGTTCCTCCAAACACTTGACTAGAAAGTTGTACTGTCCCACCTACCCACCGATAAGGTTCATTTATGAATGGAACCCTTGTGCAAATCTGGGCAGACATCCTTGTAAGCTGCCCAAAGGGGAGAAGTGCAAAAACAAATCCCACAAAAGTTGAATAATGTGACTTTCAAGAAATCCAGAGCAAAGGGCTCCACCATAAAGTAAAGGTATTGGGAGCTGCCCCATTTAATTCTGTGGGACCCTTGAATCGATGGTTTCAAACATCCAGGCAGCCTGATCGAGTGGTATTTCAAAAGTGCAGACTCATTCTTTACCACCTCTTGAATGGCACAATTGGACTCCAACTCCCAATTACCTTCCAAAGTTGTGGTTGACTCCAGGGGTTTCTGCCTCTGGCCGGGCGGACAGAGCCCTGGCAGAGCATGAGTGTGCTAGTTGTAAGGTTAAGCATAAAGAAACTTATAGATTCAAGCCACTGTATCCACTGCTACCCTGGAGGACATGCTGACCTGTCTCTCTTGACTTGACTGGATGTGCAATGTCTTGAGCCCTAACATCCTTGAGAAGTCGAAGGGAAAGGACAAAGGACTTTGCCGTGGAGCGGCGACATCAAGACAAAGATGTGCTACTCCCTCCAACACTGCTGGTGTCACCCTTCATTAGGCAGGCTTGTGTGTGTCGGATTCTGGGCTCTCGGAGAGAGGCGCTCCCAAGCAAACAGTCAAGGTCCCTAAAATTCTGCATCAGCTCAAGGCCCCTTTCTGCACTAAAAACGGACCAAATTCTGTGGCATGAGGGTGTTGTTCCTGCAGCAAACCCGCTCAGGATTTGGAAACATCCCAATCTCAGTGCAATAAATATATTTTAAAAAAGATACTGCATAAAAACATCAGTTAACTGGCGGCTGTTTAGAAAAAAAAAAGATTAAAAGCAATTTGCTGTGTTTCGCCTCTATGCCAAATGTACTGCTCAGGCGCTTGCAGTAATAGTTGTGGCTTAACACGTGGCTGTCTCACCGAGCAAAGTGAGATAGTTCGGTGACACGTGGCAACTAGATCTTCAATAGTAGTAACCAATACCCGATGTACCAAAGCCAGTCCTGCCAAGAGAATGGTAGCGCAGTGGTTATGTTACTGGCCTAGTAATCCAGAGGCCTGGTTTAATAATCCAGTGAAAGTGAGTTAAAATCCCACAGTGGCAGTTCGAGAATTTGAATTCAATTTAAAAATCTGGCAATGAAAAGCTGGTATCAGTAAAAGTGACCATGAAGCTGTTGGATTGTTTCAGAAACCCCAAAACCAGTCAATGGTGTTCTGCATCTGAATGTGACACTAATCTTCACTGATTTATAGCTCAGTAATCCTCATGCATTTTACACCTTGCTTATTAACCTACCAAATTGCAAAAATCAGTTGGTTAAGGAGCTGCCAATCGTGGTGTTAGAGTCCCTGTGCATTTCATGTTTCAACACTATTCAGTGCACAATATGCACATAATGGGGATTAGAGGCTTGAGATTGGGGTTTCCTCTGCTTTCTCCTCCCTAATGGGCCAGGATAGCAGCAGAAAAGGGGCAACATTGGTGGTAAAGCCTTTTGCTGTGCTCCCGCTCCGACCCCTTGCCTCCGCCAGGACCCTCACTGGATGCTCTTCTCCCAACAGCTGCATGTAAATGAGAGCCAGGTCCTGGGCCTCGAGTTCCCAGTGGATTTTCCTGCGGCCATCCCTGTTACTGCCTGCGATGAAATATTCCATTCATCACTCATCAGTATTTCTCTGCCTGTGACTGTGGTTGGTTTCAGTTTCACTTCCATTGTATTGGACTGTGTGTAGGGCTCCGCCCATACCTGGCTCCTATGTAAGCTGGCCCAGCCTGCAGCACATCCAGTACGGCAGACCTCTGGATGGAAGATACATTCTCCTCTGTGTGTTACCTTCTAAGTCAATAAAAGCCTTGTTTTGTTTCGCTAACATCGAGTCTCGGATTTATTGAGGCACATCAATTTTATTGACTTAATTTTCAACACAATGGATCAACTCTTGAAACCCGAATGTTTGGATTTGGACCAGAATGCTTCGGACGCATCGGCACGCTTTGGACACTGGTTTATGTGTATGGAATTCTTCCTGGACAATTCCGCAGCCGTCAAAGACGCTACGGACGCTGCGAGTATGAAACTCGGAATTCTGCGGAATTGGGTAAGCCACCGGGTTTACCCCCTCATCCAAGACGCCGACACGTACCCGGCCGCCTGCGACATCTTAAAGGCGCATTACCAGCAGCCTACGAATGAGGTGTATGCTAGGCATCTGCTCGCTACTCGCGCACAGCGACCTGGGGAATCGGTGGAGGAGTTCCTAGGCACCCTGAAAACGCTTGGCAAAGACTGCAAGTGCCAAGATGTAAAAGCCGCAGTGTACACTGACGAGCTTGTTCGCGGTGCCTTTATCACAGGCCTCAGCTCCACTTACATCCGGCAGAGACTGCTGGAAAAAACGGGATTGGACCTGAAACAGGCTGCGGACACAGCACGATCCCTGGATGTGGCCCAGAGAAACTCGGACGCCTACTCTTCAGCCCGCGCCGTCCACGCCGCCACGTGTGCACCAAGGGCGCCGCCATCTTGGAAGGCATCTTCCCCGCCCGGCAGCCCGACACCGTCGGGGCCCCGCTCTCCCCCCAGAAGCCCTACGACAGCCGCGACGCGTCGGGGACCCAACTGCTACTTCTGCGGGCAGCCGAAGCACACCAGAAACCTGTGCCCGGCGAAAGGCACCACCTGCTTTAAGTGCGGTAAGAAGGGGCACTTCGGGAAGGTGTGCAGAGGGAACCCCGCCGGAAAACCCGCCACCGCCGCGTGTGCGCCGTGGAAGCGGCCATCTTGGACGCCATCTTGCCCGACCTCGCGGGGTCCGCCATCTTGTGAGCAGACAGCGTGGACGCCATCTTGTCTCGATCAGGGCCCTACAGTGGCATCGGTCACAGTGGACCAGACCAGGCCGCACCCGCTATCCAAATCAAGGGTGGACATCGAGGTAAACGGGTGCAGGGTTAAATGTTTAACTGACAGTGGAAGCACGGAGAGTTTTATCCACCCTGAACTGGTACAACAACTCTCCCTAAAGGTGGTCCCTACTCGGGGTACCATCTCTATGGCTGATAAAACCCAGACATCGACCATTATGGGTTACTGCACGGTACAATTGTCCGTTAACGGAACTGTATACGTTAATTTTAAAGTATTAATCATGAAGAATCTATGTGCGAGCGTGATCTTGGGCCTGGATTTCCAGTGCTACCACCAAAGCATCACGCTCAATTACGGTGGGTCCCAGCCGCCCCTCACAGTGTGCGGTCTGGCTACCTTGAAGGTAAAGCCGCCTTCGCTATTCGCGAACCTTACCCCTAACTGCCGGCCAATAGCGACCAAAAGCAGGAGGTACAGCTGGGAGGACAGGCGGTTTATCGCGACCGAGGTAGACAGGCTCCTGAAAGAGCGCATTATTGAACGCAGCAATAGCCCGTGGCGCGCCCAAGTGGTGGTGGTAAGGGGTAGCGTGAAGAAACGGATGGTGATCGACTATAGCCAAACGATCAACAGGTACACCCAACTAGACGCCTACCCGCTACCCCGCATATCAGAAATGGTGAACCAAATCGCCCAATACCGGGTGTTCTCCACCATCGACCTCAAGTCAGCGTACCACCAGCTCCCTGTCAGACCAGAGGACCGCCCGTACACCGCCTTCGAGGCGAACGGACGCCTCTACCAATTCCTCAGAGTCCCCTTTGGGGTGACGAATGGGGTCTCGGTCTTCCAGAGGGAGATGGACCGCATGGTCGATGACCACCACTTGCAGGCAACCTTCCCCTACCTCGACGACGTCACCATCTGCGGTCACAACCAGCAGGATCACGACTCGAACCTCGAGAGGTTCCTGAAAACCGCACAAAAGCTCAACCTCACCTACAACGAGGACAAGTGCGTTTACAACACCACGCGCCTCTGCATACTAGGCAGCGTGGTGGAGAATGGGGAAATCGGACCAGACCCCGACCGATTGCGCCCCCTACGGGAGCTGCCCCTGCCCAACACTCCCAAAGCCCTGAAAAGGTGCCTGGGGTTATTTTCTTATTATTCCCAATGGGTCCCCAACTACTCCGACAAAGCCCGCCCCCTCTTGAAAGCATCCTCTTTTCCGCTCTCTGCTGAGGCCCATGCTGCCTTCAAAAGCATTAAGCAGGATATTGAGCGGGCCACGCTACAGGCAGTGGACGAGAACACTCCCTTTCAAGTGGAAAGTGATGCGTCTGACTTTGCCTTGGCGGCCACCCTCAACCAGGCGGGGCGGCCCGTAGCTTTCTTCTCGAGGACCCTCCAAGGGCCCGAGATCAGACACTCCTCCGTAGAAAAGGAGGCCCAAGCCATCGTGGAGGCAGTGCGCCACTGGCGCCACTACCTAGCCGGCAAACGCTTCACCCTACTTACCGACCAGCGGTCGGTAGCGTTTATGTTCAATAATAAACAGAGGGGGAAGATTAAAAATGATAAGATTCTTAGGTGGCGGATCGAGCTCTCCACCTTCGATTATGACATCATTTACCGGCCAGGGGCCCTTAACGAATCCCCCGACGCCCTCTCACGAGGGATGTGTGCCAGCGCCACCGGGGATCGGCTACAGACCCTCCACAATGACCTCTGCCACCCAGGGGTCACGCGGCTGTTCCACTTCATAAAGTCCCGCAACTTACCCTACTCGATTGAGGAAGTTCGGTCCCTGACCAGGAACTGTCGCACTTGCGCCGAGTGCAAGCCTCGGTTCTACCGCCCAGATAGAGCCCACTTAATCAAAGCTACACGGCCCTTTGAGCGGCTCAGCTTAGATTTCAAGGGCCCCCTCCCGTCCGTCGACCGCAATGTTTACTTCCTGAACATTGTGGACGAATAATCTCGTTTCCCATTCGCCTTCCCCTGCCCAGACATGACCAGCGCCACGGTCATTAAATGCCTCAACAGCCTGTTCTGCCTGTTCGGTATGCCGAGCTACATCCATACGGATAGGGGGGCGTCCTTCATGAGTGAAGAGCTACGCCAGTACATGCTGTCCAGGGGGATCGCCACGAGCCGTACCACCAGCTACAACCCCCGGGGTAACGGTCAAGTGGAGCGAGAGAACGGGACAGTATGGAAAGCAGTCACTCTAGCTCTAAGGACCAAAGGCCTCCCTATCTCCCGTTGGCAGGAAGTCCTCCCAGATGTGCTCCATTCGATACGGTCGCTATTGTGTACTGCCACTAATGCCACGCCTCATGAGCGAATGTTTGTCTTTCCCCGGAAATCCACCTCAGGCATATCCATGCCGTCATGGCTCTCCACCCCAGGTCCGGTATTCGTGCGAAGGCATGTGAGGGGCCACAAGACGGACCCTCTCGTGGAGTCAGTGCACCTACTCCACGCCAACCCCCAATACGCGTATGTCCGGCACGCCGACGGAAGGGAGGACACCGTGTCCATAAAAGACGTCGCCCCAGCCGGTAACGACAACAACCACGACAACAGCAGCAACAACGACCACAGCAACTCTTACCCACCCACTACTCTTTCATCACCCCCGGAAGAACATCGACCAACGGTACCCCCACCAACTACCCCTTCAACAACCCTGGCGGCACCCCCGGCAGAGACCCAGGAGGCCACCAGGGACACCCAGCCGACACCCGCGGCACCACAACAGCCACGTCGGTCGCAGAGGACTATCAAACCCCCGAACAGACTAAATCTATAGAAGGGGTGAATGTGATGAAATATTCCATTCATCACTCATCAGTATTTCTCTGCCTGTGACTGTGGTTGGTTTCAGTTTCATTTCCATTGTATTGTACTGTGTGTAGGGCTCCGCCCATACCTGGCTCCTATGTAAGCTGGCCCAGCCTGCAGCACATCCAGTACGGCAGACCTCTGGATGGAAGATACATTCTCTGTGTGTTACCTTCTAAGTCAATAAAAGCCTTGTTTTGTTTCGCTAACATTGAGTCTCGGATTTATTGAGGCACATCACTGCCGCTCCCCGGAACTGCATGGTGAAAGGTGTTAGTAGGCTCGGGGTAGCTGTGAAAAAGGTCCCGATTTCTCTAAATAGAGGGAGGGGGGCCTAGGAGAGGCCTCCTCTACTTCCTGTTCAGCCCCAGCACTTAACTTTGTAGGCCTCAATCTGCTGAGGCCTACAAGACGGGTAGGTTTCTTCACCTTTGGTTCTTCTGTCTCTTCAGGTCCCTTGGCACATCTTCTGGTGCTGCAGCACTACTGCATCTTCAGGTTGCTGATGATTTGTAGGTTCTCTCATGGTGGTGATCCCTCCCTGGAGAATGCCTTGCAAAAAAATGGGTCGGGGATTCAGCGGTCTCAGGGTACAGGGTCCCTCCACGGCCCACCTCACCGTCATACTCCAGTGAGGAGGAGAATCCTATCCTTGGTATCCTGACACTATTTGGATTCAGATCAGATAATGGGATTGGTACATCAAGCACTGGCTCCAAACTAATTACAGCAGGAAAAACTATTTGAGGAAGTATAACAAGGGGTGGGGAGAATGACAGTAGAAATTCTGGTATGGGTGTGAAATTCTGCATTGATTAGTCTGTCTGTGGAAGGAGCCTTGGCTATACTGCACTGACAGAGTCAAAACTTCCGAGACAGGTCTGGACCTCAACAAGGTCAGCAATGGAGGCGTAAGCAAAGCCAACAAAGAGTCACCGTCACCCATCCAAGCACTTTAAAGAGTGGCCACTGTCTCTGCTACAGAGCAAAAGAACTTGCATTTTTCTTCGGCAGCACCTCCCAAATCCGCGACCTCTATCACCTAGAAGGACAAAGGCAGCAGGCGCATGGGAACACCACCACCTCCAAGTTCCCCTCCAAGTCACACACCATCCTGACTTGAAAGTTTATCGCCGTTCCTTCATCATTGCTGGGTCAAAATCCTGGAACTCCCTCCCTAACAGCACTGTGGGAGTACCTTCATCACACGGACTGCAGCGGTTCAAGAAGGCGGCTCACCACCACCTTCTCGAGCGCAATTAGGGATGGGCAATAAATGCTGGCCTTGCCAGCGACACCCACATCCCATAAATGAATAAATAAAACAAAAATTGATATAGTGCCTTTCATGTCCTGAGAATGTCCCAAAGCAAAAGAATTAATTTTGAAGTGTTGTCACTTTACGCACAGCGAGGTCCGACAAACAACCAGATTAATGAACCAGTGAATCAGTTTTCAGTGGTGTTGGTTGAAGGGTGAATGTTGGCCATTACACCGGGAGAAATCCCCTGCTCTTCTTCGAATAATTTCATGGGATTTCATTTTACAAACAAATGGGGGCCTTGGTTTAATGACTTCTCCAACATACAAAATCTCCGTCAATGCAAACTCGCTCAGTACTGCCCTGAAGTGTCAGCTTGGATTATGGGGTAGAGTTTCGCCCCAGATCGGCCAAACCAGCGCAAAAGATCGAGGAATTTCAAGCACAAGTTACGTGCCGTTTCCGCGGTCTTTTGCGCTGGTTTAAGAAACATCGCGTTAGAAGCTGGCCCCGCCCACAAAACTGGCCACGCCCTCAGATCGAATGAGTCAGCAAGGCGAGTTCCCGCTAATTGTGCCTGTTTGTGGCCCTTCGAAGAGGCTCTTAAAATTAAGCCTTTTTTTAAGCACGAGGACACTAATAGGCACCTTTCAATTCTTTTAAATATTAAAAAAATGTCATTTACTAAGAAACTGACTACTGTACACCAATGAAACTAGTCAATGGTTCTGTATAGTTTTTAAAGTCATTTTCAGTTATTTAAAATCAGGTAACTCACAGGCGGTGGACTGATTAAAAGTGCGTATTTTTTGTGATGAACCCATTGTCAGCTGTATTAAACTGCACCAGGTTACCGCTCTTAAATATATCAAGGAATATTTTTAAACATTATGCTCCAAAACACTGCCCGATTGAGCTGGTTCATGGAAGATTTTACGTTTGTGATTATGTAAATAGGTTTGAGCGGAAGCTTGAACCATAACCCCACTTTGGGAAACTTGCGCGATTTTCAGCGCAATTCGCGCCCGGAAACTCTACCCCGATGTGCTGGAGTGGAGCTCGAACCCACAATCTATGGAGTCATTCAAGAAGCAGTTGGATGCAGTGGTGGAGGACTATTGTAGGTTTCTCTGGAAGGATGAGTTAGATGGACCAAAAGGCCTCCCTCCTTTTCTTATATATTTGTTCTTGGGAATACGTGTAGTGCTCGTGAGGCCCTGAAAAGGTGGTCATTGGCCTGCTTCTTGAACTGCTGCAGTCTTTATGGCAGTACTGCTCCCACAGTGATGTTTTTTAAAATTTGTTTATGGATCTGGGCGTCGCTGGTAAGGCCAGCATTTATTGCCCATCCCTAATTGCCCTCGAGAAGGTGGTGGTGAGCTGCCTTCTTGAACCGCTGCAGTCCGTGTGGTGAAGGTACTCCCATACTGCTGTTAGGGAGGGAGTTCCTGGATTTTGACCCAGCGACGATGAAGGAATGGCGATATATTTCCAAGTCAGGATGGTGTGTGACTTGGAGGTGGTGGTGTTCCCATGCGCCTGCTGCCCTTGTCCTTCTAGGTGGAAGAGGTCGCGGGTTTGGGAGGTGCTGCCGAAGAAGCCTTGGCGAGTTGCTGCAGTGTTCGGTAGGGAATCAGCGAATCCCGGGATTTTGACCCAGTGGCGATGAAGTGGTGATCTGTGTCTTAGTCAGGTTAGCCTGTGACTTGGAAAGGAACTTGGAGATGATGGTGTTCCCTGACATCTGTACTTATCTTTGTGAATTTAAGACAGTGTTTAAATCCACCAGTAGTTATTTGATGACTTAACATGGCTTAGCTATTTAAAATAATTTATACCTTCTGAAACTGATGTAAAAACACTGGAAAAAAATTCTGCAAACTGCAGTATGCTAACCAGGTTTTGCTCATTTCAGTTTAAAAGTACAACTTTCATGTATTCACACATCAAAATAAACGCAGCCACATGTGTTTAACTGGGTCTACAATCAGTCTCGCCATTTTAGATCATAAATCTTACTGCAAATGGTTCCTGATTTTGACAACAATTCTAAAGCTAGCTTTTAATATGATGTGAGAATGGAGGGTGTTGGAGGGTGAAGGAGGGGTGGAAGGGTGGAGGAGGGTGGAAGAGGGGTGGTGGAGGAGGGTGAAGGAGGGGTAGTGGAGGGGGGAGGAGGGTGGAGGAGGGGTGGTGGAGGAGGGTGAAGGAGGGGTAGTGGAGGGGGGAGGAGGGTGGAGGAGGGGTTATGGAGGAGGGTGGAGGAGGGATGGTGGAGGAGGGATGGTGGAGGGGGAGGGGGTGGAGGAGGGTGGAGGAGGGGTGGAGGAGGGGGGAGGAGGATGGAGGAGGGGTGGTGGAGGGGGAAGGAGTGTGGAGGAGTGTGGAGTATTATGTCCGTGTATAATTGAGACACGACTGCAGGAGTTGATTATAACAAGTCTTTACTGAATGGAGACAACCTGGAAACTGAAACTGCAGAAGCCTGCTAGGGCCTTTTATACAGGGGTGGTCACTGCCGGTACTGCAGTCTGAGACCAGTTATTCCCTTAAAGGTACATACACAACAATTCCTCCCCTTTTAGATAAACAGTACATAACATTCATTTAACAACTAAATAATAACTAATTACAATTACAATTACGGTTGCTAGATTGTGGTAAACCACTGTTATACCTGTCTGTATGTGTATGTGTATTCCACTAGGTACAGGTCTGGACATGCCTCGGCTGACTCCTCCCACTATTCCAGGTATATAAGTGACTACCTCCCAGTCCCTTAGTATTCTGGACGGGTCGACCACTCGAGACTAGACCTTCATTCTTTAGTTAATAAAAGCTTGGTTGTTACTCGCTTAACCTCAGTCTTTTGAGTAATTGATGGCGCATCATAGATACATTGGTTGAAGTTAAGCAATTATAAGTTCAGTCTTTGAGGAGGCTTCCTGATTCTGTCTGGATAACGCCTCTTTGGGATATTAGGTTCTTCTGGCAAGGTTGAGTCGGGATCAATGTCATTGTTTGGTTCGTCTGCTTCCAATATCACCGATTCTGCGGTAGATGCAATTGGTACTTCGGTTTCATCGCCAGGTGTATCAGATCGTGGTGTGGAGTTGACGTTTTCCAGTGACTCTAGAATCTGGTCAGCATGGCGTCTTACAATGCTCTCTCCAACGTCCACGGTATACATTAGAGGTCCTTGCCGTGTACAGATCGTTCCTGGCTGCCATTTCTCTGTGCGGTAGTCCCGGGCCAAAACTGCTTGACCTATCTTAAAACTCCTGGTCGGCCTTTCATTCATATTCTGAAACTGCCTGTTCTCCACATCTCTTCTGACGTTTGGCTTAACCAAATCCAAGCGGCATCGTAGCCTTCGATTGAAGAACATCATGGCTGGAGTTTGGTTGGTAACCGCATGTGTCGCATTCTGGTCGGCAAACAAGAAGTTATCCACCTTGTAGGGTATATCTTCATTACACATTGCCTTGATAGCCTTCTTGAATGTTTGAACAAACCTCTCGGCCAATCCATTAGTGGCTGGATGATATGGGGCGGATGTGTAATGCTTAACACCATTGTTCTTTAAGAGCCTCCGGAACTCTTCAGACACAAACTGTGGTCCATTGTCAGAGCAAATCTGTTCAGGCAGCCCATTCCTGGCGAATATGGTTCGTAAGACTGTGATAGTTTTTTCTGTGGTGGTTGAGGACATTTTTATTACCTCTGGCCACTTTGAATGTGCATCCACCGCAATTAAAAACATCGAGTCCATAAAGGGACCAGCAAAATCAATGTGCACCCTTTGCCATGGAGATGAGGGCCACTCCCATGGATGTAGAGGGGCTTGTGGTGGGGCGTTTTGGACCTTCTGGCATCCTGTACAGCTCTTGGTCATCTCTTCGATTTCTCTATCGATTCCCGGCCACCACACAAACACTCTGGCTAAGTTCTTCATTTTTACCCCTCCCAGATGACCCTCATGAAGCTCATTGAGTACTCTATCCTTCAATTTGGGTGGAATTACTACTCTGGATCCACACATCAAGGTTCCTCTGCACACTGACAGCTGTTTTCTTCTCGGCGAGAATGCTGGCAGCAGTGGTTCGCCATGTGCTGGCCATCCTTTCACCGTTAAATCATAGACCCAGGAGAGTGTCAGGTCATTTCGTGTTTCCTTTTCTATGTTTGCATTCGTCACAGGGAGACATTCGACTATAGTCGAGTGGAATAACTCCACTGGATCCACTGCCAGTTCTTCTTCCACCGTCGGCAATGGTAGGCGCGACAATCCATCAGCATTCCCATGCTGTTTAGTTCCTTTGTACTCGATGTCATATTGGTGTGCCCCTAGGAAAAGGGACCACCTCTGTAGCCGTTGTGCCGTCATTATCGGTACGCCCTTCTGAGGGTTGAAAATGGAGACGAGAGGTTCATGATCAGTTAGTAGAGTAAATTTCTGACCGTGCAGGTAGTGATTGAACTTCTTCACCCCCCACACCAGGCTGAGGGCCTCTCTGTCAATCTGGGCGTAGTTACGCTCGGCTGAAGTTAACGAGTGTGACGCAAAAGCTATCGGCCTCTCTGAACCATCAAGGAATTTATGTGACAGTACCGCCCCAATGCCGTAGGGAGACGCATCACACGCCAGTCTTATTGGTAGTGATGGGTTGTAGTGAGCCAATACTTCTCTTGAAGTGATTAGGTCCTTACTCTTCTGAAAGGCCCGCTTACATTCATCGCTCCATTTCCATGCTACTCCCGTTCGTAGTAGGGCGTTCAGTGGATGCAGACTTGTGGACAAATTCGGCAAAAACTTATGGTAGTAATTCACCAATCCGAGGAATGACCTCAGTTGCGACACATTTTCAGGCACTGGAGCCTTAACTACCACTTCAATTTTGTCAGGGGACTTATGCAACCCCTCTTCATCAATCACGTGGCCACAATACGATATCTGTTTCTTAAAAAACTCGCACTTGGGGTGATTGGCTCGTAGTCCATGTTCACGTAGTCAAGTGAGCACCTGCTCTAGGTTGGCAAGGTGTTCACTGTCATCTTCACCTGTCACTAGGATGTCGTCCAAGTAACACTGAGTCCCCGGAATCCCTTGCAGGACTTGTTCCATCGCTCTTTGCCATATCGCCGGAGCTGATGCTACTCCGAATACCAGTCGATTATACTGGTAAAGACCTTTGTGAGTGTTTATCGTGAGATACTTCCTAGAGGATTCTTCAACCTCCATCTGCAAATATGCTTGTGCTAGGTCAATTTTTGTAAAACGCTTCCCTCCAGATAGTGAGGCGAAGATATCTTCTATCTTTGGAAGAGGATATTGTACTGTGTGAAGGACTGGGTTCACCGTCACCTTGAAGTCCCCACAGATGCGAACCTTCCTTGGCTCCTCAGACTTATTGTTTAACGTTTTCTTCATGACAGGAACGATGGGTGTCGCCCACTCGCTCCAGTCTACCTTAGATAACACGCCTGCCTTCTCCAGATTCTCCAGCTCTGCCTCGACGGCTGGGCGAATTGCATATGGTACCGGTCTTGCTTTGAAAAACTTGGGAATTGCGTTCTCCTCTATTTTTATCGAGGCGGTTACGCCTTTAAGAGTGCCCAGTTCTTGTTGAAATACCTCTTTGGCATCAGCTAAGATTGTTGACAATCGTCCAGGAGTGACGCCGTCATCCTTTTTACCAGCCACCGTCAGTGCCTGAATGGAGTGCCAGTCTAAACTTATCTTTCTGATCCATTCACGTCCCAATAACGGTGGTCCACCATCTTGCAGAATGTAGAGATACAATTTCCATATTTTCTTGCCATTGTATTCGACAGGCACCCTTATTTTTCCTCTGGGGTATACTTTTTGCCCCGTATACGTCCTCAAGACAATGGATGTCTCTCTCAAGGGTATGTGTGAGAATAGCCGCTCGTAGTCTCGTCGATTCATGACGGTTAGAGCTGATCCTGTATCCAATTCCATTTTGACTTGGGACCCTGCTATCATGAGGGTGACCCAAATGGTTCGGTGATCCTCTTTTGCGATTACGTTGTGAAGTTTGAGACAGCTTAGTCTCTTGTTCCCGGATTCACTATCGCTCATCTGGTCTTCGGAACTACTGTCCATCATCTTTTGTACTTTCCTGTACGGTTCCTTAGTAGCCTTTTTGTTGTCGTTGGTCTTCTTCCCAGACCTGCAAACTCGTGCAATGTGTCCCATCTTTCCGCATTGCCTGCATATTTTGTCCTTGGACCAGCAGTCCTTCTGGTCATGGTTTGTTCTGCCGCAGCGATAACATTTTGCAAATCCCCGTGTCATTTCGTGGGTGCCGTATTCCTGTGGCTTTTGTTGTATTTCCGCAGCTCCCCTTGCTGCTGCTTCGTATGATACTGCCACGCTGAAAGCCTTATCTAGCGTCAGCTCTTTCTCTGAGAATAACCTCTTCTGGGTTCCTTCACTAAGGAGTCCACAGACAAATTTGTCCCGTAAGGTATCTGCCAGTCCTGCTCCGAACTGGCAGTGCTTTGATAGCTTGCGTAGTTCCGTAAGGTAATCAGCATTGCTCTCATTTTTATGCTGATTTCTCCTGTGGAATTTAAATCTTTCTGCTATCAGCAGCGGTGTAGGATTTAGGTGTTCCTGTAGGATAGCAACAATTTCGTTAAAACTCTTCGCCTTCGGTTTGGCTGGAGTAATCAGGTCCCGCAATAGGCCGTACGTTCTTGCGCCCATTAAATTTAGCAATACCGATGCCTTTTTCTCATCGGCTATTTCGTTTGCCTCGCAATATACCTCGACTCTTTCCACATACGTGGTCCAGTCTTCTATTGCATTATCGAAGGCAGTGATATCGCCAGTCTTTGGCATCTTGAAAATCTAAGATGGCGCCTCCTGCGCTTTGCCTTCGTTCCCGATGGATCAAAATGGTGCCTCCCGCGCTTTTCCTTCTTCCCCGCCGAGTTAAGATGGCCCCTCCCGCGCTTTCCCGCCGCTGCCGCTGCTGCCAATGCTGTTGCTGGTGATTATATATATTTTACTATCCTGTAATGGCGACGCCCTATGGTCTTTGCGCCTCCCCGATCGCTGCTGCCAACGCCGCTCTCCACGGTATTTTTATTTTTCTATTGCGCTTCAATATTTGCTCCGTTAATTGAAGAACCATTCCCGTCATGGAGCGGATCCTCTGGGACACTTCCCTCCCTCTTCTTAGGTCCGAACGCTGCCCGGCTTTGAAGCACCGGCCGCGCCCTGTGTGCTCCACCCTCTCTCTCTCTCTTTGCTCCCTGACTCGCTGCCCGGCCCCGTTGCAGAGCCACCCGATCGAGCCCTAGCCTGCCGCAACCCAGGAAGGATCAGTGCACTACCTGCCACCAGCCCGATTAGCTGGGAAACCACAGACTGGAGAACCAAGCCTGTCTCTCGACAGTCTCTCCTGCAATTTTTCAATTCGATGATTTGGAGGGCGGTTGCCCACGGTCGACGCCCGTTTCTCGAGTTTCTTTGGATTATTTTTTTTTCTTTCTTCTGGCTCCGACCTTCAATAACGTCGTCTGAGGTGCTGCTGAGTTGCAGGTAAGTTCGTTTCTTACTCGTCGCCAGTATTATGTCCGTGTATAATTGAGACACGGACTGCAGGAGTTGATTATAACAAGTCTTTACTGAATGGACAACCTGAAAACTGAAACTACAGAAGCCTGCTAGGGCCTTTTATACAGGGGTGGTCACTGCCGGTAATGCAGTCTGAGACCAGTTATTCCCTTAAAGGTACATACACAACAATGATAAGAACATAAGAAATAGGAGCAGGAGTAGGCCAATCGGCCCCTCGAGCCTGCTCCGCCAATCGGCCCCTTGAGCCTGCTCCGCCATTCAATAAGATCATGGCTGATCTGATCCTAACCGCCAATCCACTATCACAGAACCATCTCCTGAATCTAACAGAATTAGACACACGAAATAGGAGCAGGATCAGGCTACACGGCCCCTGGGCCCGCTCCGCTACACACAGGGCCATGACCGATCCGAACCTAGACTCATGTCCAAATTCCTGCCCGCTCCCCGTAACCCTTAATTCCCTTCACTTCTAGGAAACTGTCTATTTCTGTTTTAAATTTATGTAATGATGTAGCTTCTACAGCTTTTTGGGGCAGCATATTCCATGGACCTACCACCCTCTGAGTGAAGTAGTTCCTCCTCATCTCAGTTTTGAAAGAGCAGCCCCTTATTCTAAGACTATGCCCCCTAGTTCTAGTTTCACCCATCATCGGGAACATCCTCCCCGCATCCACCCGGTCCAACCCCTTCACAATCTTATATGTTTCAATAAGATCGCCTCTCATTCTTCTGAACTCCAATGAGTAGAGTCCCAATCTACTCAACCTCTCCTCATATGTCCATCCCCTCATCCCCGGGATTAACCGAGTGAACCTTCTTTGTACTGACTCGAGAGCAAGTATGTCTTTTCTTAAGTATGGACACCAAAACTGTACTCAGTATTCCAGGTGCGGTCTCACCAATACCTTGTACAACTGAAGCAATACCTCCCTATTTTTATATTCTATCCCCCTAGCAATGAAAGCCAACATTCCATAATAATAATAATTCAACTTTATTGTCATTGTACAAGTACATGAACAACGAAATGTGATCTTGCAAGCTCCCATGAGTCCAGTACAAATAACATTAACACTAAACGTAAATAGCACCGTCCTGGGAGAAGCAAAGCCGCTGCGTCTGTGCGCGCCGCCATTCCATTTCCACTATTCCTCCTGTCCGACAATCTTCAGCCCAACGCCCGGGCCTGCTCACCAGCCGCCCCTCCCGGGGCTCCTTCTGTGACCTTCTCACCAACCGCCCCTCCTCGGGGCTCCTTCTGTGACCTTCTGCACCTGGTCTTCCCTGATGGTTCACTCCTCCAGGTACTAACCAGGCCTGTGCTCTGCTTAACTTCCAAGCCTTGCCAGTGACCCTGTCCCTAGTCCCAGGAACTCCATTGGTCTCCTTAATCACTTGCTGTACCTTCATACTAACCTTTTGAGTTTCGTGCACCAGGACCCCCAGATCCCTTTGTACTTCAGTACTTTCCAGTTTCTTGCCATTAAGATAATAACTTGCTCTACGATTTTTCCTGCCAAAGTGCATAACCTCACACTTTCCAGTATTGTATTCCATCTGCCAAATCTCTGCCCACTTACTTAGCCTGTCTATGTCCCCTTGCAGGTTTTTTATGTCCTCCTCACTCACTACTTTCCCTCCCATCTTAGTATCATCTGCAAACTTTGATATGTTACACTCGGTCCCCTCCTCCAAATCGTTAATATAGATTGTAAAGAGTTGGGGACCCAGCACTGACCCCTGTGGAACACCACTAGTTACTGATTGCCAGTCCGAGAATGAACCATTTATCCCAACTCTCTGCCTTCTGTTAGATAGCCAATCCTCTATCCATGCCAGATATTACCCCCAATCCCATGATTTTTTATCTTAAGCAATAATCTTTTGTGTGGCACCTTGTCAAATGCCTTTTGGAAGTCTAAATACACTACGTCCACTGGTTCCCCTTTATCCACCCTATATGTTACTTCCTCAAAGAACTCCAGCAAATTTGTCAAACATGACTTCCCCTTCATAAAACCATGCTGACTTTGTCCTATTAAATTATGATTATCCAAATGTCCTGTTACTGTCTCCTTAATAATGGACTCCAATATTTTACCTACCACAGATGTTAGGCTAACCGGTCTATAGTTTCCAGCCTTTTGTCTACTGCCCTTTTTAAATAAGGGCGTTACATTAGCAGTTTACCAGTCTGCCGGGACCTTTGCAGAGTCCAGGGAATTTTGGAAAATTATTACCAATGCATCCACAATCCCTATCGCCACTTCCCTCAAGACCCTAGGATGTAAGCCATCAGGTCCAGGTGATTTATCCGCCTTGAGTCCCATTATTTTACCGAGTACCACTTCCTTAGTGATTTTGATCGTGTTTAGCTCCTCCCCCCCATAGCCCCCTGTTTGTCCAGTGTTGGGATATTCTTAGTGTCCTCTACTGTAAAGACTGATGTAAAATATTCATTCAATGTTTTTGCCATCTCCATATTTCCCACCATTAATTTCCCGGTCTCATCCTCTAAGGGACCAACATTTACTTTAGCCACCCTTTTTCTTTTTATATAACTATATAAATCAAATCACATTTGTTTTTGTGTCTCAAGAAAACATTTGAGTCGTGTTTTATCAATGAGGAAAAATTCTTGACTTACCCTTTAATTAATTCAAATTAAATTAAATCAAATCAATCCCACCAATTACACTACAGTTAAATGATATACTTAAGGGCCCTGGTTTACAAACAGTCCCCGCTACACCACAGACACCCTCTAAACCACAGACCACAGAGTTTAAGTTCGGAAAAAGAGAGAAATACTCACCAACCAATCACTTGCCTGCTTTCTGGTGACGTCAGACTTTGATTACTTTTTACTTCTCTCTCTCCCTCCCTCGGAGATTGGTAAACCTACTTGCTGCCGCTGCCTCTTGTAGTCACTCCGATGCTGCCTCGCTCCACTGAGGTCCGCCGCTGCTGCCGCTGTGAGGCCTACCTGCTGCCGCCGCAT
The DNA here is from genome assembly GCF_052327205.1 of Somniosus microcephalus. Lineage (NCBI taxonomy): Eukaryota > Metazoa > Chordata > Chondrichthyes > Squaliformes > Somniosidae > Somniosus > Somniosus microcephalus. Next base: position 251,088,015 of record NC_140995.1, on the reverse strand, counting down.
CTTGTAGTCACTCCGCCGCTGCCTCGCTCCACTTAGGTCTGCTGCCGCTGTGAGGCCTACCTGCTGCCGCCGCCTCTTGTAGTCGCTCCGCCACTACCTCGCTCCACTGAGGTCCGCCGCCGCTGCCGCAGTGTCAAGAATGGGCAGAAAAGTGGCAGATAGAATTTAATACAGAGAAATGTGAGGTGATGCATTTTGGCAGAAGGAACAGGGAGAGGCAATATACACTTAATGGCACAGTTTTAAAGATTGTGCAGGGACAGAGGGACCTGGGAGTTAATGTGCATAGGTCCCTGAAGGTGGCGGGATATATTGAGAGAGTGGTTAACAAAGCATATGGGGGAAGAATTCGGTTGCTTAGCGCCTCCCGTTAGTGCCCTAAGAGGGCGCTAATGGGGCGCAAAGCAACTAACGCCTGGGCGTGGCGATGTTTGCACCGCTCGCGAAATTGACCAGACATTTTGCGGCGGCACTAAACACTACCACCACGATCTCCTGTGCCCGCAGATCATGATATCAGTCGAGCGTGCAACGCCCCGGACCAGATATTGAGTGGCGCCCCCTGCCTTTCCGCCTGGCGCTAGCAACGACAGGTTGAGGGGAGCGTTTTGTCGTCGGGAAGGGACTGGGGGAGCGCTATTTAAAGGCGGCCGCTTCCAGCCTTTTTTTGTCGGCGACATTTTTGCACCACGCATTCTGAGAGAGAGAGAGAGAGACTTCTGGATAGATTCAGCGCTGTGTGAAGGAGTTTTGGGTACTGAGCAGCACTTTGCAGGTTCATTTTGATTTGACCTTACTTGCATCGATTTAGAGGAGACTGTGGGGGCTGCACTCTGAGCTCTTTCCCTGGGCCTCTCCATTGTTCTTTCCAGCAGATTTGATGTACAGGTCTCTCCAGGCCGAGATTCAAGGCTGCAATGACCAGGGTGTGGATGGAGAGCAAGATCGACCCTCCCCTTTAAGAACTGGCCGGTGCCAGTGTGTCTGTGTTCCATTGCTGACTGACATCACATGAGCTTCACCAGCGCTCTGAGCTAATGCCTCGCTCCTCAGCGTTAGCGCCTTAAGAGAGATGTGTAGCGCCTGATTTAGCGCTCCAATCACCTCCAGGGGCGATAGAAGCCAAGTTTGCAGTCGGAGGTGATAATTAGCGCCAGGCGCTAAACTTTGCACCCGGCCGATAATCGCGCCCCAAACGGGGCGATACCGAATTTCTCCCCCAAGGGATCTTGGGCTTCATAAATAGAGGTATTGAGTACAAAAGTAGAGAAGTTATGCTGAACTTTTATAAAGTGCTGGTTAGGGCACAACTGGAATATTGCTTCCAGTTCTGGTCACCACACTTTTGGAAGGGTGTGAAGGCCCTTGAGAGGGTGCAGAGGAAATTTACCAGAATGGTTCCGTGAATGGGGATCTTAGCTACAAGGACAGGTTGGAGAAGTTGGATTTGTTTTCATTAGAGCAAAGAAGGTTGAGGGATGATTTGATTGAGCTGTACAAGATTATGATGGGTTTGGATAGGCTAGACGGGGAAAGGCTGTTCCCACTAGCTGATGGTACAAGGACTAGGGGACACAGATTTAAGGTTTTGCGCAAGAGATACAGGGGTGACGTGAAGAAAAACTTTTTTATGCAGCAAGTGGTGATGACCTGGAATTCACTGCCGACGGAAGAGGTGGAAGCAGAGACACTCAGGCCTAGAAATTAGGTTGTTTATGCCTGCGGTTAGCGCCTAAAGAGACCGAGAATTGGGGCGTTACCCAATGTTGGGGCGGGCGCAATGAAGATAGCGACAACTCCCATATTGACTATACATTTAACGCCTGCGCTAAGTGTTTGCGCGCACCCGCGAGCGCAAGCAGATCATGACGTCATTTCAATGTGCAACGCCTTTTAGGGGCGCCTGAGCGGATATTGGGTGGCGCCCGGAGCCTTTACGCCTAGCGCTATTAGTGACAGTTCGAAGGAGCGTTAGCAGGCCCTTCTCGGAGTCGGGGGGCGCTATTTAAAGGGGACAGCTCTAGTATAGAAGCTTCAGCCACTTGGCCTGTTCATTGCGATCGTTGGTGGAGAGAGTTGGCGAGCTACTGTGGAGCAGAGTTTTTGGAATTTAGCATTAGAGTACTTGAGACCTTCAAACCTGTCCGGAGCAGTTGGAGCACTAGACCTAACAGCCTTTTGACCAACTGGCATCGGAATGGGAGATGCTTTGGAGGGCGACCGCCTCATGGCCGAACACTGTGAAGGGGCAGAGAGACGGCGGGAGAGAGGGCCGGGATTGGCCAGAAGGAGGAGGGGCAATGGAGGTTGTAAAATCTGTGTGTTATATTGCAAATTATTACACAGACTACAAGAGTAAACTTTAACAGGACTTTACTATTCGAAGGTCAGGGCGAATCTGCCCAATCACTCATTACACAGCACTTATATACCGGTGTGGTCACCACCGGTATTACAGTATACCGCAGCCAAGATAAAGTAGTGCAACACCTAAAATAGTTCTCTTAAAGGTGGACGGTTACATACAATAGTTCTCTTAAAGGTAGAACGGTTACATACACTACAATCCTCCCTTTTTAGCTTACAACATACTTATTCCCCATTAAACATAACATCATAACATATATCCAACTTCATGTAAAAACAGTTCACAGATGTAGTCTCTGCGGAAATCAGTTCACAGATTCAGTCTCTGCGGAAAACAGTTCACAGATTCAGTCTCTGTGGAAAACAGTTCACAGATTCAGTCTCTGTGGAGGCGCCTCCTGTGCTTCTTGACTCGGTCTGGACACCGTCTCGGTGGTGTAGCAGTTCCCTGTGGTGTAGTCGGTTCACTTTGCTGGGGTGACTCATCCAATAGTCCTTCACTGGACTTAACAGCTTGAACTTCCGTCACTTCTGAACCAGCATTGCTGACTTCTAAAAGCTTGAGTACCTTGGGAAGTTTTTCTACTTCCAAACTGATTTGGTTCCGTTCGGAGGGACCACGTGCGTGATCTGGTAGGGGTGATAATGGTTCAGATGGGTCATCTTCTTCTGTTTCGTCTTTTCCTTTACTGCTTCTTGGAGACTCTCTGTGCTCCGCTGCCAGCCGCATGCACAGTTCCTCCTCCTCTTTCTCCTGTTGCCTTAGCAGCGTCGCCATCTCCCGGTGTTTCTTAGGCTTTTTGTGATTCTTCAGGGTTTTTGCACTTCGGAAGATTTCCCCACAAGCTGGGCAGAACAGGTCATCGTTATATTCGGTGTCGTTCAACAGGACGTGGTAATAATCGGTGTCGTCCTGAGCTAGGCCAGCGAGAGGGTCTTTTATTTCCTCCATGCCCAGCTGGACGTTAGTCAGCTTTTGTTCCAATTCCAGACATCTCTCCTGAAGAGACTTCTTCATGTGTTCAGCTTCCTCCAGCTTTTTCTGGGCTTCCTGCAAGTCTTTTACTAATGACCTCATTCGTGATTTCAATACTTCAACTTCATTCGGAGATTGATTGATCGTATTATTCAATCCCTCTACTGGAGCAGTTGTTTCAGCATTCTGTTGTTCAACATTGACGTGAGTCAGCATACTTTTGGCATCCAAGGGTTGCTCTGCTGCCATCTTCTCAGTCTGTGTTGCAACCTCAGCTATTTCAATAACTTTTGAGAGCTCCAAACCCCTCTCCTTTGAAGATTTAAGCTCATGTTCAAATTGTTCCCATTTCAGAGTCTTGTCCCTCAGCATATGAAGGAGTTGGCTGACCATTAACTCTTCTGACATCATCCGTTTCCCAGTAGCTGCAGGGATGTTTATAACCTTGCCCTGGGGCTCCTTTGCTGTTTCTACTTCGCCATCATCCGCAGCCTCCACCATTCGAATTTCCACAAATGAATCGTCCGGTGATGCTGCACCCAACTTCAGTAGGAGCTCGGAATTCATGGTGACCAAATCAGCCTTTTCTGCCTGCAATCTGCTAACAAGCGCCTTCAGTTGCTGAACATCTTGCTCCACCAGATTAGAGCACGCACCTTCAGAAACCGAATCAGCTTTGATTCGTTTGGCCTCCTCGCGCAGACGGTTTGTGTGCTCCTGCTCCCTTTTCTCCATCAGCTGCTTCTGTTGTCTTTCCAGATTCTCCCACTCTGTGTCAAAGAACTTTTTCATTGCTTTCATCTCTTGCTCAAGACGGCAACTCAATTGTTCTAATTGCTGTTGTAATTTGAAATGGAGTTGAGTTCGAGCCCGGTGTTCCTCAGAATTGTGCATGTCTGTAAACTGGACAGACTCAGAATTCTCTGTCAAACTATGTTGTTGTTGTTCAGTGGAATTCTGTTCTGAAACCTTGTTCTCCTCTGAAGCATAAGCATTTATGCACTCCTTCGTTTTTCCAACCTTAGTCAGCAAGTCCATTTTAGACTTGTCTTTCGCACCTGGGCTGGTCTTATCGTCATCAGTTTCAGAGTCTGAGCTGATTGTCTTCACCGAGTTCTCACTCGTTATTGCTTTTTGGTAGTGCCATTCCATGTTTATTTCCCTGATCCACTCCCGTCCCAGAAGTGGTGGACCTCCCTCAGGTAGTACATATAAGTCCATTCCTTGGTGTTCTTTGCCCTTGTCTCTCACCTTGACTTTTATCTTTCCGATGGGGTATACTTTATGCCCCGTGTATGTCTGCAATACGATCTTGGTATCTCTCAAGGGTATATGTGAGAATAGCTGGTTGTAATCCCTTCGATTTATGACTGATAGGGCTGATCCTGTGTCCAATTCCATTTTTACTTGGACTCCGGCTATTTTTAGCATGACTCAGATAGTTTGTAGGTCAGCTTCCTTACTTACATTGTGAATTCTCAGACTACCCAGTTCCTGGCCGTTTGGGTCTGAATCCGAATTCTGTTCATCCGAACTCTTCTCAGCCACCTTGTGTACCTTGCTGTACTTTTCCTGCGGTGACTTTTTTTTGTTGCTGGTCTTCTTTCCTGACCGGCATACTTTAGCTATGTGGCCAAGCTTGCCACATTTTCTACATTCCTGGTTTTTAAACCAGCATTGGTTCTGGTCGTGTGTTGTCTTCCCACAACGATAACATTTCGTTGTACCCGAAGTCGTTTGATCCACGCTGAGTACCGCTGCCTTCAGCTGCATTTCTGCAGTGCCTCTCGCTGCGGCTTCGTGCGATGCTGCAATAAGGACAGCCTTATCAAGTGTAAGATCGTTCTCTTCTAGCAGTCGCTTTTGTGTTCCTTCCTTTGACAACCCGCACAAGAACTTGTCTCTCAATGCCTCTGTCAGATTTTCCCCAAACTGACAGTATTTCGCTAATCTACGCAGTTCAACCAAGTATTCCGCGTTGCTTTCCTCTTTCCGTTGCGTTCTCGCATAAAATTTGAATCGTTCCGCCAACATCAGCGGTGTGGGGTTCAAATGATCCTTCAGGACAGCAACAATATTAGCAAAAGTCTGATCCGCCGGTTTAGCTGGTGATAGAAGATGCTTCAATAGCCCGTATGCCTTCGCCCCCATTGAGTTTAGTAAGGTTAGAGCTTTATCATCATCTGCTATTTTATTGGCCTCACAATATACCTCGATGCATTCTACATACGTGGCCCAATCTTCCACCTCGGAATCGAAGTCGTTGATGTTACCATGCTTAGGCATCTTCACTATCTTTCTGAGAAACAACAACGAATTTGTTCGTTACTTTTTTTTTCCAAAAATGGCGGTTTCCCGCGCTTGTCTTCTTCCCCGCCCACTTTCAAAATGGCGGTTTCCCGCTCCTGTCTTCTTCCCCGCCTACTGGCGGCTTCCCGTGTTTCTTCCCCTGGCGGGAGGGGTAAGCTTTGCTCTCGGGCGACGACCGCTGGCTTTCGGGGTTCGCAGCCTGCGCGCCGGCTTCAGTGCGTTCCTTGTTCCCTTTTCTCGGTAGGGCAACCGGCGCTGGGTACAACCCGTTGGCGGCGAACAGTTCCAGCCGCTGGGCGGAATCTCGCTCGGTCTCCCTCGCTCGGTCCCGTTCCCCCTCGCTCGGGCTCTGTCTCTCCCGCTCGCTCGGGCTCTGTCTCTCCTTCAGCGGCTTCCAATCGTGCCTCCCAGCCCTCTCGCAGTCCGGTCCTTTCCTCCCCCGGCTGCGGCTGAGTTCTCCGCGGTTTTATTTATTTATTATTTTTTTTATTTCTTCCCGCGCCTTACGATCCCGGTCGCAGCGCCTCGCGGCCTCGGTAGCTGCCCGGCCTTTTTCGCCGGTCGCGGTCGAGCTGTCTCACGACGCTGTTGCGTCTCCCAGCCCGCTTGTAGCCCGGTCTCTCACACCGGCCGCGTTCCCGCTTGTAGCCCGGTCTCTCACACCGGCTGCGTTCCCGCTTGTACCGCGGCTTCCGTGCCCTACGCTGCCCCAGTCTCAGCGTCTCTGGCCCCGACTTCTGTCCGGCTCCTTTCCCCCGACCGTGGTCGAGTTCACCGCCCTTATCCTCCGTTTCTTTTTATTTCCCCCCTACTCACAGTCAACGTGGCCGACTTGCTTCTCGTGGCTGCTCGGCTCACTCACCACCGTGACAGAAGGGACGATCACTGCCTGTTGCTGATGGAAGGCTTTGTGTCTGAATTCTTCCTTCTTCCTTGCTCTGCAGACTCGAGTCTTCTCTCAGCAGAACGACGAGGGCGGATGCCTCTTCTCGACGCTCGTTAACTGCTTCGGATGTCTCGCTGCCGCAGGGTAAGATCGAACTCGTCGCCACTGTAAAATCTGTGTGTTATATTGCAAATTATTACACAGACTACAAGAGTAAACTTTAACAGGACTTTACTATTCGAAGGTCAGGGCGAATCTGCCCAATCACTCATTACACAGCACTTATATACCGGTGTGGTCACCACCGGCATTACAGTATACCGCAGCCAAGATAAAGTAGTGCAACACCTAAAATAGTTCTCTTAAAGGTAGAACGGTTACATACACTACAGAGGTCAGCCAATCCGAGGGTATGCTGCGAGGGTCTTTAGGCAGCAGGTGTCATACCTTGACATGTCGGAGGAGCAGTGTGTGCGAAGGCTCCGAATCGGGAGGGACGTTGTTACTGAGCTGTGCCACCTGCTTGCTGAGGATCTGCAGCCGCGTCTACGGTGCAGGACCTCTCTGTCGGTGGCCGTTAAACTGACTGTTGCCCTCAATTTTTATGGCAACGGATCCTTTCAGTCAGCCATTGGGGACATTGCGAATATCTCTCAGGTTGCAGTCCACTGTTGCATCCGGCAAGTTACAGCTGCCCTTTATAGGCGAGGGCGTCAATTCATCACCTTCCCTCTGACCCTGGAGAAGCAGACGGAGCGCGCGCAGGGCTTCGCTGCTATTGTGGACTTCCCCATGGTGCAGGGGGTGATTGACTGTACACACGTGGCTTTGAGGGCGCCATTCCAGAATCCTGAGGACTTCCGCAGCCGCAAGGGGTTCCACTCCCTCAACGTGCAGCTGGTCTGTGACCACCGCCAAATCATCATGGCAGTCAACGCCCAATTCCCAGGGAGCAGCCATGATGCCTTTATCTTGCGGTAGACCTGTTTGTGACCTTTTTGAGGGGCCGGCTCGACCACGAGGCTGGCTTATTGGGGACAAGGGCTATCCTCTCTGCCCATGGCTGATGACACCACTCTGTGTGTCTGCCACCCCAGCAGAAGAGCTGTTCAACAGCAGCCATCAGGCGACCAGGAACATTGTAGAGCACACTATTGGTGTGCTCAAAAAGCGTTTCCGATGGCTTGACCATTCGGGGGGAGCCCTGCAGTACTCGCCGGAGCAAGTGGGTCACATCGTCATCGTCTGCTGCATGCTCCACAACTTGGCGATTCGACGCACCCAGCCAATTCCAGCTGTCCCTCAACGACCAGCAGAGCAGGTGGTCGAGGAGGAGGAGGAGGAGGAGGAGATGGAGGAGGAGGAGCATGCGGATGAGGATGAGGAGGAGGAGGAGGAGAAGGAGGAGGAGGAGGAGGAAGATGGAAGGGCTCCTGAAAGTGGAAGGGCCATCCGTCAGAGGCTCATGAGGACTCGTTTCGAGGCCCCTCTGGCGGAATGATGAGTGTCTTTACTCCTGCGCACTTTGGATGTTTGAAAGCCTCTGAAGGCCAGCATCACTGTAATTAGTCACGTGCACCATAGCACATTTAAACTTCTCTTTATTGTCACAAAAGTCTTTCATTACAGCAAAACAACGTCATGGCAACAGAAACCATAACTAACAAAATAACAGTTAACTCTTCGGGAAAGCCGCAAAACGAAACAAACCATTTCCAACAATTACAACAGGTGAGGGTGTCCTTGAATTTGGCCAAAGAAACGTCTCAGCACCTCCCTCTACTGCTGGCCCCTTGATGGAGAACGACTTCTCTTTCGCGGTCGGCCCCTTCCCTCCCTGCTGCTCCTACGTAATTGAACCCCAGTGGCGGGGTGAAGGCTGGGGGACGCCTGCTGACTGTGTGGAAGCGCAGAAGCCCCTGAGGGACGGCCTGGCCGACCTCTGGTCTTGGAGGGTGCGGACGCAGGATGCTTGATGTGACCATGGCTGGAAGCAGTGTGCCCTGCAGGTGGTGGCAGCTGCACTGCAGACGTACCAGCGCTGGCATGTGGAATGGTCACCTGCCGAGAGAGGACACCTGCACCATGGTCGGACGACACACTGGCTCTCTGAGGGGACCGGCTCGGCTCATCTGCCACAATCGCATGCTCCACTGATTCCTGGCCTTGTATGGGACTGGAAGGGCCGGGGTGATCCTAGCTGATGCAGAGAGGGTGGCTACAGTGAGAGTTCGCGTTGCCTCAATCTGGGTGTGGACAAGCCCAGCAAGTGACTGCGTGGCAGCAGTGAGGACCTGTGAGCCAGGTGCCAGTGCTTCGGAGAAGCCCTGGACAGTTCTTTCCATTGCTTCGGACAAGGCCGGTGCCGACCGCTCCACTGCCTCGGACAAGCCCTGGACAGACCTTTCCAGGGATTGTCCGAGGCCCTGAACAGTCCTTTCCATAGCAGCCTCGAAGCCCTGGACAGTCCTCTCCATTGTTGGCCCGAAGCCCTGGACAGTCCTCTCCATTGTTGGCCCGAAGCCCTGGACAGTCCTCTCCATTGTTGGCCCGAAGCCCTGGAGAGTCCTGTCCATTGTTGCCCCGAAGCCCTGGACAGTCCTCTCCATTGTTGGCCCGAAGCCCTGGAGAGTCCTCTCCATTGTTGCCCCGAAGCCCTGGAGAGTCCTGTCCATTGTTGCCCCGAAGCCCTGGAGAGTCCTCTCCATTGTTGCCCCGTGTATCTATTGACTGAGGCATCCTCCCCACTGCAGCCATCAGCTCAGTGTGCCTGAGCCGGGCCTGGGTGCTCATTTCAGCCAGGCGACGCACCTCCTCTGCACTCTGTGCAGCAGTCATCACTACCTGCCTTGCCCTCCGGGGAGCCGGTGGCCGAACTTGCCTACCCCCCTTGCGTTGCTGCATGTCACTTGTTCCGGCAACTGGCTGATCCTCAGAGCACCCCCCCCTCCCCTCCAGGGAACTACTATCCCCAGTCTGTAGATGTGTATGCTCCCCTGAGATTGGAACGGATGGTCCGGCTTCCTCCTGATCCTCGCCTCCGGAGGCACTGGCACTGGCAGCTTCAGGGCGTTGAGCCCGAGTTGGTGATGCATCATCTGAAAGCAGGGAGGTGGAAGAGTGGCTTTAGCAAAAGGACAGGTTGGCGGAAAGGCATGCCAGATTGCGGCAAGGCTCTGACATGGCTGCACACTGAGGAAGCATGCTGGCGGGGGGACCAAGTGGAAGGAAACAGCTGAAAAAGGAGAGAGCCTTACCCTCCCTGTCGGAAATGGGGTCGGCAGCTGCAGTGGTAACAGGACCAGATAGACGTCCTCCAAGAATCTGGTGCACTCTCTCCTCGAGATCCGTGAGAGTGACCACTTGTGGAGGTCCGCCACCGGTTCGACTCTGGTCCTTTCGCCTCGCCACCAGCTTGGACTGCAGGGGAAAGAAGGGGAAGTTCTGTAACATGATGCCTTGAGAGATCATCTCATGCCCCCCATTGTGCAAGAGCCCTTACATGAGGCCTTGAGAGATCATCTCATGCCCCCCATGGTGCAAGAGCCCTTACATGAGGCCTTGAGAGATCATCTCATGCCCCCCATGGTGCAAGAGCCCTTACATGAGGCCTTGAGAGATCATCGCATGCACCCCATGGTGCAAGAGCCCTTACATGAGGCCTTGAGAGATCATCTCATGCCCCCCATGGTGCAAGAGCCCTTACATGATGCCTTGAGAGATCATCTCATGCCCCCCATGGTGCAAGAGCCCTTACATGAGGCCTTGAGAGATCATCTCATGCCCCCCATGGTGCAAGAGCCCTTACATGAGGCCTTGAGAGATCATCGCATGCCCCCCATGGTGCAAGAGCCCTTACATGAGGCCTTGAGAGATCATCTCATGCCCCCCATGGTGCAAGAGCCCTTACATGAGGCCTTGAGAGATCATCTCATGCCCCCCATGGTGCAAGAGCCCTTACATGAGGCCTTGAGAGATCATCGCATGCCCCCCATGGTGCAAGAGCCCTTACATGATGCCTTGAGAGATCATCTCATGCCCCCCATGGTGCAAGAGCCCTTACATGAGGCCTTGAGAGATCATCTCATGCCCCCCATGGTGCAAGAGCCCTTACATGAGGCCTTGAGAGATCATCGCATGCCCCCCATGGTGCAAGAGCCCTTACATGAGGCCTTGAGAGATCATCGCATGCCCCCCATGGTGCAAGAGCCCTTACATGAGGCCTTGAGAGATCATCTCATGCCCCCCATGGTGCAAGAGCCCTTACATGAGGCCTTGAGAGATCATCGCATGCCCCCCATGGTGCAAGAGCCCTTACATGAGGCCTTGAGAGATCATCGCATGCCCCCCATGGTGCAAGGGCCCTTACATGTGGCCTTGAGTGAAATGTCCATGTGTGTGCCCAGAAAGGGCCACGGGTGCTTGCTGACAGATGGCCATTGGGGCATCATGGCAACAGGGTCCTCGAAGTTAGGTGCGGATGGAGGGAATCAGAAGTTTGCATAACCAACACTCACCCTAACGACCCGAGTGAGGTCGTTGAATTTCTTCCTGCACTGAACAGGGGTCCTGGTCGCCATACTGCTGGAGTTGACCCTCAGAGAAGCCTCCCTCCAAGATCGCCGGTAAGCCTTTTGATTCGGCCTCTTGCCATTGTCAGGACACAGAACATCTCGACGGCGCTCAACTGCAGACACCAACTGGTCCAGAGCCTCAGTGCTGAAGCGCTCTGCTCTCTGTCTCACCTTCTCCATCCTGACCAAGTTTCTTGCGCCAGAGAAGGGCGAGCGCCGATTCTGAGGCCTGCAGGGCGTTGAGTGTAGCAGCTCAGGCTGACTGACCCACCCCTTTAAGAGCCGGCCGGCGCCTGGAAGTCTCGTGGTTTCCGGAAATTGAGATCACCTGCGCTGCGCCCGTCCGCGCCGATATTGGGTAGCGCCTGAACTTTTGCGCCTTAGGAGCCCCGTGCAATGTCTGAGTTTGCGCCTCAATCCCCTTTGGGGGCGATGCAACCCAATATCTCGCCAGGCAGCGATAAGTTTCGTCTGGCTATAAACTTTGCGCAGCGCCAGTTCTAACGCCTCAAGCGGGGCTATACCCAATTTCTAGGCATCAATGTTTTCAAGGGGAGACTGGATAGGCACTGGGGAAATAAACTTGCAGGGCTACAGGGATAGAGCGCGGAAAAGGAACTGACTGAATTGCTCTACAGAGAGCTGGAACGGACTCGATGGGCCGAATGGCCTCCTTCTGTGCCGTTGTGACTCTATATAGGGGGAAAAATTCGGTTGCTTTGTGCCTCCCATTAGAGGGCGCTAATGGGGTGCAAAGCAACTAGCGCCCGGGTGCGGCGATGTTTGCGCCGCTCACGAAATTGACCAGACATTTTGCGGCGGTGCTGAAAACTACTGGCACGATCTCCTGCGTCCGCAAATCGTGATGTCAGTCGAGAGTGCAACGCCCTGGTAGCGCCCCAGACCGGATATTGAGTGGCGCCCCCTGCCTTACTGCCTGCCGCTAGCAACAACAGTTTGAAGGGAGCATTTTGCAGTCGGGAAGGGACTAGGGGAGCGCTATTTAAAGGCGACCGCTTCCTGCCTTTTTTTGTTGGTGACATTTTTGCACCACGCATTCTGAGAGAGAGAGAGAAACTTCTGGAGAGATTCAACACTGTGTGAAGGAGTTTTGGGTACTGAGCTGCACTTTGCAGGTTCATTTTGATTTGAGCTTCCTTGCATCGATTTAGAAGAGACTGTGGGGGCTGCACTCTGAGCTCTTTCCCTGGGCCTCTCCATTGTTCTTTCCAGCAGAATTGATGTCCAGGTCTCTCCAGGTCAAGATTCAAGGCTACAATCAGCAGGGTGTGGATGTCGAGCAAGATCGACGCTCCCCTTTAAGAACTGGCCGGCGCCATTGTGTCTGTGTTCCATTGCTGACTGACATCACATCAGCTTCGCCAGCGTTCTGAGGTAGCGCCTCGCTCCTCGGCATTTGCGCCTTAAGAGAGGTGTGTAGCACCTGATTTAGCGCTCCAATCACCTCCAGGGGTGATAGAAGCCAAGTTTTCAGTCTTGTGGAGAGTATTCCATCACACTCCTGACTTGTGCCTTGTAGATGGTGGAAAGGCTTTGGGGAGTCATGAGGTGAGACACACGCCACAAAATACCTAGCCTCTGACCTGCTCTTGTAGCCATAGTATTTATGTGGCTCGGCCAGTTAAGTTTCTAGTCAATGGTGACCCCCAGGATGTTGATGGTGGGGGATTTGGCGATGGTAATCCCATTGAATGTCATGGGGAGTTGGTTAGACATTCGCTTTTTGGAGATAGTCATTGCCTGGCACTTGTGTGGCGTGACTGTTACTTGCCACTTATCAGCCCTAGCCTGAATGTTGTCCAGGTCTTGCTGCATGCAGGCTTAGACTGCTTCATTATCTGAGGAGTTGCGAATGGAACTGAACACTGTGCAGTCATCAGTGAACATCTACACTTCTGAACTTATGATGGAGGGAAGGACGTTGATGAAGCAGCTGAAGGTGGTTGGGCCTCGGACACTGTCCTGCGGAACTCCTGAAGCAATGTCCTGGGGCTGAGATGATTGACCTCCAACAACCACAGCAATCTTCCATTCTACAGTATTTACAGTAGAGGAAGAGAATAACATGCTGGAAATCCCAAAGAAACTAATATTGAATCGGGGACAGGGACTCGATAAAATTAACGTAAGTAAAATAACAGTAATGAAGAAAATAATGGCATTAAAGAGTGAGAAATCCCCAGGGCCAGATGGTTTCCATCCCAGAGTTTTAAAGGAAGTAGGTGAGCACATTGCAGATGCCCTAACTATAATCTTCCAAAGTTCTCTTGATTCAGGAACGGCCCCTTTAGATGGAAAATAGAAACATAGAAGATAGGAGCAGGAGTAGGCCATTCGGCCCCTCGAGCCTGCTCCGCCATTTAATAAGATCATGGCTGATCATCCAAATTCAGTACCCTGTCCCTGCCTTCTCCCCATATCCCTTGATCCCTTTAACCTTAAGAAATATATCTAACTCCTTCTTGAATATATTTAATGAATTGGCCTCAACTGCCTTCTGTGGCAGAGAATTCCACAGGTTCACCACTCTCTGGGTGAAGAAATTCCTCCTCATCTCAGTCCTAAATGGCTTACCCCTTATCCTTAGACTGTGACCCCTGGTTCTGGACTCCCCGACCATCAGGAACATCCTTCCTGCATCTAGTCTGTCCAGGCCTGACAGAATTTTATAAGTTTCAATGAGATCCCCTCTCATTCTTCTAAACTCTAGCGAATATAAGCCTAATCGTCCCAATCTCTCCTCATACGTCATTCCTGCCATCCCAGGTGTCAACCTGGTGAATCTTCGCTGCACTCTCTCCATGGCAAGAACATCCTTCCTCAGATAAGGCGACCAAAACTGCACACAATACTCAAGGTGTGGTCTCACCAAGGCCCTGTACAACTGCAGCAAGACATCCTTGCTCCTGTACTCGAATCCTCTCACTGTGAAGGCCAACATACCATTTTCCTTCTTAACCGCCTGCTGCACCTGTATGCTTACCTTCAGCGACTGGTGCACAAGGAAACCCAGGTCTCGTTGCACTTCCCCTTCTCCCAATCTATTGCCATTCAGATAATAATCTGCCTTCCTGTTTTTGCCACCAAAGTGGATAACCTCGCATTTATCCACATTATACTGCATCTGCCATGCATCTGCCCAATCACCCAACCTGTCCAAATCATACTGGAGATTCTCTGCATCCTCCTCACAGCACACACGCCCACCCAGCTTTGTGTCATCTGCAAAGTTGGAGATATTACATCTAGTTCCCTCGTCTAGATCATTAATATATATTGTGACCAGCTGGGGTCCAAGGACCGATCCCTGCGGTACCTAACTAGTCACTAGCTGCCACTCGGAAAAAGACCTGTTTATTCCAACTCTTTGCTTCCTGTCTGCCAACCAGTTCTCTATCCAAGTCAGTACCTTACCCCCAATCCCATATGCTTTAAATTTACTTGCTAATCTCTTATGCGGGACCTTATTGAAAGCCTTCTGAAAGTCCAAATACACCACATCCACTGGTTCTCCCTTATCTATTCTACCAGTTACATCCTCAAAAAATTCCAGTAGATTAGTCAAGTACGATTTACCTTTTGTAAATCCATGTTGACTTTGTCCGATCCTGTCACTGTTTCCCAAGTGCTCTGCTATTACACCTTTTATAATGCACACTAGCATTTCCCCCACTACCGATGTCAGGCTTACCGGTCTATAATTCCACGTTTTCTCTCTGCCACCTTTTTTAAATAGTGAGGTTACATTAGTTACCCCCCAATCCATGGGAACTGTGCCAGAGTCTATAGAATTTTGGAAGATGACCAGCAATCCATCTACTATTTCTAGGGCCACTTCCTTAAGTACCCTAGCATGTAGATTATCAGGCCCTGGAGATTTATCGGCCTTCAATCCTGGCAATTTCCCTAACACAATTTCCCTACAAATACTGATTACATTCAGGTCCTCCCTCTCATTAGACGCTATGTTCCCCAACATCTCTGGGAGGTTATTTGTGTCCTCCTTTGTGAAGACAGAACCAAAGTATGTATTTAATTGCACAGCCATTTCTTTGTTCCCCATTATAAATTCCCCTGATTCTGACTGCAAGGGACCTACGCTTGACTTCACCAATCTTTTTCTCTTCACATATCTATAGAAGCTATTACAGTCAGTTTTTATGTTACCTGCAAGCTTACTCTCATATACTATTTCCCCCTCTTAATTAATCCTTTTGTCCTCCTTTGCTGAATCCTAAACTGCTCCCAATCCTCAGGTTTGCTGCTTTTTATGACCAATTTATATGTCCTCTCCTTGGATCTTATGCTATCCCTAATTTCCCTTGTTAGCCACGGTTGCACCACCTTTTTTGTTTTATTTTTATGCCAGACAGGGATGAAGAAATTCTGTAGTTCACCCATGCGATCTTTAAATGTTTGCCATTGCCTATCCACCATCAACCCTTTAAGTAACGTTCCCCAATCCATTCTAGCCATCTCGCGCCTCATACCATCGTAGTTTCCTTTATTTAAATTCAGGACCCTAGTCTCTCAGTCAACTACTTCACTCTTCATCTTAATGAAGAATTCTATCATATTATGATCACTCCTCCCCAAGGGGCCTCGCACAACAAGATTGCTAATCAATCCTTTCTCATTAAATAATACCCAGTCTAAGATGGCCTGATCTCTAGTTGGTTCCTCGACATATTGGTCCAGGAAACCATCCCGTAAACACTCCAGGAATTCCTCCTCCACTGTATTGTTACTAATTTGGTTAGCCCAATCTATATGCAGATTAAAGTCACCCATGATAACTGCTGTGCCCTTATTGCACGCGTCTCTAATTTCCTGTTTAATGCCATCCCCAACCTTAGCATTACTGTTTGGGGGTCTGTTTACAACTCCCACTAACATTTTCTGCCCCTTGGTATTTCTCAGCTCGACCCATACAGATTCCACATCATCAGAGCTGATATCCTTCCTTACTATTGTGTTAATCTCCACTTTAACCAGCAATGCTACCCCACCTCCTTTTCCTTTTTTCCTGTCCTTCCTGAATATTGAATACCCCTGGATGTTGAATTCCCAGTCTTGGTCACCCTGGAGCCATATCTCCGTAATCCCAATTATATCATATCCATTTACATCTATTTGCGCAGCTAATTCATCCACCTTATTACGAATGCTCCTCGCATTAAGGCACAAAGCCTTCAGGCTTGATTTTTTAACACTCTTAGCCTTTTTGGAATTATTATTTACTGTGGCCCTGTTTGATTTATACCCTTGATTTCTCTGCCTTCCACTTTTGCTTTTCTTCTCCCTGTCTTTTGTTTCTATCCTTGCTTCCCTTTCCTCTGTCTCCCGGCACAGGTTCCCAACCCCCTGCCATTTTAGTTTAAACTCTCCCCAGCAGCACTAGCAAAGATGCCCCCTAGGACATCGGTTTCAAACCAGAAATTGGGAAAGAAAATCTCAGTGTTGGAGTTAACGTCGCTGAATAATTGTGAATGAAGAAGCTCCACCTCACAATGCAGCAGTGTGGGTGGGAGACAAAAACTGGCAACTGCCAGTAGAGGGCAGTATTTATAAACAGGGTCACCATGCACAGGGCTCTGGAGATTGGGCCTGGGGGGAATCATTCAAAATCCCAACACTGCCACATGCATAGGGTTAAATCCAATATGTCGTTGGTGGCAGGTCAAAGCAGTTTAAGAATAGAGTTAAGTACATCTCACTGTTTGATGTCTATAACGGGAACAGAACCTTTCAGAAAAGTTTCATTCATCTTTCTTTAACAAGGCAACTAACCCACGTAAGCTGGAAAAATAGATGTAAAAGGAACTCTTATCGATTGTCTTGCTCCAAGACCTTAATGAATTCTGCCACGAGTCCTTCGTGAAAATGACCAATGTTTTTGAAATCCCTGCAACAGAATTAAGAATGAAGAATTTTTATTGCTCCTGACAAAACCTGTCGGAAACCAAGCAGGTTGAAAGGAAGATAGGAGCAGGAGTCGGCCATTCCGCCCCTCGAGCCTCCAATGCCATTCAATTCAATTCAATTCAATTCAATTCAAATCGCTTTATTGGCATGACAAGTTACATCTTATGTTGCCAAAGCATCGGAAAACATTCATGTTTGTTCACAAAAATACAGATCTCTCCATACAGTGTATAAACAGATATATCCCTGAGTGTATAAATATACTTTCATATAATTTATATATACTCTTATCTTATCTTTAGTGGTTGTCCCTCTGTTTATGGCAAGCTGTAACATAGTGTGCCGCTAGTGTTATGCAATTTCTCTCTTCCCCTAGTAGGTATGGGAGTTTTTGGTTGTCATTCAATTTTCTGAATTCCGGGCATATTTTTGTAAATTTTGGGTAGAAATTCTCCCTTATGCCCTGATATTTTCTACAAGCTGTGAGGAAGTGCATCTCTGTCTCCACCATTCCCTGACTGCAGTGAGAGCATATCCTGTCCTCTCTTGGTAGCCGGGTCTGCCTGTGTCTACCTTTTTCGATCGCCAGGCTACACTAAGTCTGTACATTGTCAAGATTTTTCTCAGTTTGCTGTCCTTTACCATGGTCAGGTAATCAGCTATGTTGTATTGTCTGTTTAGGGCCAAGTAGCAATTGAGTTTGCTTTGGGTTTTTGTTGTTTCTGCCCAATATGTCAGATATTTTTCCTTTTGCTTAGCGACGATTGTGTTGGGTCGAATTCTTTGTGTTACGCTGTCACTGTCCTGGGGCTGGTTATTGTTAGTAGTGTTAGTAGTTACTTCACTGAGTCCCAGGACTAGTTGACTGAGGGTATTCTTCTTTATGGTCAGCTCTTGGCATTTCAGGGCGTCGTAGTGATAGCATTTGGGGGTTGCTCATTTCTAGGTGATTCCAAAATTTGGTGGCTCTTTTTTGGATAGTGATTATTAATGGATATTGGCCTAGTTCCGCCCTGCATGCATTGTTTACTGTAATTAGATCACTGCTGATCTGTGCCTCAAGTCTATTTACCCACCTTTGCCCCATGTCCCTTGTTAGTCTTTCCCAACTAAAATCTATCAATCTCAGCCTTAAAAGCTCCACTTGTCCTAGAATCCACAGCCCTTTGGGGAGAGAATCCCAGATTTCTAATACCTTGTGTGAAAAGGTACTTCATGACTTTCATCCTAAATGGCCACATTTTAAAATTACAATTCTTCCTATTTGTAATCCAGCCATCTTAAGATAAAGGCCACATTTCCATTGGCCTTATTTATTACTTTTTGTACCTGTCGACTAGTTTTAAATGATTTGTGGAGTTAGACTCCCAAATCTCTTTGCTCCTCTACAGTTCCTAGTTTCTCACCATTTGGAAAATGTAGTTTTCTTTGGTCCAAAGTGGACGACCTCACACTTGTCCATCTGTCATAGTTTTGCAACTTCCTGCTCCCACACTACTTACTGTGTCTCTGACTTTAGTGTCATCTGGAAGCTTGGATATACAGCTCTATTCCTTGATCCAATTGATTAATAAATATGGGAAAAAGTTGCGGCTCCAGAACAGATCCACTTGTCACATTCTGCCAATCTGAGTACAAACCCTTTATCCCCAATCACTGTCTCCGACCTCCCAACCAACTTCCAACCCAAGTCTTGCCATGCTGGCTCTCTCTGATCAGCTCATTTTTGGACAAGTGCTCAGTCACTCTATCCCTAATGAGAGATTCTAGTAGCGTCCCCACAATTAATTTTAAATTCACAGGCCTGTGGTTACCTGGTTTCTCTCTCCCACCCTTCTTAAATAATGGACTGACATTTGCAATTTTTGAGTTTAACAGCATAGTTCCCAAATCAAGAGTTTGAATGATTATAGCTAATGCTTCTGCAATTTCCCCACTTCTTTTAATACGCTGGGATGGAAACCATCAGGTCCTGGTGATTTATCTATCCTGGTCCCATTATTTTCTCCATTACCATTTTATTACTAATATTAAATTCAATAAGTGCATTCCCTTGATTTATTTTAGTTTCCCTCCAATTAATGGTACCTTTCACAAATCCATGCTGGCTCCCTCTGATCAGCTGAAAATTTTCGAGGTGTTCTGTCACCCTATCCTTAATTATAGACCCTAGTAATTTCCCGACAACAGATATTAGACTAACTGGTTTATAATTCACTGGTTTCCCTCTCTTGCCATTCTTAAATGCAGAGTAACATGCGCAATTTTCCAAACGAAAGGACGGTTCCTGAATCTAGAGAACATTGGAAGATTATAATTAGGGCATCTGCAATGTGCTCCTAGTTCCTTTAAAACCCTGGGATGGAAACCATCTGGTCCTGGGGACCTGTCACTCTTTTGTGCCGTTATTTTCTTCATTACTGTTATTTTACTTACGTTAGTTTTATTGAGTCCCTTTCCCCGATTCAATATTAGTTTCTTTAGGATTTCCGGCATGGTGTCCTCTTCCTCTACTGTAAATACTGACGCAAAGTAATTATTCAACATGTCCGCCATTTCCCCACTGTCATTGACAATATCACCACTTTGTTGTTAAGGGGCCAACATTGCTCCTGACCACCCTCTTTTTCCTAATGTAACTGTAAAAAAAAATTTCACATTGATTTTGATATCTCTTGCAAGTTTCTTTTCATACTCCCTTTTTGTAACTCTTACTAACTGTTGTGTGACCCTTTGCTGTTCTTTGTATCTTTCCCATTCGCCAGGATCTGTGCTATTTTTTGTATTTTTGTATACCTTTCCCTTTATAGTTTTATGCTGGCCTTTACCTCTTTAGTGGTTCATGGCTGGGTTTTATTGACAAGTAGAGCTCTTGCCCCTCAGGGGTATAAACTGGTTCTGTATCACATTAAATTCTTTTTTAAACATCTCCCACTGATCTTCTGTCGTTTTACCCATTAACAGATTTGCCCAGTTTACTGTGGACATCCCGTTGGTCAGCCTTACCTAAATCTAGAATCTTAGGAGCTGTTTTGCGTTTTTCCCCTTCAAACACTACGTTGAACTCGATCATGTTATGATCGCTATTGGATAAATGTTCATGCACAGTTAGACTGTTAACTAAATCTGGCTCATTACTCATCACTAAATCTAATATGACATGCCCCCTTGTTGCCTCTAGGACATATTGTTGTAGGAAACTATCCCGGACACTCAAGAAATTCACTACCTTTCTGACAGGTGCTAGTCTGTTTTTCCCAATCTCTATGAAAGTTAAAATCCCCCATTAAAAACACTCTGCCTTTGCTACACGCTTGTCTAATCTCTTCATTTATACAATGTAGCACTTCAGAGCTGCAATAGGAGGCCTATACACAACTCCCAATACAGTCTTAGATCCTTTGGCCTAGAAATTGGCCTGAGGCGCCCAAGCGGCGCAAAGTTCGCCTGGGCGCTGGAATTTGCGCCGCGATCGCCGCAAATTCAGTTGAAGTGCCCCTAGAGGGAGACGGGGCGCAGCTCGAGGCGCTCCGCGTCCCTCTTAGGGCGCTGAAAGTGAATTTCGCAGCGCTACATGCTGCAGCGCCACATGCTACGGCACGGCACGCTGCGGTACTGCAGGCCTTCCTCCCACTGTTAAGGGGGAGGGGCCTGCAACAGCGCGAACCCCGATCGCGAGTGCCGGCAAAAGAGCCCAGCACCAAGGAGAAGTGCCGGGCTCTCGGGAAACAGCTGGCAATGCCGCGGGGGGGGGGGGGGGACCAGGAGGCCGGGGACGGAGGTGCTGGCAGGCGGCCGCCAAAAAAGTGGCCGCCCCGCACCTCCACCTTAACTTGCGCCTCTGCCGGCCCAGCAAGGCCCCGTGAACCGGGCGCGGGTAGCGACGTTCGCTACCAAATATCACAATCGGGACGCGAATGGGGCGCTGCGCACACCGATGACGTCATCGGTGGCGGCGCAGCGCAAAAGGCTAACGCCACCATTAGCGCCCCTGCTGAATATCGCGGGAGGCGCAGCCAGTGGCGCTACAGCCACTGACTGCCTCTTTAGGCGCTAACAGGTGGCACTACTCACCCAATTTCTCCCCCTTTATTTCTTAATTCAACCCATAAAGTCTCCATTGTCTGTTTACCTCTCTTTAAATCCTCTCTTATCATTGAAGTGATTTCATCCTTAATCACTGAGGCTACTCCTCTCCCTCTGCCATTTTCCCTATCTTCCCTGTAGACCTTATAACCTGGTATATTTAGTTCCCAGTCCTGACCATCTTGCAGCCATGTCTCAGTAATGGCTACAATGTCATACCCTCCAATTTGAATTCATGCCTGCAGTTCATTCAATTTATTCCTTATACTCCGTGCGTTGGTGTAAAGAACCCTTATTTGGGCCACACACCCTCGCCTGTCCTTCAGCTCTAATGTTTGACTCATCTTTTTTGCACCTTCTTCAGTGCCTCGAATTCCTTTTTATGATATGGTGTCCAGAATTGTACGCAGTACTCCAAGTGTGGTCCAACCAAGGTTCGATACACGTTTAGCATAACTTCACTACTTTTCAATTCAATCCCTCCAGAAATAAACCCCAGTGCTTGCGTTTGTTATGGCCTTGTTAAGCTGTGTCACTACTTTCAGTGATTTTTGTGTTTGTACTCCGAGATCCCTTTGATCTTCTACCCCATTTAGATTCGTTATTTCCAAGTAATATGTGACCTCCCTATTTTTCTTACCAAAATGCAATACCTCACATTAATCTGTGTTGATAAATATCGACTATTTACATGAGTTGATGAGATGAAAGTATGAAATGAAAACATTGACCAACAAGTAGGTAAATACCATTTTTTAATTGTTACATGAAACAGGTTTTTACACTGAAGTAGTTCTCAAAGTCAGCAATCTGTACATGAAGTATGAAATGTAACTCCGAACGATGTTTAAAATCCCACGTTGTTGTTTTTTCATGGAGTGGGAAATACAGTGAACGCCCTCATATTTTAACATCTGTAATAAGACAGCATCTAAAATGGGGAGAGGGAGGGGAAGAGGGAAGACGGGAGGAGGGAGAGACCTTGGGTTCACCGTTCCTTTCAACTCCGTGCCCTCCAGGAGCTGCCTGGGTCACATGGCATCGCCTCCCCTCCCATACAGGTCTCACTCTGAAAGTGTCTCGAGCTCTTTGTCTCCAATCAGCAGCAGTCTGTTCCGTTAGCCTCAGGGGAGAATTAATTGGTGGCATTTTGTTCGTCCATGAACAAAATATGTAAACGGTTAGTGTTATATTTGGTCCATTTTTATAAATGATTAAAGTCAGCTCTAAATTTTGTATTGTGTTTTCTCTCTCCTCATCTTTCGCAACCACCTTCAGGCAGAAAATAAGAAATAAGAAATAGGAGCAGGAGTTGACCATATGGCCCCTCGAGCCTGCTCCGCCGTTCAATAACATCATGGCTGATCATCGACCTCAGCTGCAATTTCCCGCCCGATCTCCATATCCCTTGATTCCCCGAGAGTCCAAAAATCTATCGATCTCCGCCTTGAATATACTCAAAGACTCAGCATCCACAGCCCTCTGGGGCCAGAGAATTCCAAAGATTCACAACCCTCTGAGTGAAGAAATTCCTCCTCATCTCAGTCTTAAATGGCCGCCCCTTATCCTGAGATTTTGCCCCCTAGTTCTAGACACACCGGCCAGGGGAAACAACCTCTCCGCATCTACCCTGTCAATCCCCTTCAGAATCTTGTATGTTTCAATGAGATCCCCTCTCATTCTTCTAAACTACAGCCCAATCGACATAATTCCTGCCATCCCAGGTATCAATCTGGTGAATCATCGCTGCACTCCCTCCATGGCAAGAACATCCTTCCTCAGATAAGGCGACCAAAATTGCACACAATACTCAAGGTGTGGTCTCACCAAGGCCCTGTACAACTGCAGCAAGATATCCTTGCTCCTGTACTCAAATCCTTTTGCTATGAAGGCCAACGTAGCATTTGCCTTCCTAAGTGCCTGCTGCACCTGCATGCTTACCTTTAGCAACTGGTGCACAAGGACACCCAGGTCTCGTTGCACTTCCCCTCCTCTCAATCTATTGCTGTTCAGATAATAATCTGCCTTCCTGTTTTTGCCACCAAAGTGGATAACCTCACATTTATCCACATTATATTGCATCTGCCATGCATCTGCCCAATCAGCCAACCTGTCAAATCATACTGGAGTTTCTCGGCATCCTCCTCACAGCACACATGCCCACCCAGCTTTGTGTCGTCTGCAAACTTGGAGATATTACATCTAGTTCCCTCGTCTAGATCATTAATATATATTGTGAATAGCTGGGGTCCTAGCACCGATCCCTGCGGTACCCCACTAGTCACTGCCTGGCACTCGGAAAAAGAGCCGATTATTCCAACTCTTTGCTTCCTGTCTGCCAACCAGTTCTCTATCCAAGTCAGTAGCTTACCCCCAATCCCATGTGCTTTAACTTTACACGCTAATCACTTATCCAGCGCACTGTGGCGTCATGGCACAGAATGTCCTCTGGGCGGGGGACTTCAATGTCCATCACCAAGTGTGGCTCGGTAGTGGCTCGTGTTTATTCTCTCACGACCTGCCGTGAGCCAGTCTGGCTGCTATGTCCTTCAGGACTCAGGCAGCTCGGCCAATCATGGTACTATTGAGTCACTGAGGACACCCCTTCATCGTGTCCTGTGCCCCTACCACCGTGCTAAATGGGATAGATTAAGAACACATCTAGCAGCTCAAAACTGGGCATCCATGA
The DNA here is from genome assembly GCF_052327205.1 of Somniosus microcephalus. NCBI lineage: Eukaryota > Metazoa > Chordata > Chondrichthyes > Squaliformes > Somniosidae > Somniosus > Somniosus microcephalus. Next base: position 251,064,181 of record NC_140995.1, on the reverse strand, counting down.
GGCGCTGGGCCCATCAGCAGCAACAGAATTTTATTCCACCATAATCTGTAACCTCATGGCCCGGCATATCCCTCATTCCAGCATTACCATCAAACCAGCCCTGGTTCAATAAGCAGTGTTGAAGAGCATGCCAGGAGCTGCACCAAGTGTATCTGAAAACACAGGACTATATGCATGCTAAATAGCGAAAGCAGCATTTTATAGACAGAGCTAAGCGATCCGCACCCAATGGATCAGATCAAAGCTCTGCAGTCCTGCCACATCCAGTCGTGAATGGTGATGGACAATTAACAACTAACGGGAGGAGGAGGCTCCTTGAACATCCCCATCCTCAACGATGGCAGAGCACAGTACGTGAGTGCAAAAGACAAGGCTGAAGCCTTCGCAACCATCTTTAGCCACGAGTGCCAAGTGGATGATGCATTACAGCTCCTGAGGTCCCACCATCACAGAAGCCAGCCTTCAACCAATTCGCTTCACTGACATGATATCAAGAACGGTAGAGCGCACTGGATACAGCAAAGGTTCTGGGACCCGACAACATCCCCGATACAGAGCTGAAGACCTCTGCTCCAGAAATAGCTGCACCTCTAGACCAGCTGTTCCAGTACTGGCTTCTACCCGACAAAGTGGTAAATTGCCCAGGTATGTCCAGTCCACATAAAGCTGGACTAATCCAACAGCCAGTTACCACCCCATTAATCACCTCTCCATCATCAGCAAAGTGATGGAAGCTGTCATCGACAATGCTATCAAGCGGCACTAACTCACAAATAACCTCCTCAGCGATGCCCAGTTTGGTTTCCGCCAGGACCTCTTGGCTCCTGACCTCATTACAACCTTGGTCCAAACATGGACAAAAGAGCTGAATTCCAGAGGTGAGGTGAGAGTGACTGTCCTCGACATCAAGGCAGCATTTGTCCGAGTGTGGCACCAAGGAGCCCTAATAAAACTGAAATCAATGGGGATCAGGGGAAAACTCTCCACTGGATGGTTTCATATCTAGCACAAAGGAAGATGGTTGTGGTTATTGGAGGCCAATCATCTCAGATCCAGGTCATCGCTGCAGCAGTTACTCAGGACAGTGTCCTAGGCCCAACATCTTAGCTGCTTTGTTAATGACCTTCAGAAGTGGGGATGTTTGCTACTGATTGCACAGTGTCAAGTTACATTCGCAATTCATCAGATAATGAGGCAGTCTGTGTTCAGCACGACCTGGACAACATTCAGGTTGGGGATGATAAGTGGCAAGTAACATTTGTGCCACACAAGTGCCAGACAATGACCATCTCCAACAAGAGAGAGTCTAACCACCACCCCATGACAATCAATGGCATTACCATTGTTGAATTCCCCACCATCAACATCCTGGGGGTCACCATTGACCAGGAACTTAACTAGATCAGTCAAATAAATATTGTGGCTACAAGAGCCAGTCAGACACTGGGTAGTCTGCGTAAGTGACTCACCACCTCCTGACTCCCCAAAGCCTTTTCACTCCCTACAAGGCACAAGTCAGGAGTGCGATGGAATATTCTCCACTTGCCTGGACAGTTGCAGCTCCATCAATACTCACGAAGCTCGACAGAATCCAGGGGAAAGCAGGCCGCTTAATCAGCCACCCATCCACCATCTTAAACATTTACTCCCTCCTCATCCATAGAAACATAGAAGATAGCAGCAGGAGTAGGCCATTCGGCCCCTCGAGTCTGCTCCGCCATTTAATGAGTTCATGGCTGATCATCCAAATTCAGTACCCTGGCCCTGCTTTCTCCCCATATCCCTTGATCCCTTTAGCCTTAAGAAATATATCTAACTCCTTCTTGAATATATTTAATGAATTGGCCTCAACTGCCTTCTGTGGTAGAGAATTCCACAGGTTCACCACTCTCTGGGTGAAGAAATTCCTCCTCATCTCAGTCCTAAATGGCTTACCCCTTATCTTTAGACTGTAACCCCTGGTTCTGGACTCCCCCGCCATCGGGAACATCCTTCCTGCATCTAGTCTGTCTAGCCCTGTTAGAATTTTATAAGTTTCAATGAGATCCCCTCTCATTCTTCTAAACTCCAACCCAATCAACATCATTCCTGCCATCCCAGGTATCAATCTGGTGAATCTTTGCTGCACTCCCTCCATGGCAAGACCATCCTTCCTCAGATAAGGCGACCAAAATTGCACACAATACTCAAGGTGTGGTCTCGCCAAGGCCCTGTACAACTGCAGCAAGATATCCTTGCTCCTGTACTCAAATCCTTTTGCTATGAAGGACAACATAGCATTTGCCTTCTTAAGTGCCTGCTGCACCTGCATGCTTACCTTTAGCAACTGGTGCACAAGGACACCCAGGTCTTGATGCACTTCCCCTTCTCCCAATCTATTGCTGTTCAGATAACAATCTGCCTTCCTGTTTTTGCCACCAAAGTGGATAGCCTCGCATTTATCCACATTATATTGCATCTGCCATGCATCTGCCCAATCAGCCAACCTGTCAAATCATACTGGAGTTTCTCGGCATCCTCCTCACAGCACACACGCCCACCCAGCTTTGTGTCCTCTGCAAACTTGGAGATATTACATCTAGTTCCCTCGTCTAGATCATTAATATATATTGTGAATAGCTGGGGTCCTAGCACCGATCCCTGCGGTACCCCACTAATCACTGCCTGCCACTCGGAAAAATAGCCGTTTATTCCAATTTGCTTCCTGTCTGCCAACCAGTTCTCTATCCAAGTCAATACCTTACCCCCAATCCCATGTGCTTTATCTTTACACGCTAATCTCTTATCCAGTGCACTGTGGCGTCATGGCACAGAATGTCCTCTGGGCGGGGGACTTCAATGTCCATCACCAAGTGTGGCTCGGTAGTGGCTCGTGTTTATTCTCTCACTGCCGTGAGCCAGTCTGGCTGCTATGTCCTTCAGGACTCAGGCAGCTCGGCCAATCATGGTACTATTGAGTCACTGAGGACACCCCTTCATCGTGTCCTGTGCCCCTACCACCGTGCTAAATGGGATAGATTAAGAACACATCTAGCAGCTCAAAACTGGGCATCCATGAGGTGCTGGGCCCATCAGCAGCAACAGAATTTTATTCCACCGTAATCAGTAACCTCATGGCCCGGCATATCCCTCATTCTACCATTACCATCAAACCAGCCCTGGTTCAATAAGGAGTGTTGAAGAGCATGCCAGGAGCTGCACCAAGTGTATCTGAAAACACAGGACTATATGCATGCTAAATAGCGAAAGCAGCATTTTATAGACAGAGCTAAGCGATCCGCACCCAATGGATCAGATCAAAGCTCTGCAGTCCTGCCACATCCAGTCGTGAATGGTGATGGACAATTAACAACTAACGGGAGGAGGAGGCTGTAGTGTATGTACCCGTCTACCTTTAAGGGAACTATTGAATGCAACCGTTCACCTTTAAGAGAACTACTTTAGGTGTGGCACTATTTGTTTGGCTTCTGTATACTGTAATACCGATAGTGGCCACACCAGTATATAAGTGTTGTGGCAGGATTGCTGGGGCAGATTCGCCCGGACCTTCGAATAGTAAAGACCTGTTTGTTGTTACTTCTGAAGTCTGTGTATTTATTAACTGCACAACCCACAGACTTTACAGTGGCGACGAGTCCGATCGTACCCTGCGGCAAGACTACCAAAGCAAGAAGAGCGTCGAAGAGAGGCAACCGCCCTCGTCGTGCTGCTGGAAGAAAACACGAGGCTGCAGCAGGAGAAAGGTGGAAGACTTTAGCAACAAAAGCTTCCGTCTGCAACAGGCACTGACTACCCCTCTACCACGGTACAGAGTGAGCCGATCAGCTGGAAACAAGGTGGCCGCGGAGACTGTGAGTAGGGGAAGGTGTAGTGAATATCCGGAGGTTAAGGGCAGAGCACTCGACCTCGGTCGAGGGGGAGCTGAGCCAGTCAGAAGTCGGGTCCAACGGCGTCGGGTGACAGCCGGACCGCGATCGGCGGGAAAAGCCGGGCAGCGCCGCAGCCACGAAGCGCTGAGACTGGGAGTAGGCGCGGGAAGAGAAACCCAGCCGCAGCCGGGGAGGGAAACACCAGCCTGCGAGAGGGCTGGGAGGCGAACAGGAACCGTGCGGGTGGGAGAGAGAGACAGAGCCGAGCAAGGGGAGAGAGACTGCGCGAGAGCCAGTCCAGCGGCTGAACTGTTCTCCACCAACGGGGTACCCAGGGCCGGTAGCACCGAACGTGCGGGAGAGAGAGCGACAGAGCCGGGTACGGAGAGAGAGACTGCGCGAGAGTCAGTCCAGCAGCTGAACTGTCCTCCGTTAACGGGGTGTACCCAGCGCCGGTAGAGCCGTGCGGGCGGGAGGAAAAGACATAGCCGAGTAAGGGGAGCTGTGCGGAAGCCAGCCAGCGGCTGAACCTCTCCGCTGTGGGGGAAGCGTACCCCTTCCACCGGGAAGAAATGCGGGAAGCCGCCATTAGGCGGAGAAGACGCCAGAAGCGGGAAACCGCCATTGAAGTGGGCGGGGCGAGAAAGGAAGAGCGGGAAACCGCCATTTTCGCGGGAAAACCGCCATCTTAACTGACATACCGCCATTGAAGTGGGCGGGGAGAGAAGGAAAGAGCGGGAAACCGCCGATTTCGCGGGAAAACCGCCATCTTAGAAACAAACAAATAAATAAGAATACTTAAAGAAATACTGGTGCTGCTCCCAAGGGAAGAAAGATGCCTAAGCGAGGGAATATTAATGATTTTAATTCTGAAATAGAAGACTGGGCCACGTACGTGGAGCGCATAGAGATCTATTGCGAAGCCAACAAAATAGAGGAAGACGACAAGGCGATAACATTGCTAAACTCGATGGGGGCAAAAACACACGGGCTCTTGAAGCATCTAATAGCACCAAATAAACCAGCGGATCAGACCTTCGAAGAGATTGTGGCTGTGCTGAAGGATCACTTGAACCCCACACCGTTGATGCTGGCTGAACGATTCAAATTCTACGCAAGAACGCAGAGGAAAGACGAAAGCAATGCGGAATACTTGGTCGAACTGCGTAGGCTAGCGAAATACTGCCAGTTCGGAGGGAATCTGACAGAAGCGCTGCGGGACAAGTTCGTATGCGGATTGTCCAAAGAAGGGACGCAGAAGCGACTACTGGAGGAGAACGACCTCACACTGGACAGGGCTGTCCTTATAGCTGCATCGCACGAAGCCGCAGCGAAAGGAACGGCGGAAATGCAACTAAAGGCGGCGGCACTCGGGGTGGACCAAATTACTTCAAGCACAACAAAATGCTACCGTTGTGGGAAGACAACGCATGATCAGAATCAATGCTGGTTTAAGAACCAAGAGTGTAGGAAATGTGGCAAACTGGGTCACATCGCGAAGGTATGCCGGTCCGGGAAAAAGACCAACAATCAAAGGAAGCCACCACAAGAAAAGTACAACAAGGTACACAAGGTACACAAGGTGGCTGAGAAGAGTTCAGACGAACAGAATTCAGACTCAGACCCAAACAACCAGGAGCTGGGTAGTCTGAGAATCCACAATGTGGGTAAAGAAACGGATCTACAGACCACCTGGGTCATACTAAAAATAGCTGGAGTCCAAGTAAGAATGGAGCTGGACACTGGATCAGCTCTATCAGTCATCAACCGAAGGGACTACCACCGGCTATTCTCTCACATACCTTTAAGAAATACCAAGTTCGTATTACAGACATACACGGGGCATAACGTATACCCCGTGGGGAAAATAAGAGTCAAGGTGAGAGATAGGGGTAAAGAACACCCAAGAATGAGCTTGTACGTATTACCTGAGGGAGGACCACCACTTCTAGGATGGGAGTGGATTAAGAAAATAGACATGGAAGGGCATTACCTAAAAGCCATAATGAGGGAGGACTCAGTGCAAGCTATTAGCTCAGATTCTGAAATGGATGATGATAAGACCAAGTCGAATATGGAAGACAAGGCAAAAAGGGACTTGCCGACGATGGGGAAGAAAACGAAGACATGCAGAAGGACTTATGGTACCAAGAAGAATAAAGCTGCAGAGCAGAACTCCAGGTTGACAGAGAATTCTGAGCCTGTTCAAGCAAAGGATTCATCCACGACGGAAGAACACCGAGTTCGGACTCAAACTTATGTCAAAGTACGACAACAATTAGAACAGTTGAGTGACCGTCTCGTACAAGAGATGAAAAATATGGAAAAGTTCTGGGACACCGAATGGGAGAACCTGGAAAGACAACAGAGACAGCTAGCTCAAGCAGAGAGCGACCATAGAGCCATCGTGGCCAAATACCAATCACATTCCCCTGATGCTGTTCAGGAACTAGAATATTTACAGAACGAACCAAAGGAAGAGGAATCTTCAGGAAGCCAGGATTTTATCCCAGTTCTTCTCTACGACTCCTTACAAGCAGAGTGTGAGAAGTTGAAAGAACAGTATGAACAGGCCCAGGCTACAATTCTGGAGGGGGTTAACTCGGCAACCTCCGAAAAGCTAGTTTCAGTAGAAGCATATGAACAACTAAAGGTTGAACATGAGCAAGAAGTCCAAAGGCTGCAGGAAATTCTTGATGAGCTCAAGGCCAAGACAGACTCATCGGTAGAAGTTCCATCCATAGATGAGAAATTAGAGGGGAAAAACATGGCAGAGCATGAAAGACAGGATGTCCAAGAACTCATAAAAACATTGAAGGACACCCAAGACAAATATGAGGCGGCAATGACCGAGGTTCAACAACTTGAAGAACAGATTCAACTGGGAATCCTTTCAGTGGAAGAAAAGGAAACAGTAAGAAACTCAGAGACTGTAAGAATGGTCCCTGAACATGAACTAGAGAGCATCAGGGCGCAACTTTTCCGAGCGCTGAAAGCCAAAGTTCAAGAGGAACAGAAGGTGGAAGTATTGGAGGAAAAGGTGGATGAAATGGAGAAGACTCTGATCCACCGTGTTCCCAGGGAAGAGTTAACGGTCAGTCAACTCCTTCATATGCTGAAGGACAAGACTCTGCAAGGGGAACAATCTGAACACGAGCTTCAATCTTCAGGGGGAACGAGTTCGGAGCTCTCAAAAGTCACGGAGATAGCTGAGGTGGCAACACAAATTGTACAAGGATGCCAAAAGTACGTTGAATCACGTCAAGGTGAACAGAAGAATGGGGAAACCGTTACTTCAGTAGAAGGAGTAAATAGCCTGATAACGCAATTCCCGATGGAAGGGAAGGTGTTGAACTCACAAAGGAGGTTCGTCGTGAAGGAATGGCAGATAACCCAGGAAGAGCGGGATGAATATGAATGCACGAAGAAGTCTTTTCAAGAAAGATGTCTAGGGAAGGAACCACCGTCAGCTAACGTCCAGACGGGTGAGGAGGAAGAAGAAGGCTCTCTCGCTGGCCTAACTCAGGACGAACCTGAATATTACCATGACCTGTTGAGTGACACTGAATATTACGAGGATGTGGTCTGCCCAGCTTGTGATGAAAACTCCCGAAGTGCTGAAATCCGGATGAAGCACTTAAGGTCTAAGGAACATAGAGAGTTGGTGGCGCTACAGCTGGCAGCCGAGAAAGGAGCTCCGAGAGTTTCAAAAAGGCAGAAAAGAAAAAGAAGAAGCAGAAGATAATAACTGTCTAAAATATTAGCACTTCTACCATCTCAGGCGGGACACTACGAGAGGAGCTAAATTAGTTGAAAAACTGGAAAATGTCAAGACAGCCAGTTGGTTGTAAAAGTCCGCACTGCTGGTTCAACAGGACGAAAGTTCAAGCTGTTACGTCAAGAAAAAGGCTATGGAGGAGTCACTCTAGCCATGTGAACCGGCTACACCAAAGAGGTGTTGTTTGGAACGAGTCAAGATCAGAGACTGACTCTATGAACTGTTTCCGCAGAGACTGAACCTGTGAACTGTTCCTACCAAGATTATATCTGTAAATTGTTTTATATGACATTGACTCCACCGAGATTATATCTGTAATTTGTTTTATAGGAAGTTGAAGATATGTATGTTTAACGGGGACTCTGTAAGTAATAAGCTAAAAAGGGAGGATTGTAGTGTATGTACCCGTCTACCTTTAAGGGAACTATTGAATGCAACCGTTCACCTTTAAGAGAACTACTTTAGGTGTGGCACTATTTGTTTGGCTTCTGTATACTGTAATACCGATAGTGACCACACCAGTATATAAGTGTTGTGGCAGGATTGCTGGGGCAGATTCGCCCGGACCTTCGAATAGTAAAGACCTGTTTGTTGTTACTTCTGAAGTCTGTGTATTTATTAACTGCACAACCCACAGACTTTACAGAGGCTCCTTGAACATCCCCATCCTCAACGATGGCAGAGCACAGTACGTGAGTGCAAAAGACAAGGCTGAAGCCTTCGCAACCATCTTTAGCCACGAGTGCCAAGTGGATGATGCATTACAGCTCCTGAGGTCCCACCATCACAGAAGCCAGTCTTCAACCAATTCGCTTCACTGACATGATATCAAGAACGGTAGAGCACACTGGATACAGCAAAGGCTCTGGGACCCGACAACATCCCCGATACAGAGCTGAAGACCTCTGCTCCAGAAATAGCTGCACCTCTAGCCCAGCTGTTCCAGTACTGGCTTCTACCCGACAAAGTGGTAAATTGCCCAGGTTTGTCCAGTCCACATAAAGCTGGACTAATCCAACAGCCAGTTACCACCCCATTAACCACCTCTCCATCATCAGCAAAGTGATGGAAGCTGTCATCGACAATGCTATCAAGCGGCACTAACTCACAAATAACCTCCTCAGCGATGCCCAGTTTGGTTTCCGCCAGGGCCTCTTGGCTCCTGACCTCATTACAACCTTGGTCCAAACATGGACAAAAGAGCTGAATTCCAGAGGTGAGGTGAGAGTGACTGTCCTCGACATCAAGGCAGCATTTGTCCGAGTGTGGCACCAAGGAGCCCTAATAAAACAGAAATCAAAGGGGATCAGGGGGAAACTCTCCACTGGATGGTGTCATATCTAGCACAAAGGAAGGTGGTTGTGGATATTGGAGGCCAATCATCTCAGACCCAGGTCATCGCTGCAGCAGTTACTCAGGACAGTGTCCTAGGCCCAACATCTTAGCTGCTTTGTTAATGACCTTCAGAAGTGGGGATGTTCGCTACTGATTGCACAGTGTCAAGTTACATTCGCTATTCATCAGATAATGAGGCAGTCTGTGTCCAGCACGACCTGGACAATATTCAGGTTGGGGATGATAAGTGGCAAGTAACATTTGTGCCACACAAGTGCCAGACAATGACCATCTCCAACAAGAGAGAGTCTAACCACCACCCCATGACAATCAATGGCATTACCATTGTTGAATTCCCCACCATCAACATCCTGGGGGTCACCATTGACCAGGAACTTAACTAGATCAGCCAAATAAATATTGTGGCTACAAGAGCTAGTCAGACACTGGGTAGTCTGCGTAAGTGACTCACCACCTCCTGACTCCCCAAAGCCTTTTCACTCCCTACAAGGCACAAGTCAGGAGTGCGATGGAATATTCTCCACCTGCCTGGACAGTTGCAGCTCCATCAATACTCACGAAGCTCGACAGAATCCAGGGGAAAGCAGGCCGCTTAATCAGCCACCCATCCACCATCTTAAACATTTACTCCCTCCTCATCCATAGAAACATAGAAGATAGCAGCAGGAGTAGGCCATTCGGCCCCTCGAGTCTGCTCCGCCATTTAATGAGATCATGGCTGATCATCCAAATTCAGTACCCTGTCCCTGCTTTCTCCCCATATCCCTTGATCCCTTTAGCCTTAAGAAATATATCTAACTCCTTCTTGAATATATTTAATGAATTGGCCTCAACTGCCTTGTGTGGTAGAGAATTCCACAGGTTCACCACTCTCTGGGTGAAGAAATTCCTCCTCATCTCTGTCCTAAATGGCTTACCCCTTATCTTTAGACTGTAACCCCTGGTTCTGGACTCCCCCGCCATCGGGAACATCCTTCCTGCATCTAGTCTGTCTAGCCCTGTTAGAATTTTATAAGTTTCAATGAGATCCCCTCTCATTCTTCTAAACTCCAGCCCAATCGACATCATTCCTGCCATCCCAGGTATCAATCTGGTGAATCTTCGCTGCACTCCCTCCATGGCAAGAACATCCTTCCTCAGATAAGGCGGCCAAAACTGCACACAATACTCAAGATGTGGTCTCACCAAGGCCCTGTACAACTGCAGCAAGATATCCTTGCTCCTGTACTCAAATCCTTTTGCTATGAAGGACAACGTAGCATTTGCCTTCTTAAGTGCCTGCTGCACCTGCATGATTACCTTTAGCAACTGGTGCACAAGGACACCCAGGTCTCGTTGCACTTCCCCTTCTCCCAATCTATTGCTGTTCAGATAATAATCTGCCTTCCTGTTTTTGCCACCAAAGTGGATAACCTCGCATTTATCCACATAATATTGCATCTGCCATGCATCTGCCCAATCAGCCAGCCTGTCAAATCATACTGGAGTTTCTCGGCATCCTCCTCACAGCACACACGCCCACCCAGTTTTGTGGCGTCTGCAAACTTGGAGATATTACATCTAGTTCCCTCGTCTAGATCATTAATATATATTGTGAATAGCTGGGGTCCTAGCACCGATCCCTGCGGTACCCCACTAGTCACTGCCTGCCACTCGGAAAAAGAGCCGTTTATTCCAACTCTTTGCTTCCTGTCTGCCAACCAGTTCTCTATCCAAGTCAGTACCTTGCCCCCAATCCCATGTGCTTTAATTTTACACGCTAATCACTTATCCAGCGCACTGTGGCGTCGTGGCACAGAATGTCCTCTGGGCGGGGGACTTCAATGTCCATCACCAAGTGTGGCTCGGTAGTGGCTCGTGTTTATTCTCTCACTGCCGTGAGCCAGTCTGGCTGCTATGTCCTTCAGGACTCAGGCAGCTCGGCCAATCATGGTACTATTGAGTCACTGAGGACACCCCTTCATCGTGTCCTGTGCCCCTACCACCGTGCTAAATGGGATAGATTAAGAACACATCTAGCAGCTCAAAACTGGGCATCCATGAGGTGCTGGGCCCATCAGCAGCAACAGAATTTTATTCCACCATAATCTGTAACCTCATGGCCCGGCATATCCCTCATTCTACCATTACCATCAAACCAGCCCTGGTTCAATAAGGAGTGTTGAAGAGCATGCCAGGAGCTGCACCAAGTGTATCTGAAAACACAGGACTATATGCATGCTAAATAGCGAAAGCAGCATTTTATAGACAGAGCTAAGCGATCCGCACCCAATGGATCAGATCAAAGCTCTGCAGTCCTGCCACATCCAGTCGTGAATGGTGATGGACAATTAACAACTAACGGGAGGAGGAGGCTGTAGTGTATGTACCCGTCTACCTTTAAGGGAACTATTGAATGCAACCGTTCACCTTTAAGAGAACTACTTTAGGTGTGGCACTATTTGTTTGGCTTCTGTATACTGTAATACCGATAGTGGCCACACCAGTATATAAGTGTTGTGGCAGGATTGCTGGGGCAGATTCGCCCGGACCTTCGAATAGTAAAGGCCTGTTTGTTGTTACTTCTGAAGTCTGTGTATTTATTAACTTCACAACCCACAGACTTTACAGTGGCGACGAGTCTGATCGTACCCTGCGGCAAGACTACCAAAGCAAGAAGAGCGTCGAAGAGAGGCAACCGCCCTCGTCGTGCTGCTGGAAGAAAACACGAGGCTGCAGCAGGAGAAAGGTGGAAGACTTTAGCAACAAAAGCTTCCGTCTGCAACAGGCACTGACTACCCCTCTACCACGGTACAGAGTGAGCCGATCAGCTGGAAACAAGGCGGCCGCGGAGACTGTGAGTAGGGGAAGGTGTAGTGAATATCCGGAGGTTAAGGGCAGAGCACTCGACCTCGGTCGAGGGGGAGCTGAGCCAGTCAGAAGTCGGGTCCAACGGCGTCGGGTGACAGCCGGACCGCGATCGGCGGGAAAAGCCGGGCAGCGCCGCAGCCACGAAGCGCTGAGACTGGGAGTAGGCGCGGGAAGAGAAACCCAGCCGCAGCCGGGGAGGGAAACACCAGCCTGCGAGAGGGCTGGGAGGCGAACAGGAACCGTGCGGGTGGGAGAGAGAGACAGAGCCGAGCAAGGGGAGAGAGACTGCGCGAGAGCCAGTCCAGCGGCTAAGCTGTTCTCCACCAACGGGGTACCCAGAACCGGTAGAACCGAACGTGCGGGAGAGGGAGAGAGAGCCGAGCAAGGGGAGAGAGACTGTGCGAGAGCCAGTCCAGCGGCTGAACTGTTCTCCACCAACGGGGTACCCAGGGCCGGTAGCACCGAACGTGCGGGAGAGAGAGCGACAGAGCCGGGTACGGAGAGAGAGACTGCGCGAGAGCCAGTCCAGCGGCTGAACTGTCCTCCGTTAACGGGGTGTACCCAGCGCCGGTAGAGCCGTGCGGGCGGGAGGAAAAGACATAGCCGAGTAAGGGGAGCTGTGCGGAAGCCAGCCAGCGGCTGAACCTCTCCGCTGTGGGGGAAGCGTACCCCTTCCACCGGGAAGAAACACGGGAAGCCGCCATTAGGCGGAGAAGACGCCAGAAGCGGGAAACCGCCATTGAAGTGGGCGGGGCGAGAAAGGAAGAGCGGGAAACCGCCATTTTCGCGGGAAAACCGCCATCTTAACTGACATACCGCCATTGAAGTGGGCGGGGAGAGAAGGAAAGAGCGGGAAACCGCCGATTTCGCGGGAAAACCGCCATCTTAGAAACAAACAAATAAATAAGAATACTTAAAGAAATACTGGTGCTGCTCCCAAGGGAAGAAAGATGCCTAAGCGAGGGAATATTAACGACTTTAATTCTGAAATAGAAGACTGGGCCACGTACGTGGAGCGCATAGAGATCTATTGCGAAGCCAACAAAATAGAGGAAGACGACAAGGCGATAACATTGCTAAACTCGATGGGGGCAAAAACACACGGGCTCTTGAAGCATCTAATAGCACCAAATAAACCAGCGGATCAGACCTTCGAAGAGATTGTGGCTGTGCTGAAGGACCACTTGAACCCCACACCGTTGATGCTGGCTGAACGATTCAAATTCTACGCAAGAACGCAGAGGAAAGACGAAAGCAATGCGGAATACTTGGTCGAACTGCGTAGGCTAGCGAAATACTGCCAGTTCGGAGGGAATCTGACAGAAGCGCTGCGGGACAAGTTCGTATGCGGATTGTCCAAAGAAGGGACGCAGAAGCGACTACTGGAGGAGAACGACCTCACACTGGACAGGGCTGTCCTTATAGCTGCATCGCACGAAGCCGCAGCGAAAGGAACGGCGGAAATGCAACTCAAGGCGGCGGCACTCGGGGTGGACCAAATTACTTCAAGCACAACAAAATGCTACCGTTGTGGGAAGACAACGCATGGTCAGAATCAATGCTGGTTTAAGAACCAAGAGTGTAGGAAATGTGGCAAACTGGGTCACATCGCGAAGGTATGCCGGTCCGGGAAAAAGACCAACAATCAAAGGAAGCCACCACAAGAAAAGTACAACAAGGTACACAAGGTACACAAGGTGGCTGAGAAGAGTTCAGACGAACAGAATTCAGACTCAGACCCAAACAACCAGGAGCTGGGTAGTCTGAGAATCCACAATGTGGGTAAAGAAACGGATCTACAGACCACCTGGGTCATACTAAAAATAGCTGGAGTCCAAGTAAGAATGGAGCTGGACACTGGATCAGCTCTATCAGTCATCAACCGAAGGGACTACCACCGGCTATTCTCTCACATACCTTTAAGAAATACCAAGTTCGTATTACAGACATACACGGGGCATAAACTAAAACTAGAAAATTAAAAAGTAATATAAGGGTTAAGTCATGGCAGTAGAGCTCGGACCTGTGTCATGCTCCTCCTGTAACATGTGGGAAATCAGGGACGCTTCCTGTGTCCCTGACGACTATGTGTGCGGGAAGTGTGTCCAGCTGCAGCTCATGTGGGACCGCATGACGGCCCTTGAGCTGCAGATGGACTCACTTTGGAGCATCCACGATTCTGAGAGGGGTGTGGATAGCACATTTAGTGAGTTGGTCACACCACAGGTTAAGGCCAGCGTAGACAGTACATGGGTGACCAAAAGGCAGAGCAAGGGCAGGAAGGTAGTGCAGAAATCCCCTGGGGTTGTCTCCCTTAGCAACAGGTTCACCGCCTTAGGTACTGTTGTCGGGGGGGGTGACACATCGGGGGAAGGCACCAGCAGCCAGGCTCATGGCACCATGACTGGCTCTGTTGCAAAGAAGGGAGGGAAAAAGAGTGGCAGGGCTATAGTAATAGGGGATTCGATTGTAAGGGGAATAGATAGGGGTTTCTGTGGTCGCGACCGAGACTCCAGGATGGTATGTTGCCTCCCTGGTGCAAGGGTCAAGGATGTCTCGGCGCGGGTGCAGAACATTCTGGAGGGGGAGGGGGAACAGCCAGTTGTCGTGATACATGTTGGTACCAACGACGTAGCTAAAAAAAGGGAAGAGGTCCTACAAGTAGAATTTAGGGAGTTAGGAGCCAAGCTAAAAAGTAGGACCTCGAAGGTAGTAATCTCTGGATTACTACCAGTGCCACGTGCTAGTAAGAGTACAGAGAACAGGATAGTTAGGCTAAATACGTGGCTTGAGCAGTGGTGTAAGAGGGAGGGTTTTAAATTTTTGAGGCATTGGAACCAGTTTTGTGGTAGGTGTGACCTATACAAAAGGGACGGTCTACACCTGTGCAGAGATGGAACTGATGTTCTCGGGGTAATTTTTGATAAAGCAGTTCGGGAGCATTTAAACTAGTATGGCAGGGGGCTAGAAACCTATGTAGTGAAATAGAGGAAAGTGAAAGGCAGACAGAAATAAATGGTAAAAGGGTGAGGAACAAAAAACAAAGGGCCAAACTAATTCATAAAAAATGTGAGCATAAAAAAAGCCTGAGGGTTTTATACCTTAATGCGAGAAGCATCAGGAACAAGGTAGATGAATTAGCTGTGGAAATAGAGGTTAATAATTATGATCTAATTGGGATTACGGAAACATGGTTGCAGGGTGAGCAGGGCTGGGAGCTTAACATACAGGGGTATTCAGTATTTAGGAAGGATCGACAAAAAAGAAAGGGAGGAGGGGTAGCATTGCTAGTAAAAAAGGGGATAAATGCAATTGAAAGGAAGGATATTAACTCAGTTAATACAGAATCTATATGGGTGGAGCTAAGAAATAGCGAGGGGCGAAAAACATTAATAGGAGTGGTATATAGGCCTCCAAATAGTAAAATAGAGGTTAGGGAGGGCATCACGAGGGAAATTAGAGAAGCGTGCAATAAGAGCACAGCTGTCATCATAGGTGACTTTAACTTACATATAGATTGGACTAGCCTAATCAGTAAAAATAATGAGGAGGAGGAATTCCTTGAGTGTTTAAGGGATGGTTATCTGGATCAATATGTCGAGGAACCAACTCGGGAACAGGCTATATTGGACTGGGTACTGTGCAATGAGAAGGGACTAATCAGTAATCTTGTTGTACGGGGACCCTTGGGTCAGAGCGATCATAACATGATCGATTTCTCACTCGAAATGGAGAGCGAAGAAATTGACTCAGAGACTAAGGTCCTGAATTTAAACAAGGGGAATTATGATGCCATGAGACGGGAACTGAGTAGGTCTGATTGGACAACGTTCCTGGGAGGACTGGAGGTAGATAAACAATGGCAAACATTTAAAGATAGAATGACAAAATTGCAAAAATTGTTTATACCAATCTGGCATAAAAGGAAATCTAAAAAGGTGACTCAACCGTGGATAACAGGGGAAATTAGAGACAGCATAAAATCCAAAGATAGGGCGTATAAAATAGCCAAAAAAAGCGCCAGAGCGGAAGATTGGGAACAGTTTAAGATAGAGCAAAGGAGGGCAAAGGGCATAATCAAGAGGGGCAAAATAGCTTACGAAAACAAGCTGGCGGAAAATATAAAAACTAACTCCAAAAGCTTTTATAAGTATATCAAAAGGAAAAGACTGGTGAAAACCAAAGTTGGTCCATTGCAGTCAGATACGGGGGAATATATAATGGGAAATAAGGAAATGGCAGATCAACTAAATGCATACTTTGGGTCAGTCTTTACGAAGGAAGACACAAAAAACCTCCCTGGGATATCGGGAAAAATAGGGACATTGGCAAAGGAGGAACTGACGCAAATCAATATCTCTAAGGATATGGTGTTAAGGAAGCTAAAGGGATTGAAGGTGGACAAATCCCCAGGGCCTGATAACATGCATCCTAGGGTACTGAAGGAGGTGGCCCTAGAGATAGCGGATGCACTAAGGATGATTTTTCAGAATTCATTAGACTCGGGAACAGTGCCCATGGATTGGAGGGTAGCTAACGTTACCCCACTATTCAAAAAGGGGGGTAGGGAAAAAGCAGGTAATTACAGACCTGTAAGCCTTACATCAGTTGTGGGCAAAATGCTGGAGTCCATCATTAAGGATGAAATAGCGGAGCACTTAGCAAATGGGGACAGGATAGGACAGAGTCAACATGGATTTACAAAGGGTAAATCGTGCTTGACTAATCTATTGGAATTTTTTGAGGGAGTAACTGGTAGAATAGATGGGGGAGAGCCAGTAGATGTGGTGTACCTGGACTTCCAAAAGGCCTTCGATAAGGTCCCACATAAAAGATTAGCATGGAAAATTGAGGCTCATGGGATAAAGGGGAAAGTATTGGCGTGGATAGGGAACTGGCTGTCAGATAGAAAACAGAGAGTTGGAATAAACGGCTCATTTTCTGAATGGCAGGCAGTAACAAGTGGGGTACCACAGGGATCTGTCCTGGGCCCCCAGCTGTTCACAATTTACATTAATGACCTGGATCAGGGAGTCGGATGCAGCATTTCCAAATTTGCAGACGACACTAAACTAGGAGGGGGGGTGGGCTCAGAGGAAGAGACCAGGAAGCTCCAGAGCGATTTGGACAGACTGGGCGATTGGGCGGATAAATGGCAGATGCACTATAATGTGGACAAGTGCGAAGTTATCCACCTTGGGTGCAGGAACGGGAGGGCAAATTATTATTTAAATGGCAATAGATTGGGAGAGGGGGAAGTACAGAGAGACCTGGGTGTTCTTGTACACCAGTCACTGAAGGCGAGCATGCAGGTGCAACAGGCGGTCAAGAAGGCAAACGGTATGCTGGCCTTCATAGCAAAAGGGTTAGAATACAGGAACAGGGATACCTTGCTGCAGCTGTACAGGGCACTGGTGAGACCACACCTCGAGTACTGTGTACAGTTTTGGTCGCCTCATCTGAGGAAGGATGTTCTTGCCATGGAGGGGGTGCAGCGGCGATTCACCAGGCTGATACCAGGAATGGCGGGAATGACCTATGAGGAGAGACTATGTAGTTTAGGGATGTACACGCTGGAGTTTAGAAGATTGAGAGGGGACCTCATAGAAGTGTATAAAATTCTGACAGGTCTAGACAGACTGGATGCAGAAGGAATGTTTCCCTTGGCGGGTGAGAACAGAACTAGAGGACATAATTTAAGGATAAGGGCTAAACCATTTAGGACAGAGATGAGGGGGAATTTCTTCACTCAGAGAGTGGTGAACCTGTGGAACTCATTGCCACAGAGGGCAGTGTACGCCAGCTCATTAAATATATTTAAGAGGGAATTAGATATATTTCTACGGGCAAAAGGGGTTAAGGGTTACGGAGAGAAGGCGGGGACGGGATACTGAATTAAAGGATCAGCCATGATCTCATTGAATGGCGGAGCAGGCACGAAGGGCCGAATGGCCTACTCCTGCTCCTATCTTCTATGTATCTATGTATCTATGTATAACGTATACCCCGTGGGGAAAATAAGAGTCAAGGTGAGAGATAGGGGTAAAGAACACCCAAGAATGAACTTGTACGTATTACCTGAGGGAGGACCACCACTTCTAGGATGGGAGTGGATTAAGAAAATAGATATGGAATGGCATTACCTAAAAGCCATAATGAGGGAGGACTCGGTGCAAGCTATTAGCTCAGATTCTGAAATGGATGATGATAAGACCAATTCGAATATGGAAGACAAGGCAAAAAGGGACTTGCCGACGATGGGGAAGAAAACGAAGACAGGCAGAAGGACTTATGGTACCAAGAAGAATAAAGCTGCAGAGCAGAACTCCAGGTTGACAGAGAATTCTGAGCCTGTTCAAGCAAAGGATTCATCCACGACGGAAGAACACCGAGCTCGGACGCAAACTTATGTCAAAGTACGACAACAATTAGAACAGTTGAGTGACCGTCTCGTACAAGAGATGAAAAATATGGAAAAGTTCTGGGACACCGAATGGGAGAACCTGGAAAGACAACAGAGACACCTAGCTCAAGCAGAGAGCGACCATAGAGCCATCGTGGCCAAATACCAATCACATTCCCCTGATGCTGTTCAGGAACTAGAATATTTACAGAACGAACCAAAGGAAGAGGAATCTTCAGGAAGCCAGGATTTTATCCCAGTTCTTCTCTACGACTCCTTAC
This sequence comes from Somniosus microcephalus, assembly GCF_052327205.1. Lineage (NCBI taxonomy): Eukaryota > Metazoa > Chordata > Chondrichthyes > Squaliformes > Somniosidae > Somniosus > Somniosus microcephalus. Next base: position 251,045,644 of record NC_140995.1, on the reverse strand, counting down.
AAGCAGAGTGTGAGAAGTTGAAAGAACAGTATGAACAGGCCCAGGCTACAATTCTGGAGGGGGGTAACTCGGCAACCTCCGAAAAGCTAGTTTCAGTAGAAGCATATGAACAACTAAAGGTTGAACATGAGCAAGAAGTCCAAAGGCTGCAGGAAATTCTTGATGAGCTCAAGGCCAAGACAGACTCATCGGTAGAAGTTCCATCCATAGATGAGAAATTAGAGGGGAAAAACATGGCAGAGCATGAAAGACAGGATGTCCAAGAACTCATAAAAACATTGAAGGACACCCAAGACAAATATGAGGCGGCAATGACCGAGGTTCAACAACTTGAAGAACAGATTCAACTGGGAATCCTTTCAGTGGAAGAAAAGGAAACAGTAAGAAACTCAGAGACTGTAAGAATGGTCCCTGAACATGAACTAGAGAGCATCAGGGCGCAACTTTTCCGAGCGCTGAAAGCCAAAGTTCAAGAGGAACAGAAGGTGGAAGTATTGGAGGAAAAGGTGGATGAAATGGAGAAGACTCTGATCCACCGTGTTCCCAGGGAAGAGTTAACGGTCAGCCAACTCCTTCATATGCTGAAGGACAAAACTCTGCAAGGGGAACAATCTGAACACGAGCTTCAATCTTCAGGGGGAACGAGTTCGGAGCTCTCAAAAGTCACGGAGATAGCTGAGGTGGCAACACAAATTGTACAAGGATGCCAAAAGTACGTTGAATCACGTCAAGGTGAACAGAAGAATGGGGAAACCGTTACTTCAGTAGAAGGAGTAAATAGCCTGATAACGCAATTCCCGATGGAAGGGAAGGTGTTGAACTCACAAAGGAGGTTCGTCGTGAAGGAATGGCAGATAACCCAGGAAGAGCGGGATGAATATGAATGCACGAAGAAGTCTTTTCAAGAAAGATGTCTAGGGAAGGAACCACCGTCAGCTAACGTCCAGACGGGTGAGGAGGAAGAAGAAGGCTCTCTCGCTGGCCTAACTCAGGACGAACCCGAATATTACCATGACCTGTTGAGTGACACTGAATATTACGAGGATGTGGTCTGCCCAGCTTGTGATGAAAACTCCCGAAGTGCTGAAATCCGGATGAAGCACTTAAGGTCTAAGGAACATAGAGAGTTGGTGGCGCTACAGCTGGCAGCCGAGAAAGGAGCTCCGAGAGTTTCAAAAAGGCAGAAAAGAAAAAGAAGAAGCAGAAGATAATAACTGTCTAAAATATTAGCACTTCTACCATCTCAGGCGGGACACTACGAGAGGAGCTAAATTAGTTGAAAAACTGGAAAATGTCAAGACAGCCAGTTGGTTGTAAAAGTCCGCACTGCTGGTTCAACAGGACGAAAGTTCAAGCTGTTACGTCAAGAAAAAGGCTATGGAGGAGTCACTCTAGCCATGTGAACCGGCTACACCAAAGAGGTGTTGTTTGGAACGAGTCAAGATCAGAGACTGACTCTATGAACTGTTTCTGCAGAGACTGAACCTGTGAACTGTTCCTACCAAGATTATATCTGTAAATTGTTTTATATGACATTGACTCCACCGAGATTATATCTGTAATTTGTTTTATAGGAAGTTGAAGTTATGTATGTTTAACGGGGACTCTGTAAGTAATAAGCTAAAAAGGGAGGATTGTAGTGTATGTACCCGTCTACCTTTAAGGGAACTATTGAATGCAACCGTTCACCTTTAAGAGAACGACTTTAGGTGTGGCACTATTTGTTTGGCTTCTGTATACTGTAATACCGATAGTGACCACACCAGTATATAAGTGTTGTGGCAGGATTGCTGGGGCAGATTCGCCCGGACCTTCGAATAGTAAAGACCTGTTTGTTGTTACTTCTGAAGTCTGTGTATTTATTAACTGCACAACCCACAGACTTTACAGAGGCTCCTTGAACATCCCCATCCTCAACAATGGCAGAGCACAGTACGTGAGTGCAAAAGACAAGGCTGAAGCCTTCGCAACCATCTTTAGCCACGAGTGCCAAGTGGATGATGAATTACAGCTCCTGAGGTCCCACCATCACAGAAGCCAGTCTTCAACCAATTCGCTTCACTGACATGATATCAAGAACGGTAGAGCACACTGGATACAGCAAAGGCTCTGGGACCCGACAACATCCCCGATACAGAGCTGAAGACCTCTGCTCCAGAAATAGCTGCACCTCTAGCCCAGCTGTTCCAGTACTGGCTTCTACCCGACAAAGTGGTAAATTGCCCAGGTTTGTCCAGTCCACATAAAGCTGGACTAATCCAACAGCCAGTTACCACCCCATTAACCACCTCTCCATCATCAGCAAAGTGATGGAAGCTGTCATCGACAATGCTATCAAGCGGCACGAACTCACAAATAACCTCCTCACCGATGCCCAGTTTGGTTTCCGCCAGGGCCTCTTGGCTCCTGACCTCATTACAACCTTGGTCCAAACATGGACAAAAGAGCTGAATTCCAGAGGTGAGGTGAGAGTGACTGTCCTCGACATCAAGGCAGCATTTGTCCGAGTGTGGCACCAAGGAGCCCTAATAAAACAGAAATCAAAGGGGATCAGGGGGAAACTCTCCACTGGATGGTGTCATATCTAGCACAAAGGAAGATGGTTGTGGTTATTGGAGGCCAATCATCTCAGACCCAGGTCATCGCTGCAGCAGTTACTCAGGACAGTGTCCTAGGCCCAACATCTTAGCTGCTTTGTTAATGACCTTCAGAAGTGGGGATGTTCGCTATTGATTGCACAGTGTCAAGTTACATTCGCTATTCATCAGATAATGAGGCAGTCTGTGTCCAGCACGACCTGGACAATATTCAGGTTGGGGATGATAAGTGGCAAGTAACATTTGTGCCACACAAGTGCCAGACAATGACCATCTCCAACAAGAGAGAGTCTAACCACCACCCCATGACAATCAATGGCATTACCATTGTTGAATTCCCCACCATCAACATCCTGGGGGTCACCATTGACCAGGAACTTAACTAGATCAGTCAAATAAATATTGTGGCTACAAGAGCTAGTCAGACACTGGGTAGTCTGCGTAAGTGACTCACCACCTCCTGACTCCCCAAAGCCTTTTCACTCCCTACAAGGCACAAGTCAGGAGTGCGATGGAATATTCTCCACTTACCTGGACAGTTGCAGCTCCATCAATACTCACAAAGCTCGACAGAATCCAGGGGAAAGCAGGCCGCTTAATCAGCCACCCATCCACCATCTTAAACATTTACTCCCTCCTCATCCATAGAAACATAGAAGATAGCAGCAGGAGTAGGCCATTCGGCCCCTCGAGTCCGCTCCGCCATTTAATGAGATCATGGCTGATCATCCAAATTCAGTACGCTGGCCCTGCTTTCTCCCCATATCCCTTGATCCCTTTAGCCTTAAGAAATATATCTAACTCCTTCTTGAATGTATTTAATGAATTGGCCTCAACTGCCTTCTGTGGTAGAGAATTCCACAGGTTCACCACTCTCTCGGTGAAGAAATTCCTCCTCATCTCTGTCCTAAATGGCTTACCCCTTATTCTTAGACTGTGACCCCTGGTTCTGGACTCCCCCGCCATCGGGAACATCCTTCCTGCATCTAGTCTGTCTAGCCCTATTAGAATTTTATATGTTTCAATGAGATCCTCTCTCATTCTTCTAAACTCCAGCCCAATCGACATCATTCCTGCCATACCAGGTATCAATCTGGTGAATCTTCGCTGCACTCCCTCCATGGCAAGAACATCCTTCCTCAGATAAGGCGGCCAAAATTGCACACAATACTCAAGGTGTCGTCTCACCAAGGCCCTGTACAACTGCAGCAAGACATCCTTGTTCCTGTACTCAAATCCTTTTGCTATGAAGGACAACATAGCATTTGCCTTCTTAAGTGCCTGCTGCACCTGCATGCTTACCTTTAGCAACTGGTGCACAAGGACACCCAGGTCTCGTTGCACTTCCCCTTCTCCCAATCTATTGCTGTTCAGATAATAATCTGCCTTCCTGTTTTTGCCACCAAAGTGGATAACCTCGCATTTATCCACATTATATTGCATCTGCCATGCATCTGCCCAATCAGCCAGCCTGTCAAATCATACTGGAGTTTCTCGGCATCCTCCTCACAGCACACACGCCCACCCAGTTTTGTGGCGTCTGCAAACTTGGAGATATTACATCTAGTTCCCTCGTCTAGATCATTAATATATATTGTGAATAGCTGGGGTCCTAGCACCGATCCCTGCGGTACCCCACTAGTCACTGCCTGCCACTCGGAAAAAGAGCCGTTTATTCCAACTCTTTGCTTCCTGTCTGCCAACCAGTTCTCTATCCAAGTCAGTACCTTACCCCCAATCCCATGTGCTTTAACTTTACACGCTAATCTCTTATCCAGCGCACTGTGGTGTCATGGCACAGAATGTCCTCTGGGCGGGGGACTTCAATGTCCATCACCAAGTGTGGCTCGGTAGTGGCTCGTGTTTATTCTCTCACTGCCGTGAGCCAGTCTGGCTGCTATGTCCTTCAGGACTCAGGCAGCTCGGCCAATCATGGTACTATTGAATCACTGAGGACACCCCTTGATCGTGTCCTGTGCCCCTACCACCGTGCTAAATGGGATAGTTTAAGAACACATCTAGCAGCTCAAAACTGGGCATCCATGAGGTGCTGGGCCCATCAGCAGCAACAGAATTTTATTCCACCATAATCTGTAACCTCATGGCCCGGCATATCCCTCATTCCAGCATTACCATCAAACCAGCCCTGGTTCAATAAGGAGTGTTGAAGAGCATGCCAGGAGCTGCACCAAGTGTATCTGAAAACACAGGACTATATGCATGCTAAATAGCGAAAGCAGCATTTTATAGACAGAGCTAAGCGATCCGCACCCAATGGATCAGATCAAAGCTCTGCAGTCCTGCCACATCCAGTCGTGAATGGTGATGGACAATTAACAACTAACGGGAGGAGGAGGCTCCTTGAACATCCCCATCCTCAACGATGGCAGAGCACAGTACGTGAGTGCAAAAGACAAGGCTGAAGCCTTCGCAACCATCTTTAGCCACGAGTGCCAAGTGGATGATGCATTACAGCTCCTGAGGTCCCACCATCACAGAAGCCAGTCTTCAACCAATTCGCTTCACTGACATGATATCAAGAACGGTAGAGCGCACTGGATACAGCAAAGCCTCTGGGACCCGACAACATCCCCGATACAGAGCTGAAGACCTCTGCTCCAGAAATAGCTGCACCTCTAGCCCAGCTGTTCCAGTACTGGCTTCTACCCGACAAAGTGGTAAATTGCCCAGGTATGTCCAGTCCACATAAAGCTGGACTAATCCAACAGCCAATTACCACCCCATTAACCACCTCTCCATCATCAGGAAAGTGATGGAAGCTGTCATCGACAATGCTATCAAGCGGCACTAACTCACAAATAACCTCATCACCGATGCCCAGTTTGGTTTCCGCCAGGACCTCTTGGCTCCTGACCTCATTACAACCTTGGTCCAAACATGGACAAAAGAGCTGAATTCCAGAGGTGAGGTGAGAGTGACTGTCCTCGACATCAAGGCAGCATTTGTCCGAGTGTGGCACCAAGGAGCCCTAATAAAACAGAAATCAATGGGGATCAGGGGAAAACTCTCCACTGGATGGTGTCATATCTAGCACAAAGGAAGATGGTTGTGGTTATTGGAGGCCAATCATCTCAGACCCAGGTCATCGCTGCAGCAGTTACTCAGGACAGTGTCCTAGGCCCAACATCTTAGCTGCTTTGTAAATGACCTTCAGAAGTGCGGATGTTCGCTACTGATTGCACAGTGTCAAGTTACATTCGCAATTCATCAGATAATGAGGCAGTCTGTGTCCAGCACGACCTGGACAACATTCAGGTTGGGGATGATAAGTGGCAAGTAACATTTGTGCCACACAAGTGCCAGACAATGACCATCTCCAACAAGAGAGAGTCTAACCACCACCCCATGACAATCAATGGCATTACCATTATTGAATTCCCCACCATCAACATCCTGGGGGTCACCATTGACCAGGAACTTAACTAGATCAGCCAAATAAATATTGTGGCTACAAGAGCTAGTCAGACACTGGGTAGTCTGCGTAAGTGACTCACCACCTCCTGACTCCCCAAAGCCTTTTCACTCCCTACAAGGCACAAGTCAGGAGTGCGATGGAATATTCTCCACCTGCCTGGACAGTTGCAGCTCCATCAATACTCACGAAGCTCGACAGAATCCAGGGGAAAGCAGGCCGCTTAATCAGCCACCCATCCACCATCTTAAACATTTACTCCCTCCTCATCCATAGAAACATAGAAGATAGCAGCAGGAGTAGGCCATTCGGCCCCTCGAGTCCGCTCCGCCATTTAATGAGATCATGGCTGATCATCCAAATTCAGTACCCTGTCCCTGCTTTCTCCCCATATCCCTTGATCCCTTTAGCCTTAAGAAATATATCTAACTCCTTCTTGAATATATTTAATGAATTGGCCTCAACTGCCTTGTGTGGTAGAGAATTCCACAGGTTCACCACTCTCTGGGTGAAGAAATTCCTCCTCATCTCTGTCCTAAATGGCTTACCCCTTATCTTTAGACTGTAACCCCTGGTTCTGGACTCCCCCGCCATCGGGAACATCCTTCCTGCATCTAGTCTGTCTAGCCCTGTTAGAATTTTATAAGTTTCAATGAGATCCCCTCTCATTCTTCTAAACTCCAACCCAATCGACATCATTCCTGCCATCCCAGGTATCAATCTGGTGAATCTTTGCTGCACTCCCTCCATGGCAAGACCATCCTTCCTCAGATAAGGCGACCAAAATTGCACACAATACTCAAGGTGTGGTCTCGCCAAGGCCCTGTACAACTGCAGCAAGATATCCTTGCTCCTGTACTCAAATCCTTTTGCTATGAAGGACAACATAGCATTTGCCTTCTTAAGTGCCTGCTGCACCTGCATGCTTACCTTTAGCAATTGGTGCACAAGGACACCCAGGTCTTGATGCACTTCCCCTTCTCCCAATCTATTGCTGTTCAGATAACAATCTGCCTTCCTGTTTTTGCCACCAAAGTGGATAGCCTCGCATTTATCCACATTATATTGCATCTGCCATGCATCTGCCCAATCAGCCAACCTGTCAAATCATACTGGAGTTTCTCGGCATCCTCCTCACAGCACACACGCCCACCCAGCTTTGTGTCCTCTGCAAACTTGGAGATATTACATCTAGTTCCCTCGTCTAGATCATTAATATATATTGTGAATAGCTGGGGTCCTAGCACCGATCCCTGCGGTACCCCACTAGTCACTGCCTGCCACTCGGAAAAAGAGCCGTTTATTCCAACTCTTTGCTTCCTGTCTGCCAACCAGTTCTCTATCCAAGTCAGTACCTTGCCCCCAATCCCATGTGCTTTAACTTTACACGCTAATCACTTATCCAGCGCACTGTGGCGTCGTGGCACAGAATGTCCTCTGGGCGGGGGACTTCAATGTCCATCACCAAGTGTGGCTCGGTAGTGGCTCGTGTTTATTCTCTCACTACCTGCCATGAGCCAGTCTGGCTGCTGTGTCCTTCAGGACTCAGGCAGCTCGGCCAATCATGGTACTATTGAGTCACTGAGGACACCCCTTCATCGTGTCCTGTGCCCCTACCACCGTGCTAAATGGGATAGATTAAGAACACATCTAGCAGCTCAAAACTGGGCATCCATGAGGTGCTGGGCCCATCAGCAGCAACAGAATTTTATTCCACCATAATCTGTAACCTCATGGCCCGGCATATCCCTCATTCTACCATTACCATCAAACCAGCCCTGGTTCAATAAGCAGTGTTGAAGAGCATGCCAGGAGCTGCACCAAGTGTATCTGAAAACACAGGACTATATGCATGCTAAATAGCGAAAGCAGCATTTTATAGACAGAGCTAAGCGATCCGCACCCAATGGATCAGATCAAAGCTCTGCAGTCCTGCCACATCCAGTCGTGAATGGTGATGGACAATTAACAACTAACGGGAGGAGGAGGCTCCTTGAACATCCCCATCCTCAAAGATGGCAGAGCACAGTACGTGAGTGCAAAAGACAAGGCTGAAGCCTTCGCAACCATCTTTAGCCACGAGTGCCAAGTGGATGATGCATTACAGCTCCTGAGGTCCCACCATCACAGAAGCCAGTCTTCAACCAATTCGCTTCACTGACATGATATCAAGAACGGTAGAGCGCACTGGATACAGCAAAGCCTCTGGGACCCGACAACATCCCCGATACAGAGCTGAAGACCTCTGCTCCAGAAATAGCTGCACCTCTAGCCCAGCTGTTCCAGTACTGGCTTCTACCCGACAAAGTGGTAAATTGCCCAGGTTTGTCCAGTCCACATAAAGCTGGACTAATCCAACAGCCAATTACCACCCCATTAACCACCTCTCCATCATCAGGAAAGTGATGGAAGCTGTCATCGACAATGCTATCAAGCGGCACTAACTCACAAATAACCTCATCACCGATGCCCAGTTTGGTTTCCGCCAGGACCTCTTGGCTCCTGACCTCATTACAACCTTGGTCCAAACATGGACAAAAGAGCTGAATTCCAGAGGTGAGGTGAGAGTGACTGTCCTCGACATCAAGGCAGCATTTGTCCGAGTGTGGCACCAAGGAGCCCTAATAAAACAGAAATCAATGGGGATCAGGGGAAAACTCTCCACTGGATGGTGTCATATCTAGCACAAAGGAAGATGGTTGTGGTTATTGGAGGCCAATCATCTCAGACCCAGGTCATCGCTGCAGCAGTTACTCAGGACAGTGTCCTAGGCCCAACATCTTAGCTGCTTTGTAAATGACCTTCAGAAGTGCGGATGTTCGCTACTGATTGCACAGTGTCAAGTTACATTCGCAATTCATCAGATAATGAGGCAGTCTGTGTCCAGCACGACCTGGACAACATTCAGGTTGGGGATGATAAGTGGCAAGTAACATTTGTGCCACACAAGTGCCAGACAATGACCATCTCCAACAAGAGAGAGTCTAACCACCACCCCATGACAATCAATGGCATTACCATTGTTGAATTCCCCACCATCAACATCCTGGGGGTCACCATTGACCAGGAACTTAACTAGATCAGCCAAATAAATATTGTGGCTACAAGAGCTAGTCAGACACTGGGTAGTCTGCGTAAGTGACTCACCACCTCCTGACTCCCCAAAGCCTTTTCACTCCCTACAAGGCACAAGTCAGGAGTGCGATGGAATATTCTCCACCTGCCTGGACAGTTGCAGCTCCATCAATACTCACGAAGCTCGACAGAATCCAGGGGAAAGCAGGCCGCTTAATCAGCCACCCATCCACCATCTTAAACATTTACTCCCTCCTCATCCATAGAAACATAGAAGATAGCAGCAGGAGTAGGCCATTCGGCCCCTCGAGTCTGCTCCGCCATTTAATGAGATCATGGCTGATCATCCAAATTCAGTACCCTGTCCCTGCTTTCTCCCCATATCCCTTGATCCCTTTAGCCTTAAGAAATATATCTAACTCCTTCTTGAATATATTTAATGAATTGGCCTCAACTGCCTTGTGTGGTAGAGAATTCCACAGGTTCACCACTCTCTGGGTGAAGAAATTCCTCCTCATCTCAGTCCTAAATGGCTTACCCCTTATCTTTAGACTGTAACCCCTGGTTCTGGACTACGCCGCCATCGGGAACATCCTTCCTGCATCTAGTCTGTCTAGCCCTGTTAGAATTTTATAAGTTTCAATGAGATCCTCTCTCATTCTTCTAAACTCCAGCCCAATCGACATCATTCCTGCCATCCCAGGTATCAATCTGGTGAATCTTCGCTGCACTCCCTCCATGGCAAGAACATCCTTCCTCAGATAAGGCGACCAAAATTGCACACAATACTCAAGATGTGGTCTCACCAAGGCCCTGTACAACTGCAGCAAGACATCCTTGTTCCTGTACTCAAATCCTTTTGCTATGAAGGACAACATAGCATTTGCCTTCTTAAGTGCCTGCTGCACCTGCATGCCTACCTTTAGCAACTGGTGCACAAGGACACGCAGGTCTCGTTGCACTTCCCCTTCTCCCAATCTATTGCTGTTCAGATAATAATCTGCCTTCCTGTTTTTGCCACCAAAGTGGATAGCCTCGCATTTATCCACATAATATTGCATCTGCCATGCATCTGCCCAATCAGCCAGCCTGTCAAATCATACTGGAGTTTCTCGGCATCCTCCTCACAGCACACACGCCCACCCAGTTTTGTGGCGTCTGCAAACTTGGAGATATTACATCTAGTTCCCTCGTCTAGATCATTAATATATATTGTGAATAGCTGGGGTCCTAGCACCGATCCCTGCGGTACCCCACTAGTCACTGCCTGCCACTCGGAAAAAGAGCCGTTTATTCCAACTCTTTGCTTCCTGTCTGCCAACCAGTTCTCTATCCAAGTCAGTACCTTGCCCCCAATCCCATGTGCTTTAATTTTACACGCTAATCTCTTATCCAGCGCACTGTGGTGTCATGGCACAGAATGTCCTCTGGGCGGGGGACTTCAATGTCCATCACCAAGTGTGGCTCGGTAGTGGCTCGTGTTTATTCTCTCACTACTGTGAGCCAGTCTGGCTGCTATGTCCTTCAGGACTCAGGCAGCTCGGCCAATCATGGTACTATTGAATCACTGAGGACACCCCTTCATCGTGTCCTGTGCCCCTACCACCGTGCTAAATGGGATAGTTTAAGAACACATCTAGCAGCTCAAAACTGGGCATCCATGAGGTGCTGGGCCCATCAGCAGCAACAGAATTTTATTCCACCATAATCTGTAACCTCATGGCCCGGCATATCCCTCATTCCAGCATTACCATCAAACCAGCCCTGGTTCAATAAGGAGTGTTGAAGAGCATGCCAGGAGCTGCACCAAGTGTATCTGAAAACACAGGACTATATGCATGCTAAATAGCGAAAGCAGCATTTTATAGACAGAGCTAAGCGATCCGCACCCAATGGATCAGATCAAAGCTCTGCAGTCCTGCCACATCCAGTCGTGAATGGTGATGGACAATTAACAACTAACGGGAGGAGGAGGCTCCTTGAACATCCCCATCCTCAACGATGGCAGAGCACAGTACGTGAGTGCAAAAGACAAGGCTGAAGCCTTCGCAACCATCTTTAGCCACGAGTGCCAAGTGGATGATGCATTACAGCTCCTGAGGTCCCACCATCACAGAAGCCAGTCTTCAACCAATTCGCTTCACTGACATGATATCAAGAACGGTAGAGCGCACTGGATACAGCAAAGCCTCTGGGACCCGACAACATCCCCGATACAGAGCTGAAGACCTCTGCTCCAGAAATAGCTGCACCTCTAGCCCAGCTGTTCCAGTACTGGCTTCTACCCGACAAAGTGGTAAATTGCCCAGGTATGTCCAGTCCACATAAAGCTGGACTAATCCAACAGCCAATTACCACCCCATTAACCACCTCTCCATCATCAGGAAAGTGATGGAAGCTGTCATCGACAATGCTATCAAGCGGCACTAACTCACAAATAACCTCATCACCGATGCCCAGTTTGGTTTCCGCCAGGACCTCTTGGCTCCTGACCTCATTACAACCTTGGTCCAAACATGGACAAAAGAGCTGAATTCCAGAGGTGAGGTGAGAGTGACTGTCCTCGACATCAAGGCAGCATTTGTCCGAGTGTGGCACCAAGGAGCCCTAATAAAACAGAAATCAATGGGGATCAGGGGAAAACTCTCCACTGGATGGTGTCATATCTAGCACAAAGGAAGATGGTTGTGGTTATTGGAGGCCAATCATCTCAGACCCAGGTCATCGCTGCAGCAGTTACTCAGGACAGTGTCCTAGGCCCAACATCTTAGCTGCTTTGTAAATGACCTTCAGAAGTGCGGATGTTCGCTACTGATTGCACAGTGTCAAGTTACATTCGCAATTCATCAGATAATGAGGCAGTCTGTGTCCAGCACGACCTGGACAACATTCAGGTTGGGGATGATAAGTGGCAAGTAACATTTGTGCCACACAAGTGCCAGACAATGACCATCTCCAACAAGAGAGAGTCTAACCACCACCCCATGACAATCAATGGCATTACCATTATTGAATTCCCCACCATCAACATCCTGGGGGTCACCATTGACCAGGAACTTAACTAGATCAGCCAAATAAATATTGTGGCTACAAGAGCTAGTCAGACACTGGGTAGTCTGCGTAAGTGACTCACCACCTCCTGACTCCCCAAAGCCTTTTCACTCCCTACAAGGCACAAGTCAGGAGTGCGATGGAATATTCTCCACCTGCCTGGACAGTTGCAGCTCCATCAATACTCACGAAGCTCGACAGAATCCAGGGGAAAGCAGGCCGCTTAATCAGCCACCCATCCACCATCTTAAACATTTACTCCCTCCTCATCCATAGAAACATAGAAGATAGCAGCAGGAGTAGGCCATTCGGCCCCTCGAGTCCGCTCCGCCATTTAATGAGATCATGGCTGATCATCCAAATTCAGTACCCTGTCCCTGCTTTCTCCCCATATCCCTTGATCCCTTTAGCCTTAAGAAATATATCTAACTCCTTCTTGAATATATTTAATGAATTGGCCTCAACTGCCTTGTGTGGTAGAGAATTCCACAGGTTCACCACTCTCTGGGTGAAGAAATTCCTCCTCATCTCTGTCCTAAATGGCTTACCCCTTATCTTTAGACTGTAACCCCTGGTTCTGGACTCCCCCGCCATCGGGAACATCCTTCCTGCATCTAGTCTGTCTAGCCCTGTTAGAATTTTATAAGTTTCAATGAGATCCCCTCTCATTCTTCTAAACTCCAACCCAATCGACATCATTCCTGCCATCCCAGGTATCAATCTGGTGAATCTTCGCTGCACTCCCTCCATGGCAAGAACATCCTTCCTCAGATAAGGCGACCAAAATTGCACACAATACTCAAGGTGTGGTCTCGCCAAGGCCCTGTACAACTGCAGCAAGATATCCTTGCTCCTGTACTCAAATCCTTTTGCTATGAAGGCCAACGTAGCATTTGCCTTCTTAAGTGCCTGCTGCACCTGCATGCTTACCTTTAGCAATTGGTGCACAAGGACACCCAGGTCTTGATGCACTTCCCCTTCTCCCAATCTATTGCTGTTCAGATAACAATCTGCCTTCCTGTTTTTGCCACCAAAGTGGATAGCCTCGCATTTATCCACATTATATTGCATCTGCCATGCATCTGCCCAATCAGCCAACCTGTCAAATCATACTGGAGTTTCTCGGCATCCTCCTCACAGCACACACGCCCACCCAGCTTTGTGTCCTCTGCAAACTTGGAGATATTACATCTAGTTCCCTCGTCTAGATCATTAATATATATTGTGAATAGCTGGGGTCCTAGCACCGATCCCTGCGGTACCCCACTAGTCACTGCCTGCCACTCGGAAAAAGAGCCGTTTATTCCAACTCTTTGCTTCCTGTCTGCCAACCAGTTCTCTATCCAAGTCAGTACCTTGCCCCCAATCCCATGTGCTTTAACTTTACACGCTAATCACTTATCCAGCGCACTGTGGCGTCGTGGCACAGAATGTCCTCTGGGCGGGGGACTTCAATGTCCATCACCAAGTGTGGCTCGGTAGTGGCTCATGTTTATTCTCTCACTACCTGCCGTGAGCCAGTCTGGCTGCTATGTCCTTCAGGACTCAGGCAGCTCGATCAATCATGGTACTATTGAGTCACTGAGGACACCCCTTCATCGTGTCCTGTGCCCCTACCACCGTGCTAAATGGGATAGATTAAGAACACATCTAGCAGCTCAAAACTGGGCATCCATGAGGCGCTGGGCCCATCAGCAGCAACAGAATTTTATTCCACCATAATCTGTAACCTCATGGCCCGGCATATCCCTCATTCTACCATTACCATCAAACCAGCCCTGGTTCAATAAAGAGTGTTGAAGAGCATGCCAGGAGCTGCACCAAGTGTATCTGAAAACACAGGACTATATGCATGCTAAATAGCGAAAGCAGCATTTAGTAGACAGAGCTAAGCGATCCGCACCCAATGGATCAGATCAAAGCTCTGCAGTCCTGCCACATCCAGTCGTGAATGGTGATGGACAATTAACAACTAACGGGAGGAGGAGGCTCCTTGAACATCCCCATCCTCAAAGATGGCAGAGCACAGTACGTGAGTGCAAAAGACAAGGCTGAAGCCTTCGCAACCATCTTTAGCCACGAGTGCCAAGTGGATGATGCATTACAGCTCCTGAGGTCCCACCATCACAGAAGCCAGTCTTCAACCAATTCGCTTCACTGACATGATATCAAGAACGGTAGAGCGCACTGGATACAGCAAAGCCTCTGGGACCCGACAACATCCCCGATACAGAGCTGAAGACCTCTGCTCCAGAAATAGCTGCACCTCTAGCCCAGCTGTTCCAGTACTGGCTTCTACCCGACAAAGTGGTAAATTGCCCAGTTATGTCCAGTCCACATAAAGCTGGACTAATCCAACAGCCAGTTACCACCCCATTAACCACCTCTCCATCATCAGGAAAGTGATGGAAGCTGTCATCGACAATGCTATCAAGCGGCACTAGCTCACAAATAACCTCCTCACCGATGCCCAGTTTGGTTTACGCCAGGACCTCTTGGCTCCTGACCTCATTACAACCTTGGTCCAAACATGGACAAAAGAGCTGAATTCCAGAGGTGAGGTGAGAGTGACTGTCCTCGACATCAAGGCAGCATTTGTCCGAGTGTGGCACCAAGGAGCCCTAATAAAACTGAAATCAATGGGGATCAGGGGAAAACTCTCCACTGGATGGTGTCATATCTAGCACAAAGGAAGATGGTTGTGGTTATTGGAGGCCAATCATCTCAGACCCAGGTCATCGCTGCAGCAGTTACTCAGGACAGTGTCCTAGGCCCAACATCTTAGCTGCTTTGTAAATGACCTTCAGAAGTGGGGATGTTCGCTACTGATTGCACAGTGTCAAGTTACATTCGCAATTCATCAGATAATGAGGCAGTCTGTGTCCAGCACGACCTGGACAACATTCAGGTTGGGGATGATAAGTGGCAAGTAACATTTGTGCCACACAAGTGCCAGACAATGACCATCTCCAACAAGAGAGAGTCTAACCACCACCCCATGACAATCAATGGCATTACCATTGTTGAATTCCCCACCATCAACATCCTGGGGGTCACCATTGACCAGGAACTTAACTAGATCAGTCAAATAAATATTGTGGCTACATGAGCTAGTCAGACACTGGGTAGTCTGCGTAAGTGACTCACCACCTCCTGACTCCCCAAAGCCTTTTCACTCCCTACAAGGCACTAGTCAGGAGTGCGATGGAATATTCTCCACTTGCCTGGGCAGTTGCAGCTCCATCAATACTCACGAAGCTCGACAGAATCCAGGGGAAAGCAGGCCGCTTAATCAGCCACCCATCCACCATCTTAAACATTTACTCCCTCCTCATCCATAGAAACATAGAAGATAGCAGCAGGAGTAGGCCATTCGGCCCCTCGAGTCTGCTCCGCCATTTAATGAGATCATGGCTGATCATCCAAATTCAGTACCCTGTCCCTGCTTTCTCCCCATATCCCTTGATCCCTTTAGCCTTAAGAAATATATCTAACTCCTTCTTGAATATATTTAATGAATTGGCCTCAACTGCCTTGTGTGGTAGAGAATTCCACAGGTTCACCACTCTCTGGGTGAAGAAATTCCTCCTCATCTCAGTCCTAAATGGCTTACCCCTTATCTTTAGACTGTAACCCCTGGTTCTGGACTACGCCGCCATCGGGAACATCCTTCCTGCATCTAGTCTGTCTAGCCCTGTTAGAATTTTATAAGTTTCAATGAGATCCTCTCTCATTCTTCTAAACTCCAGCCCAATCGACATCATTCCTGCCATCCCAGGTATCAATCTGGTGAATCTTCGCTGCACTCCCTCCATGGCAAGAACATCCTTCCTCAGATAAGGCGACCAAAATTGCACACAATACTCAAGGTGTCGTCTCACCAAGGCCCTGTACAACTGCAGCAAGATATCCTTGCTCCTGTACTCAAATCCTTTTGCTATGAAGGACAACGTAACATTTGCCTTCTTAAGTGCCTGCTGCACCTGCATGCCTACCTTTAGCAACTGGTGCACAAGGACACGCAGGTCTCGTTGCACTTCCCCTTCTCCCAATCTATTGCTGTTCAGATAATAATCTGCCTTCCTGTTTTTGCCACCAAAGTGGATAGCCTCGCATTTATCCACATTATATTGCATCTGCCATGCATCTGCCCAATCAGCCAACCTGTCAAATCATACTGGAGTTTCTCGGCATCCTCCTCACAGCACACACGCCCACCCAGTTTTGTGTCGTCTGCAAACTTGGAGATATTACATCTAGTTCCCTCGTCTAGATCATTAATATATATTGTGAATAGCTGGGGTCCTAGCACCGATCCCTGCGGTACCCCACTAGTCACTGCCTGCCACTAGGAAAAAGACCCGTTTATTCCAACTCTTTGCTTCCTGTCTGCCAACCAGTTCTCTATCCAAGTCAGTACCTTACCCCCAATCCCATGTGCTTTAACTTTACACGCTAATCACTTATCCAGCGCACTGTGGCGTCATGGCACAGAATGTCCTCTGGGCGGGGGACTTCAATGTCCATCACCAAGTGTGGCTCGGTAGTGGCTCGTGTTTATTCTCTCACTGCCGTGAGCCAGTCTGGCTGCTATGTCCTTCAGGACTCAGGCAGCTCGATCAATCATGGTACTATTGAGTCACTGAGGACACCCCTTCATCGTGTCCTGTGCCCCTACCACCGTGCTAAATGGGATAGATTAAGAACACATCTAGCAGCTCAAAACTGGGCATCCATGAGGCGCTGGGCCCATCAGCAGCAACAGAATTTTATTCCACCATAATCTGTAACCTCATGGCCCGGCATATCCCTCATTCCAGCATTACCATCAAACCAGCCCTGGTTCAATAAGCAGTGTTGAAGAGCATGCCAGGAGCTGCACCAAGTGTATCTGAAAACACAGGACTATATGCATGCTAAATAGCGAAAGCAGCATTTTATAGACAGAGCTAAGCGATCCGCACCCAATGGATCAGATCAAAGCTCTGCAGTCCTGCCACATCCAGTCGTGAATGGTGATGGACAATTAACAACTAACGGGAGGAGGAGGCTCCTTGAACATCCCCATCCTCAAAGATGGCAGAGCACAGTACGTGAGTGCAAAAGACAAGGCTGAAGCCTTCGCAACCATCTTTAGCCACGAGTGCCAAGTGGATGATGCATTACAGCTCCTGAGGTCCCACCATCACAGAAGCCAGTCTTCAACCAATTCGCTTCACTGACATGATATCAAGAACGGTAGAGCGCACTGGATACAGCAAAGCCTCTGGGACCCGACAACATCCCCGATACAGAGCTGAAGACCTCTGCTCCAGAAATAGCTGCACCTCTAGCCCAGCTGTTCCAGTACTGGCTTCTACCCGACAAAGTGGTAAATTGCCCAGGTATGTCCAGTCCACATAAAGCTGGACTAATCCAACAGCCAATTACCACCCCATTAACCACCTCTCCATCATCAGGAAAGTGATGGAAGCTGTCATCGACAATGCTATCAAGCGGCACTAACTCACAAATAACCTCATCACCGATGCCCAGTTTGGTTTCCGCCAGGACCTCTTGGCTCCTGACCTCATTACAACCTTGGTCCAAACATGGACAAAAGAGCTGAATTCCAGAGGTGAGGTGAGAGTGACTGTCCTCGACATCAAGGCAGCATTTGTCCGAGTGTGGCACCAAGGAGCCCTAATAAAACAGAAATCAATGGGGATCAGGGGAAAACTCTCCACTGGATGGTGTCATATCTAGCACAAAGGAAGATGGTTGTGGTTATTGGAGGCCAATCATCTCAGACCCAGGTCATCGCTGCAGCAGTTACTCAGGACAGTGTCCTAGGCCCAACATCTTAGCTGCTTTGTAAATGACCTTCAGAAGTGCGGATGTTCGCTACTGATTGCACAGTGTCAAGTTACATTCGCAATTCATCAGATAATGAGGCAGTCTGTGTCCAGCACGACCTGGACAACATTCAGGTTGGGGATGATAAGTGGCAAGTAACATTTGTGCCACACAAGTGCCAGACAATGACCATCTCCAACAAGAGAGAGTCTAACCACCACCCCATGACAATCAATGGCATTACCATTATTGAATTCCCCACCATCAACATCCTGGGGGTCACCATTGACCAGGAACTTAACTAGATCAGCCAAATAAATATTGTGGCTACAAGAGCTAGTCAGACACTGGGTAGTCTGCGTAAGTGACTCACCACCTCCTGACTCCCCAAAGCCTTTTCATTCCCTACAAGGCACAAGTCAGGAGTGCGATGGAATATTCTCCACCTGCCTGGACAGTTGCAGCTCCATCAATACTCACGAAGCTCGACAGAATCCAGGGGAAAGCAGGCCGCTTAATCAGCCACCCATCCACCATCTTAAACATTTACTCCCTCCTCATCCATAGAAACATAGAAGATAGCAGCAGGAGTAGGCCATTCGGCCCCTCGAGTCCGCTCCGCCATTTAATGAGATCATGGCTGATCATCCAAATTCAGTACCCTGTCCCTGCTTTCTCCCCATATCCCTTGATCCCTTTAGCCTTAAGAAATATATCTAACTCCTTCTTGAATATATTTAATGAATTGGCCTCAACTGCCTTGTGTGGTAGAGAATTCCACAGGTTCACCACTCTCTGGGTGAAGAAATTCCTCCTCATCTCTGTCCTAAATGGCTTACCCCTTATCTTTAGACTGTAACCCCTGGTTCTGGACTCCCCCGCCATCGGGAACATCCTTCCTGCATCTAGTCTGTCTAGCCCTGTTAGAATTTTATAAGTTTCAATGAGATCCCCTCTCATTCTTCTAAACTCCAACCCAATCGACATCATTCCTGCCATCCCAGGTATCAATCTGGTGAATCTTTGCTGCACTCCCTCCATGGCAAGACCATCCTTCCTCAGATAAGGCGACCAAAATTGCACACAATACTCAAGGTGTGGTCTCGCCAAGGCCCTGTACAACTGCAGCAAGATATCCTTGCTCCTGTACTCAAATCCTTTTGCTATGAAGGACAACATAGCATTTGCCTTCTTAAGTGCCTGCTGCACCTGCATGCTTACCTTTAGCAATTGGTGCACAAGGACACCCAGGTCTTGATGCACTTCCCCTTCTCCCAATCTATTGCTGTTCAGATAACAATCTGCCTTCCTGTTTTTGCCACCAAAGTGGATAGCCTCGCATTTATCCACATTATATTGCATCTGCCATGCATCTGCCCAATCAGCCAACCTGTCAAATCATACTGGAGTTTCTCGGCATCCTCCTCACAGCACACACGCCCACCCAGCTTTGTGTCCTCTGCAAACTTGGAGATATTACATCTAGTTCCCTCGTCTAGATCATTAATATATATTGTGAATAGCTGGGGTCCTAGCACCGATCCCTGCGGTACCCCACTAGTCACTGCCTGCCACTCGGAAAAAGAGCCGTTTATTCCAACTCTTTGCTTCCTGTCTGCCAACCAGTTCTCTATCCAAGTCAGTACCTTGCCCCCAATCCCATGTGCTTTAACTTTACACGCTAATCACTTATCCAGCGCACTGTGGCGTCGTGGCACAGAATGTCCTCTGGGCGGGGGACTTCAATGTCCATCACCAAGTGTGGCTCGGTAGTGGCTCATGTTTATTCTCTCACTACCTGCCGTGAGCCAGTCTGGCTGCTGTGTCCTTCAGGACTCAGGCAGCTCGGCCAATCATGGTACTATTGAGTCACTGAGGACACCCCTTCATCATGTCCTGTGCCCCTACCACCGTGCTAAATGGGATAGATTAAGAACACATCTAGCAGCTCAAAACTGGGCATCCATGAGGCGCTGGGCCCATCAGCAGCAACAGAATTTTATTCCACCATAATCTGTAACCTCATGGCCCGGCATATCCCTCATTCTACCATTACCATCAAACCAGCCCTGGTTCAATAAGCAGTGTTGAAGAGCATGCCAGGAGCTGCACCAAGTGTATCTGAAAACACAGGACTATATGCATGCTAAATAGCGAAAGCAGCATTTTATAGACAGAGCTAAGCGATCCGCACCCAATGGATCAGATCAAAGCTCTGCAGTCCTGCCACATCCAGTCGTGAATGGTGATGGACAATTAACAACTAACGGGAGGAGGAGGCTCCTTGAACATCCCCATCCTCAAAGATGGCAGAGCACAGTACGTGAGTGCAAAAGACAAGGCTGAAGCCTTCGCAACCATCTTTAGCCACGAGTGCCAAGTGGATGATGCATTACAGCTCCTGAGGTCCCACCATCACAGAAGCCAGTCTTCAACCAATTCGCTTCACTGACATGATATCAAGAACGGTAGAGCGCACTGGATACAGCAAAGCCTCTGGGACCCGACAACATCCCCGATACAGAGCTGAAGACCTCTGCTCCAGAAATAGCTGCACCTCTAGCCCAGCTGTTCCAGTACTGGCTTCTACCCGACAAAGTGGTAAATTGCCCAGTTATGTCCAGTCCACATAAAGCTGGACGAATCCAACAGCCAATTACCACCCCATTAACCACCTCTCCATCATCAGGAAAGTGATGGAAGCTGTCATCGACAATGCTATCAAGCGGCACTAGCTCACAAATAACCTCCTCACCGATGCCCAGTTTGGTTTACGCCAGGACCTCTTGGCTCCTGACCTCATTACAACCTTGGTCCAAACATGGACAAAAGAGCTGAATTCCAGAGGTGAGGTGAGAGTGACTGTCCTCGACATCAAGGCAGCATTTGTCCGAGTGTGGCACCAAGGAGCCCTAATAAAACTGAAATCAATGGGGATCAGGGGAAAACTCTCCACTGGATGGTGTCATATCTAGCACAAAGGAAGATGGTTGTGGTTATTGGAGGCCAATCATCTCAGACCCAGGTCATCGCTGCAGCAGTTACTCAGGACAGTGTCCTAGGCCCAACATCTTAGCTGCTTTGTAAATGACCTTCAGAAGTGGGGATGTTCGCTACTGATTGCACAGTGTCAAGTTACATTCGCAATTCATCAGATAATGAGGCAGTCTGTGTCCAGCACAACCTGGACAACATTCAGGTTGGGGATGATAAGTGGCAAGTAACATTTGTGCCACACAAGTGCCAGACAATGACCATCTCCAACAAGAGAGAGTCTAACCACCACCCCATGACAATCAATGGCATTACCATTGTTGAATTCCCCACCATCAACATCCTGGGGGTCACCATTGACCAGGAACTTAACTAGATCAGTCAAATAAATATTGTGGCTACATGAGCTAGTCAGACACTGGGTAGTCTGCGTAAGTGACTCACCACCTCCTGACTCCCCAAAGCCTTTTCACTCCCTACAAGGCACAAGTCAGGAGTGCGATGGAATATTCTCCACTTGCCTGGGCAGTTGCAGCTCCATCAATACTCACGAAGCTCGACAGAATCCAGGGGAAAGCAGGCCGCTTAATCAGCCACCCATCCACCATCTTAAACATTTACTCCCTCCTCATCCATAGAAACATAGAAGATAGCAGCAGGAGTAGGCCATTCGGCCCCTCGAGTCTGCTCCGCCATTTAATGAGATCATGGCTGATCATCCAAATTCAGTACCCTGTCCCTGCTTTCTCCCCATATCCCTTGATCCCTTTAGCCTTAAGAAATATATCTAACTCCTTCTTGAATATATTTAATGAATTGGCCTCAACTGCCTTGTGTGGTAGAGAATTCCACAGGTTCACCACTCTCTGGGTGAAGAAATTCCTCCTCATCTCAGTCCTAAATGGCTTACCCCTTATCTTTAGACTGTAACCCCTGGTTCTGGACTACGCCGCCATCGGGAACATCCTTCCTGCATCTAGTCTGTCTAGCCCTGTTAGAATTTTATAAGTTTCAATGAGATCCTCTCTCATTCTTCTAAACTCCAGCCCAATCGACATCATTCCTGCCATCCCAGGTATCAATCTGGTGAATCTTCGCTGCACTCCCTCCATGGCAAGAACATCCTTCCTCAGATAAGGCGACCAAAATTGCACACAATACTCAAGGTGTCGTCTCACCAAGGCCCTGTACAACTGCAGCAAGATATCCTTGCTCCTGTACTCAAATCCTTTTGCTATGAAGGACAACATACCATTTGCCTTCTTAAGTGCCTGCTGCACCTGCATGCCTACCTTTAGCAACTGGTGCACAAGGACACGCAGGTCTCGTTGCACTTCCCCTTCTCCCAATCTATTGCTGTTCAGATAATAATCTGCCTTCCTGTTTTTGCCACCAAAGTGGATAGCCTCGCATTTATCCACATTATATTGCATCTGCCATGCATCTGCCCAATCAGCCAGCCTGTCAAATCATACTGGAGTTTCTCGGCATCCTCCTCACAGCACACACGCCCACCCAGTTTTGTGTCGTCTGCAAACCTGGAGATATTACATCTAGTTCCCTCGTCTAGATCATTAATATATATTGTGAATAGCTGGGGTCCTAGCACCGATCCCTGCGGTACCCCACTAGTCACTGCCTGCCACTCGGAAAAAGACCCGTTTATTCCAACTCTTTGCTTCCTGTCTGCCAACCAGTTCTGTATCCAAGTCAGTACCTTGCCCCCAATCCCATGTGCTTTAACTTTACACGCTAATCACTTATCCAGCGCACTGTGGCGTCATGGCACAGAATGTCCTCTGGGCGGGGGACTTCAATGTCCATCACCAAGTGTGGCTCGGTAGTGGCTCGTGTTTATTCTCTCACTACCTGCCGTGAGCCAGTCTGGCTGCTATGTCCTTCAGGACTCAGGCAGCTCGATCAATCATGGTACTATTGAGTCACTGAGGACACCCCTTCATCGTGTCCTGTGCCCCTACCACCGTGCTAAATGGGATAGATTAAGAACACATCTAGCAGCTCAAAACTGGGCATCCATGAGGCGCTGGGCCCATCAGCAGCAACAGAATTTTATTCCACCATAATCTGTAACCTCATGGCCCGGCATATCCCTCATTCTACCATTACCATCAAACCAGCCCTGGTTCAATAAGGAGTGTTGAAGAGCATGCCAGGAGCTGCACCAAGTGTATCTGAAAACACAGGACTATATGCATGCTAAATAGCGAAAGCAGCATTTTATAGACAGAGCTAAGCGATCCGCACCCAATGGATCAGATCAAAGCTCTGCAGTCCTGCCACATCCAGTCGTGAATGGTGATGGACAATTAACAACTAACGGGAGGAGGAGGCTGTAGTGTATGTACCCGTCTACCTTTAAGGGAACTATTGAATGCAACCGTTCACCTTTAAGAGAACTACTTTAGGTGTGGCACTATTTGTTTGGCTTCTGTATACTGTAATACCGATAGTGGCCACACCAGTATATAAGTGTTGTGGCAGGATTGCTGGGGCAGATTCGCCCGGACCTTCGAATAGTAAAGGCCTGTTTGTTGTTACTTCTGAAGTCTGTGTATTTATTAACTGCACAACCCACAGACTTTACAGTGGCGACGAGTCCGATCGTACCCTGCGGCAAGACTACCAAAGCAAGAAGAGCGTCGAAGAGAGGCAACCGCCCTCGTCGTGCTGCTGGAAGAAAACACGAGGCTGCAGCAGGAGAAAGTTGGAAGACTTTAGCAACAAAAGCTTCCGTCTGCAACAGGCACTGACTACCCCTCTACCACGGTACAGAGTGAGCCGATCAGCTGGAAACAAGGCGGTCGCGGAGACTGTGAGTAGGGGAAGGTGTAGTGAATATCCGGAGGTTAAGGGCAGAGCACTCGACCTCGGTCGAGGGGGAGCTGAGCCAGTCAGAAGTCGGGTCCAACGGCGTCGGGTGACAGCCGGACCGCGATCGGCGGGAAAAGCCGGGCAGCGCCGCAGCCACGAAGCGCTGAGACTGGGAGTAGGCGCGGGAAGAGAAACCCAGCCGCAGCCGGGGAGGGAAACACCAGCCTGCGAGAGGGCTGGGAGGCGAACAGGAACCGTGCGGGTGGGAGAGAGAGACAGAGCCGAGCAAGGGGAGAGAGACTGCGCGAGAGCCAGTCCAGCGGCTGAGCTGTTCTCCACCAACGGGGTACCCAGAACCGGTAGAACCGAACGTGCGGGAGAGGGAGAGAGAGCCGAGCACGGGGAGAGAGACTGTGCGAGAGCCAGTCCAGCGGCTGAACTGTTCTCCACCAACGGGGTACCCAGGGCCGGTAGCACCGAACGTGCGGGAGAGAGAGCGACAGAGCCGGGTACGGAGAGAGAGACTGCGCGAGAGCCAGTCCAGCGGCTGAACTGTCCTCCGTTAACGGGGTGTACCCAGCGCCGGTAGAGCCGTGCGGGCGGGAGGAAAAGACATAGCCGAGTAAGGGGAGCTGTGCGGAAGCCAGCCAGCGGCTGAACCTCTCCGCTGTGGGGGAAGCGTACCCCTTCCACCGGGAAGAAACGCGGGAAGCCGCCATTAGGCGGAGAAGACGCCAGAAGCGGGAAACCGCCATTGAAGTGGGCGGGGCGAGAAAGGAAGAGCGGGAAACCGCCATTTTCGCGGGAAAACCGCCATCTTAACTGACATACCGCCATTGAAGTGGGCGGGGAGAGAAGGAAAGAGCGGGAAACCGCCGATTTCGCGGGAAAACCGCCATCTTAGAAACAAACAAATAAATAAGAATACTTAAAGAAATACTGGTGCTGCTCCCAAGGGAAGAAAGATGCCTAAGCGAGGGAATATTAACGACTTTAATTCTGAAATAGAAGACTGGGCCACGTACGTGGAACGCATAGAGATCTATTGCGAAGCCAACAAAATAGAGGAAGACGACAAGGCGATAACATTGCTAAACTCGATGGGGGCAAAAACACACGGGCTCTTGAAGCATCTAATAGCACCAGATAAACCAGCGGATCAGACCGTCGAAGAGATTGTGGCTGTGCTGAAGGACCACTTGAACCCCACACCGTTGATGCTGGCTGAACGATTCAAATTCTACGCAAGAACGCAGAGGAAAGACGAAAGCAATGCGGAATACTTGGTCGAACTGCGTAGGCTAGCGAAATACTGCCAGTTCGGAGGGAATCTGACAGAAGCGCTGCGGGACAAGTTCGTATGCGGATTGTCCAAAGAAGGGACGCAGAAGCGACTACTGGAGGAGAACGACCTCACACTGGACAGGGCTGTCCTTATAGCTGCATCGCACGAAGCCGCAGCGAAAGGAACGGCGGAAATGCAACTAAAGGCGGCGGCACTCGGGGTGGACCAAATTACTTCAAGCACAACAAAATGCTACCGTTGTGGGAAGACAACGCATGATCAGAATCAATGCTGGTTTAAGAACCAAGAGTGTAGGAAATGTGGCAAACTGGGTCACATCGCGAAGGTATGCCGGTCCGGGAAAAAGACCAACAATCAAAGGAAGCCATCACAAGAAAAGTACAACAAGGTACACAAGGTACACAAGGTGGCTGAGAAGAGTTCAGACGAACAGAATTCAGACTCAGACCCAAACAACCAGGAGCTGGGTAGTCTGAGAATCCACAATGTGGGTAAAGAAACGGATCTACAGACCACCTGGGTCATACTAAAAATAGCTGGAGTCCAAGTAAGAATGGAGCTGGACACTGGATCAGCTCTATCAGTCATCAACCGAAGGGACTACCACCGGCTATTCTCTCACATACCTTTAAGAAATACCAAGTTCGTATTACAGACATACACGGGGCATAACGTATACCCCGTGGGGAAAATAAGAGTCAAGGTGAGAGATAGGGGTAAAGAACACCCAAGAATGAACTTGTACGTATTACCTGAGGGAGGACCACCACTTCTAGGATGGGAGTGGATTAAGAAAATAGACATGGAATGGCATTACCTAAAAGCCATAATGAGGGAGGACTCGGTGCAAGCTATTAGCTCAGATTCTGAAATGGATGATGATAAGACCAATTCGAATATGGAAGACAAGGCAAAAAGGGACTTGCCGACGATGGGGAAGAAAACGAAGACAGGCAGAAGGACTTATGGTACCAAGAAGAATAAAGCTGCAGAGCAGAACTCCAGGTTGACAGAGAATTCTGAGCCTGTTCAAGCAAAGGATTCATCCACGACGGAAGAACACCGAGTTCGGACTCAAACTTATGTCAAAGTACGACAACAATTAGAACAGTTGAGTGACCGTCTCGTACAAGAGATGAAAAATATGGAAAAGTTCTGGGACACCGAATGGGAGAACCTGGAAAGACAACAGAGACAGCTAGCTGAAGCAGAGAGCGACCATAGAGCCATCGTGGCCAAATACCAATCACATTCCCCTGATGCTGTTCAGGAACTAGAATATTTACAGAACGAACCAAAGGAAGAGGAATCTTCAGGAAGCCAGGATTTTATCCCAGTTCTTCTCTACGACTCCTTACAAGCAGAGCGTGAGAAGTTGAAAGAACAGTATGAACGGGCCCAGGCTACAATTCTGGAGGGGGGTAACTCGGCAACCTCCGAAAAGCTAGTTTCAGTAGAAGCATATGAACAACTAAAGGTTGAACATGAGCAAGAAGTCCAAAGGCTGCAGGAAATTCTTGATGAGCTCAAGGCCAAGACAGACTCATCGGTAGAAATTCCATCCATAGATGAGAAATTAGAGGGGAAAAACATGGCAGAGCATGAAAGACAGGATGTCCAAGAACTCATAAAAACATTGAAGGACACCCAAGACAAATATGAGGCGGCAATGACCGAGGTTCAACAACTTGAAGAACAGATTCAACTGGGAATCCTTTCAGTGGAAGAAAAGGAAACAGTAAGAAACTCAGAGACTGTAAGAATGGTCCCTGAACATGAACTAGAGAGCATCAGGGCGCAACTTTTCGGAGCGCTGAAAGCCAAAGTTCAAGAGGAACAGAAGGTGGAAGTATTGGAGGAAAAGGTGGATGAAATGGAGAAGACTCTGATCCACCGTGTTCCCAGGGAAGAGTTAACGGTCAGCCAACTCCTTCATATGCTGAAGGACAAGACTCTGCAAGGGGAACAATCTGAACACGAGCTTCAATCTTCAGGGGGAACGAGTTCGGAGCTCTCAAAAGTCACGGAGATAGCTGAGGTGGCAACACAAATTGCACAAGGATGCCAAAAGTACGTTGAATCACGTCAAGGTGAACAGAAGAATGGGGAAACCGTTACTTCAGTAGAAGGAGTAAATAGCCTGATAACGCAATTCCCGATGGAAGGGAAGGTATTGAACTCACAAAGGAGGTTCGTCGTGAAGGAATGGCAGATAACCCAGGAAGAGCGGGATGAATATGAATGCACGAAGAAGTCTTTTCAAGAAAGATGTCTAGGGAAGGAACCACCGTCAGCTAACGTCCAGACGGGTGAGGAGGAAGAAGAAGGCTCTCTTGCTGGCCTAACTCAGGACGAACCCGAATATTACCATGACCTGTTGAGTGACACTGAATATTACGAGGATGTGGTCTGCCCAGCTTGTGATGAAAACTCCCGAAGTGCTGAAATCCGGATGAAGCACTTAAGGTCTAAGGAACATAGAGAGTTGGTGGCGCTACAGCTGGCAGCCGAGAAAGGAGCTCCGAGAGTTTCAAAAAGGCAGAAAAGAAAAAGAAGAAGCAGAAGATAATAACTGTCTAAAATATTAGCACTTCTACCATCTCAGGCGGGACACTACGAGAGGAGCTAAATTAGTTGAAAAACTGGAAAATGTCAAGACAGCCAGTTGGTTGTAAAAGTCCGCACTGCTGGTTCAACAGGACGAAAGTTCAAGCTGTTACGTCAAGAAAAAGGCTATGGAGGAGTCACTCTAGCCATGTGAACCGGCTACACCAAAGAGGTGTTGTTTGGAACGAGTCAAGATCAGAGACTGACTCTATGAACTGTTTCCGCAGAGACTGAACCTGTGAACTGTTCCTACCAAGATTATATCTGTAAATTGTTTTATATGACATTGACTCCACCGAGATTATATCTGTAATTTGTTTTATAGGAAGTTGAAGTTATGTATGTTTAACGGGGACTCTGTAAGTAATAAGCTAAAAAAGGAGGATTGTAGTGTATGTACCCGTCTATCTTTAAGGGAACTATTGAATGCAACCGTTCACCTTTAAGAGAACGACTTTAGGTGTGGCACTATTTGTTTGGCTTCTGTATACTGTAATACCGATAGTGACCACACCAGTATATAAGTGTTGTGGCAGGATTGCTGGGGCAGATTCGCCCGGACCTTCGAATAGTAAAGACCTGTTTGTTGTTACTTCTGAAGTCTGTGTATTTATTAACTGCACAACCCACAGACTTTACAGAGGCTCCTTGAACATCCCCATCCTCAACGATGGCAGAGCACAGTACGTGAGTGCAAAAGACAAGGCTGAAGCCTTCGCAACCATCTTTAGCCACGAGTGCCAAGTGGATGATGCATTACAGCTCCTGAGGTCCCACCATCACAGAAGCCAGTCTTCAACCAATTCGCTTCACTGACATGATATCAAGAACGGTAGAGCACACTGGATACAGCAAAGGCTCTGGGACCCGACAACATCCCCGATACAGAGCTGAAGACCTCTGCTCCAGAAATAGCTGCACCTCTAGCCCAGCTGTTCCAGTACTGGCTTCTACCCGACAAAGTGGTAAATTGCCCAGGTTTGTCCAGTCCACATAAAGCTGGACTAATCCAACAGCCAGTTACCACCCCATTAACCACCTCTCCATCATCAGCAAAGTGATGGAAGCTGTCATCGACAATGCTATCAAGCGGCACTAACTCACAAATAACCTCCTCAGCGATGCCCAGTTTGGTTTCCGCCAGGGCCTCTTGGCTCCTGACCTCATTACAACCTTGGTCCAAACATGGACAAAAGAGCTGAATTCCAGAGGTGAGGTGAGAGTGACTGTCCTCGACATCAAGGCAGCATTTGTCCGAGTGTGGCACCAAGGAGCCCTAATAAAACAGAAATCAAAGGGGATCAGGGGGAAACTCTCCACTGGATGGTGTCATATCTAGCACAAAGGAAGGTGGTTGTGGATATTGGAGGCCAATCATCTCAGACCCAGGTCATCGCTGCAGCAGTTACTCAGGACAGTGTCCTAGGCCCAACATCTTAGCTGCTTTGTAAATGACCTTCAGAAGTGGGGATGTTCGCTACTGATTGCACAGTGTCAAGTTACATTCGCAATTCATCAGATAATGAGGCAGTCTGTGTCCAGCACGACCTGGACAACATTCAGGTTGGGGATGATAAGTGGCAAGTAACATTTGTGCCACACAAGTGCCAGACAATGACCATCTCCAACAAGAGAGAGTCTAACCACCACCCCATGACAATCAATGGCATTACCATTGTTGAATTCCCCACCATCAACATCCTGGGGGTCACCATTGACCAGGAACTTAACTAGATCAGCCAAATAAATACTGTGGCTACAAGAGCTAGTCAGACACTGGGTAGTCTGCGTAAGTGACTCACCACCTCCTGACTCCCCAAAGCCTTTTCACTCCCTACAAGGCACAAGTCAGGAGTGCGATGGAATATTCTCCACTTACCTGGACAGTTGCAGCTCCATCAATACTCACGAATCTCGACAGAATCCAGGGGAAAGCAGGCCGCTTAATCAGCCACCCATCCACCATCTTAAACATTTACTCCCTCCTCATCCATAGAAACATAGAAGATAGCAGCAGGAGTAGGCCATTCGGCCCCTCGAGTCTGCTCCGCCATTTAATGAGATCATGGCTGATCATCCAAATTCAGTACCCTGGCCCTGCTTTCTCCCCATATCCCTTGATCCCTTTAGCCTTAAGAAATATATCTAACTCCTTCTTGAATGTATTTAATGAATTGGCCTCAACTGCCTTCTGTGGTAGAGAATTCCACAGGTTCACCACTCTCTGGGTGAAGAAATTCCTCCTCGTCTCAGTCCTAAATGGCTTACCCCTTATCCTTAGACTGTAACCCCTGGTTCTGGACTCCGCCGTCATCGGGAACATCCTTCCTGCATCTAGTCTGTCTAGCCCTATTAGAATTTTATATGTTTCAATGAGATCCCCTCTCATTCTTCTAAACTCCAGCCCAATCGACATCATTCCTGCCATCCCAGGTATCAATCTGGTGAATCTTCGCTGCACTCCCTCCATGGCAAGAACATCCTTCCTCAGATAAGGCGACCAAAATTGCACACAATACTCAAGGTGTCGTCTCACCAAGGCCCTGTACAACTGCAGCAAGACATCCTTGCTCCTGTACTCAAATCCTTTTGCTATGAAGGACAACGTAGCATTTGCCTTCTTAAGTGCCTGCTGCACCTGCATGCTTACCTTTAGCAACTGGTGCACAAGGACACCCAGGTCTCGTTGCACTTCCCCTTCTCCCAATCTATTGCTTTTCAGATAATAATCTGCCTTCCTGTTTTTGCCACCAAAGTGGATAACCTCGCATTTATCCACATAATATTGCATCTGCCATGCATCTGCCCAATCAGCCAGCCTGTCAAATCATACTGGAGTTTCTCGGCATCCTCCTCACAGCACACACGCCCACCCAGTTTTGTGGCGTCTGCAAACTTGGAGATATTACATCTAGTTCCCTCGTCTAGATCATTAATATATATTGTGAATAGCTGGGGTCCTAGCACCGATCCCTGCGGTACCCCACTAATCACTGCCTGCCACTCGGAAAAAGAGCCGTTTATTCCAACTCTTTGCTTCCTGTCTGCCAACCAGTTCTCTATCCAAGTCAGTACCTTACCCCCAATCCCATGTGCTTTCACTTTACACGCTAATCTCTTATCCAGCGCACTGTGGCGTCATGGCACAGAATGTCCTCTGGGCGGGGGACTTCAATGTCCATCACCAAGTGTGGCTCGGTAGTGGCTCGTGTTTATTCTCTCACTACTGTGAGCCAGTCTGGCTGCTATGTCCTTCAGGACTCAGGCAGCTCGGCCAATCATGGTACTATTGAATCACTGAGGACACCCCTTCATCGTGTCCTGTGCCCCTACCACCGTGCTAAATGGGATAGTTTAAGAACACATCTAGCAGCTCAAAACTGGGCATCCATGAGGTGCTGGGCCCATCAGCAGCAACAGAATTTTATTCCACCATAATCTGTAACCTCATGGCCCGGCATATCCCTCATTCCAGCATTACCATCAAACCAGCCCTGGTTCAATAAGGAGTGTTGAAGAGCATGCCAGGAGCTGCACCAAGTGTATCTGAAAACACAGGACTATATGCATGCTAAATAGCGAAAGCAGCATTTTATAGACAGAGCTAAGCGATCCGCACCCAATGGATCAGATCAAAGCTCTGCAGTCCTGCCACATCCAGTCGTGAATGGTGATGGACAATTAACAACTAACGGGAGGAGGAGGCTCCTTGAACATCCCCATCCTCAACGATGGCAGAGCACCAGCCACCCATCCACCATCTTAAACATTTACTCCCTCCTCATCCTATATATTCTCTAACACATATATTCAGGACTTCTCTGGCCACAGGGGATGTGCCAGAGGACTGGAGAACCGCTAATGTAGTACCATTATTCAAGAAGGGAAGTAGGGAAAAACCAGGGAACTACAGGCCAGTGAGCCTAACATCAGTGGTAGGAAAATTATTGGAAAAAATCCTGAGGGACAAAATTTGTCTCCACTTGGAGAGGCAAGGATTAATCAGGGATAGTCAACATGGCTTTGTCAAGGGAAGATCATGTCTGACTAATTTGATTGAATTTTTTGAGGGGGTGACTAGGTGTGTGGATGAGGGTAACGCAGTGGATGTGGTATACATGGATTTCAGTAAGGCCTTCGATAAAGTCCCGCACAGGAGACTGGTCAAGAAGGTAAGAGCCCATGGAATCCAGGGTGCCTTGGCACATTGGATACAAAACTGGCTTAGTGGCAGAAGGCAGAGGGTGATGGTCGAAGGTTGTTTTTGTGACTGGAAGCCTGTGGCCAGTGGGGTACCACAGGGATCGGTGCTGGGTCGCTTGCTGTTTGTGGTCTACATTAATGACTTGGATATGAATGTAAAGGGTATGATCAGTAAGTTCGCGGATGATACAAAAATTGGTAGGGTGGTAAATAGCGAGGAGGGTAGCCTCAGTCTGCAGGACGATATAGATGGGTTGGTCAGATGGGCGGAACAGTGGCAAATGGAATTTAACCCGGAAAAGTGCGAGGTGATGCACTTTGGGGGGACCAACAAGGCAAAGGAATACACAATGAATGGAAAGACCCTAGGCAAGACGGGGGGTCAGAGGGATCTGGGTGTGCAAGTACACAGATCCCTGAAGGCAGCGGAACAAGTGGATAAGGTGGTAAAAAAGGCATATGGGATACTTGCCTTCATTAGCCGAGGCATTGAATATAAGAGCAAGGAGGTTATGATGGAGCTGTATAAAACACTGGTTAGGCCACAGCTGGAATACTGTGTGCAGTTCTGGTCGCCACACTACAGGAAGGATGTGATCGCGTTAGAGAGGGTGCAGAGGAGGTTCACCAGGATGTTACCAGGGCTGGAGCGCTTCAGCTATGAAGAGAGACTGGGCAGATTGGGTTTGTTTTCCTTGGAGCAGAGGAGGCTGAGGGGGGACATGATTGAGGTGTACAAAATTATGAGGGGCATAGGTAGGATGGATGCTGAGGAGCTTTTTCCCTTAGTAGAGGGGTCAATAACTAGGGGGCATAGATTCAAGGTAAAGGGCGGGAGGTTTAGAGGGGATTTGAGAAAGAACTTTTTCACCCAGAGGGTGGTTGGAGTCTGGAACTCACTGCCTGAAAGGGTTGTGGAGGCAGAAACCCTCACAACATTTAAGAAGCATTTGGATGTGCACTTGAAATGCCATAGCATACAAGGCTACGGGCCAAATGCTGGAATATGGGATTAGATTAGACAGGGCGTGATGGCCGGCCCGGACACGATGGGCCGAAGGGCCTCTATCCGTGCTGTATAACTCTATGACTCTATGACTCTATGACTCATCCATAGAAACATAGAAGATAGCAGCAGGAGTAGGCCATTCGGCCCCTCGAGTCTGCTCCGACATTTAATGAGATCATGGCTGATCATCCAAATTCAGTACCCTGGCCCTGCTTTCTCCCCATGTCCCTTGATCCCTTTAGCCTTAAGAAATATATCTAACTCCTTCTTGAATATATTTAATGAATTGGCCTCAACTGCCTTGTGTGGTAGAGAATTCCACAGGTTCACCACTCTCTGGGTGAAGAAATTCCTCCTCATCTCAGTCCTAAATGGCTTACCCCTTATCTTTAGACTGTAACCCCTGGTTCTGGACTACGCCGCCATCGGGAACATCCTTCCTGCATCTAGTCTGTCTAGCCCTGTTAGAATTTTATAAGTTTCAATGAGATCCCCTCTCATTCTTCTAAACTCCAGCCCAATCGACATCATTCCTGCCATCCCAGGTATCAATCTAGTGAATCTTTGCTGCACTCCCTCCATGGCAAGATCATCCTTCCTCAGATAAGGCGACCAAAATTGCACACAATACTCAAGGTGTGGTCTCACCAAAGCCCTGTACAACTGCAGCAAGATATCCTTGTTCCTGTACTCAAATCCTTTTGCTATGAAGGACAACAAAGCATTTGCCTTCTTAAGTGCCTGCTGCACCTGCATGCCTACCTTTAACAACTGGTGCACAAGGACACCCAGGTCTCGTTGCACTTCCCCTTCTCCCAATCTATTGCTGTTCAGATAATAATCTGCCTTCCTGTTTTTGCCACCAAAGTGCATAGCCTCGCATTTATCCACATTATATTGCATCTGCCATGCATCTGCCCAATCAGCCAGCCTGTCAAATCATACTGGAGTTTCTCGGCATCCTCCTCACAGCACACACGCCCACCCAGCTTTGTGTCCTCTGCAAACTTGGAGATATTACATCTAGTTCCCTCGTCTAGATCATTAATATATATTGCGAATAGCTGGGGTCGTAGCACCGATCCCTGCGGTACCCCACTAGTCACTGCCTGCCACTCGGAAAAAGAGCCGTTTATTCCAACTCTTTGCTTCCTGTCTGCCAACCAGTTCTCTATCCAAGTCAGTACCTTACCCCCAATCCCATGTGCTTTAACTTTACACGCTAATCACTTATCCAGCTCACTGTGGCGTCATGGCACAGAATGTCCTCTGGGCGGGGGACTTCAATGTCCATCACCAAGTGTGGCTCGGTAGTGGCTCGTGTTTATTCTCTCACGACCTGCCGTGAGCCAGTCTGGCTGCTATGTCCTTCAGGACTCAGGCAGCTCGGTCAATCATGGTACTATTGAGTCATTGAGGACACCCCTTCATCGTGTCCTGTGACCCTACCACCGTGCTAAATGGGATAGATTAAGAACACATCTAGCAGCTCAAAACTGGGCATCCATGAGGCGCTGGGCCCA
This sequence comes from Somniosus microcephalus, assembly GCF_052327205.1. Taxonomy (NCBI): domain Eukaryota; kingdom Metazoa; phylum Chordata; class Chondrichthyes; order Squaliformes; family Somniosidae; genus Somniosus; species Somniosus microcephalus. The sequence goes on along the minus strand of NC_140995.1, from coordinate 251,011,179 downwards.
TCAGCAGCAACAGAATTTTATTCCACCATAATCTGTAACCTCATGGCCCGGCATATCCCTCATTCTACCATTACCATCAAACCAGCCCTGGTTCAATAAGGAGTGTTGAAGAGCATGCCAGGAGCTGCACCAAGTGTATCTGAAAACACAGGACTATATGCATGCTAAATAGCGAAAGCAGCATTTTATAGACAGAGCTAAGCGATCCGCACCCAATGGATCAGATCAAAGCTCTGCAGTCCTGCCACATCCAGTCGTGAATGGTGATGGACAATTAACAACTAACGGGAGGAGGAGGCTCCTTGAACATCCCCATCCTCAACGATGGCAGAGCACAGTACGTGAGTGCAAAAGACAAGGCTGAAGCCTTCGCAACCATATTTAGCCACGAGTGCCAAGTGGATGATGCATTACAGCTCCTGAGGTCCCACCATCACAGAAGCCAGTCTTCAACCAATTCGCTTCACTGACATGATATCAAGAACGGTAGAGCGCACTGGATACAGCAAAGGCTCTGGGACCCGACAACATCCCCGATACAGAGCTGAAGACCTGTGCTCTAGAAATAGCTGCACCTCTAGCCCAGCTGTTCCAGTACTGGCTTCTACCCGACAAAGTGGTAAATTGCCCAGGTATGTCCAGTCCACATAAAGCTGGACTAATCCAACAGCCAGTTACCGCCCCATTAACCACCTCTCCATCATCAGCAAAGTGATGGAAGCTGTCATCGACAATGCTATCAAGCAGCACTAGCTCACAAATAACCTCCTCACCGATGCCCAGTTTGGTTTATGCCAGGACCTCTTGGCTCCTGACCTCATTACAACCTTGGTCCAAACATGGACAAAAGAGCTGAATTCCAGAGGTGAGGTGAGAGTGACTGTCCTCGACATCAAGGCAGCATTTGTCCGAGTGTGGCACCAAGGAGCCCTAATAAAACTGAAAACAATGGGGATCAGGGGAAAACTCTCCACTGGATGGTGTCATATCTAGCACAAAGGAAGATGGTTGTGGATATTGGAGGCCAATCATCTCAGACCCAGGTCATCGCTGCAGCAGTTACTCAGGACAGTGTCCTAGGCCCAACATCTTAGCTGCTTTGTTAATGATCTTCAGAAGTGGGGATGTTCGCTACTGATTGCACAGTGTCAAGTCACATTCGCAATTCATCAGATAATGAGGCAGTCTGTGTCCAGTACGACCTGGACAACATTCAGGTTGGGGATGATAAGTGGCAAGTAACATTTGTGCCACACAAGTGCCAGACAATGACCATCTCCAACAAGAGAGAGTCTAACCACCACCCCATGACAATCAATGGCATTACCATTGTTGAATTCCCCACCATCAACATCCTGGGGGTCACCATTGACCAGGAACTTAACTAGATCAGCCAAATAAATATTGTGGCTACAAGAGCTAGTCAGACACTGGGTAGTCTGCGTAAGTGACTCACCACCTCTTGACACCCCAAAGCCTTTTCACTCCCTACAAGGCACAAGTCAGGAGTGCGATGGAATATTCTCCACTTACCTGGACAGTTGCAGCTCCATCAATACTCACGAATCTCGACAGAATCCAGGGGAAAGCAGGCCGCTTAATCAGCCACCCATCCACCATCTTAAACATTTACTCCCTCCTCATCCATAGAAACATAGAAGATAGCAGCAGGAGTAGGCCATTCGGCCCCTCGAGTCTGCTCCGCCATTTAATGAGATCATGGCTGATCATCCAAATTCAGTACCCTGTCCCTGCTTTCTCCCCATATCCCTTGATCCCTTTAGCCTGAAGAAATATATCTAACTCCCTCTTGAATATATTTAATGAATTGGCCTCAACTGCCTTGTGTGGTAGAGAATTCCACAGGTTCACCACTCTCTGGGTGAAGAAATTCCTCCTCATCTCAGTCCTAAATGGCTTACCCCTTATCTTTAGACTGTAACCCCTGGTTCTGGACTCCCCCGCCATCGGGAACATCCTTCCTGCATCTAGTCTGTCTAGCCCTGTTAGAATTTTATAAGTTTCAATGAGATCCCCTCTCATTCTTCTAAACTCCAGCCCAATCGACATCATTCCTACCATCCCAGGTATCAATCTGGTGAATCTTCGCTGCACTCCCTCCATGGCAAGAACATCCTTCCTCAGATAAGGCGACCAAAATTGCACACAATACTCAAGGTGTGGTCTCACCAAGGCCCTGTACAACTGCAGCAAGATATCCTTGCTGCTGTACTCAAATCCTTTTGCTATGAAGGACAACGTAACATTTGCCTTCTTAAGTGCCTGCTGCACCTGCATGCTTACCTTTAACAACTGGTGCACAAGGACACCCAGGTCTCGTTGCACTTCCCCTTCTCCCAATCTATTGCTGTTCAGATAATAATCTGCCTTCCTGTTTTTGCCACCAAAGTGGATAGCCTCGCATTTATCCACATTATATTGCATCTGCCATGCATCTGCCCAATCAGCCAACCTGTCAAATCATACTGGAGTTTCTCGGCATCCTCCTCACAGCACACACGCCCACCCAGCTTTGTGTCCTCTGCAAACTTGGAGATATTACATCTAGTTCCCTCGTCTAGATCATTAATATATATTGTGAATAGCTGGGGTCCTAGCACCGATCCCTGCGGTACCCCACTAGTCACTGCCTGCCACTCGGAAAAAGTGCCGTTTATTCCAACTCTTTGCTTCCTGTCTGCCAACCAGTTCTCTATCCAAGTCAGTACCTTACCCCCAATCCCATGTGCTTTAACTTTACACGCTAATCTCTTATCCAGCGCACTGTGGCGTCATGGCACAGAATGTCCTCTGGGCGGGGGACTTCAATGTCCATCACCAAGTGTGGCTCGGTAGTGGCTCGTGTTTATTCTCTCACTGCCGTGAGCCAGTCTGGCTGCTATGTCCTTCAGGACTCAGGCAGCTCGGTCAATCATGGTACTATTGAGTCACTGAGGACACCCCTTCATCGTGTCCTGTGCCCCTACCACCGTGCTAAATGGGATAGATTAAGAACACATCTAGCAGCTCAAAACTGGGCATCCATGAGGCGCTGGGCCCATCAGCAGCAACAGAATTTTATTCCACCGTAATCTGTAGCCTCATGGCCCGGCATATCCCTCATTCTACCATTACCATCAAACCAGCCCTGGTTGAATAAGGAGTGTTGAAAAGCATGCCAGGAGCTGCACCAGGTGTACCTGAAAATCAGAAACCAACTTGGTGAAGTTACAACACAGCACTATATGCATGCTAAACAGCAGAAGCAGCATGCTATAGACAGAGCTAAGCGCTCCCACACCCAATCGATCAGATCAAAGCTCTGCAGTCCTGCCACACCCAGCCGTGAATGGTGATGGACAATTAACAACTAACGGGAGGAGGAGGCTCCTTGAACATCCCCATCCTCAACGATGGCAGAGCACGGTACGTGAGTGCAAAAGACAAGGCTGAAGCCTTCGCAACCATCTTCAGTCACAACTGCCAAGTGGATGATGCATCTCGGCCTGCTCCTGAGGTCCCCACCTTCACTGAAGCCAGTCTTCAGCCAATTCACTTCACTCCACATGATATCAAGAACAGTAGAGCGCACTGGATACAGCAAAGACTGTGGGCCCCGGCAACATCCCAGCTGCAGAGCTGAAGACCTGTGCTCCAGAACTAGCTGCACCTCTAGCCAAGCTGATCCAGTACTGGCATCTACCCGACAACATTACAATTCGTCAGAAAACGAGGCAGTCATGCAGAAAGACCAGGGCAATGTTCAGGTCGGGGATGATATGTGGCAAGTAACATTTGTACCACACAAGTACCAGACAATGATCATCGCCAACAAGAGAGAGTCTAACCAGCTCCCCGTGACGTTCAATGGCATTACCATCGTTGAATCCCTCACCATCAAATCCTGGGGTTCACCATTTATCAGACACTTAACTAGACCAGCCACTTAAATACTGTGGCTGCAAGAACTCGGCAGAAGCTGGGTATTTAGCGGCGAGTGTCTCACCTCCTGACTCCCCAAACCTTTCCACCACCTACAAAGCACAAGTCAGGAGTGTGATGGAATACTCTCCATGTCCTTGGATGAGTGCAGCTCCAACAACACTCAAAAACCTCAACACCATCCAGGACAAGGCAACCTGCTTGATTGGCATCCCATCCACCACCTTAAGCATTTACTGCCTCTTCCACCGGCACACTGTGGCTGCAGTGTGTTCAATCTACAAGATGCACTGCAGCAACTCAGCAAGGTTTCCACGACAGCACCTCCCAAACCTGCGGCATCACCTCAAAGGACAAGGGCAGCAGGTGCATGGGAACACCACCTCCTCCAAGTTCCCCTCCAAGTCTCACAGAATTCTGGAACTCCCTACCTAACAGCACTATGGGAGAACCTTCACAACACGGACTGCAGCGGTTCAAGAAGGCGGCTCACCACCACCTTCTCAAGGGTAACTAGGGATGGGCAATAAATGCTGGCCTTGCGAGTGATGCCCACATCCCGAGAATGAATAAATTAGAATTAAAAACGTGTTTTTTATAATTGTTTCTTGTTTTTCTTAATTGTAACTTAATTTTGCTTTAACCTTTTCCTGTTCTCGTGGCCTCTTTTTCTATTTACTTTTTTAGCCTCCACAGTCATTCTATTCCTAAGTCCCAGAGATTTGTTCCAACAAATTTGCTTTCGGCCTCAATCACGCTCTGCTTCTACTGGGCCTGGGCCCTCCGCCTGGGTTCACAATTACAAAAAATAAGCGGCAGAAAATCTGTAAACTAAGGAAAGGAATCAAAGGAAGACCAGTCAGGTCAACCCGAGTTTTTGATACAGGAGATGGTAAAGGGATGTTCTGCTGCTGATGGGAGAAAAAGACCCAAGGGCAGTGCTGGTGACATTAGAGCAGATCCTCCTCCCACTCATGAAGTGCCAGAGACTGGATTCTACATCAGTCGCATGAAGCTTTCCATGGCTATGGAAATGTCATCTAAGTACTTCAGAGGGACAGGACCTTGTGTCCCCAATCTGGCCCAGCATTAACAGGAATGGTGACTAACGGAGCCAGAAGTTACCACTTGTGTCTCCAAAGAGTTATGGGTGAGGTAAAAGAGGAGAAAATGTTCTCTATAAATTTCCCCACTGATTCAGCGTTGGCCAGTGTCTGTACATTGGTCAGCTCTGTACCATCAGCCTCTGGAGAGGAAACATAACAATAAACTGAATTTAAACAAATTGGATGTTAGAAACAAATGGCGCGATTCACTGTAAGCCCAGCTAATGGGGCCAACCCACTCCATAATCAGCAGTGGGAAAGTGAAAGTGGGAAACGTTGATACTCCTATTCAGTCCATGGCACAGCACATTCGTGCTTGTGTCCCGGTTATTACAGATTAGCATCTTCCTTCCTTCATTATTTCCTTCCTTCCTGCAGGATCAAATTGAATCTGTCTCTAATTCAGATCTTCCCATTGATCAATAGTTCAGTGCTATTTGTCTTTGTCCTGTTTGGTTTCCAATACCTTTGTAACAGGCCTCAATATGTGTTAATCTGGAATTGACTGTTACTCCTCTGGAGCTGGAGGCACTCAGGATTAATTGTGGACACAAACATTTCTGACACATGTATCTGGTATGAATACACCGTGATCTGAGGAACCTCATTTTGTTCAGAATCCAGCTCCTCAAAGCTTTACATTTTCTGATTCTTTCCTTCACCATCTCTTGTGTCGAGTGACTGACTGTCTTTTGCAGCAGAGCTGCCGTTGCCTCCCTCCACAGGGGAACTCCAGCATTTCTCGATCTTTCACAGCACAGCAACAGGTGTTGGCAAGATGGACGTTGATAAGTGTGGCTGCACATGTCCTACCTCTTTGGTGTCACTCTCTTGTCACATGTCTAGTGCTGGAAATGCGCTGTCAGGAAATGCGTGACATCTGAAGGACAGCCCTGGTTTTCAAAGCTGAGCTGAAATAAAAAAATTGAAGAGGTCAAAGGTGGGAAATTCCTTAGGCTTGCCGTCACACACCCGCAATATTCCAACTGCAACCACAAGAAAATGATAAAGTAGGATGGGTGCGGACAGGGGTTCATCTCTAGAGGTTGTTAATGTACCTGCAGAGTTAGTGTCGCACCATCCCAGGGTCAGCTCCTGTGTTTGGGATGTTTTGTGCTCTCGTGCTGATCTCTGTGAGTATGCAGAAAGTATCTGGGTTCAGGCCAGTGCTGGGTATATGAAAGAAATAGTCAATGACAGTATCAGTCAATCTCAGTTAATGCAGAGTAAAGCTCCCTCTACACTGTCTCATCAAACACTCACAGGGAAGGTACAGCACGGGTTAGATACAGAGTAAAGTTCCTTCTACAGTGTCCCATCAAACACTCCCAGGCCTGGTATAGCACTGGTTAGATACAGAGTAAAGCCTCCCACTTTACATTACCATCTAACACTCCCAGGCCAGGTACAGTACAACTTAGATGAAGTGTAAAGCTCTCTCTAAATTGGTTGATCACACACAGCCAACTCAGATCCAGCATGTTTTAAATTCAGCGTACAGCTCCTCTGACACTACCCAATGAAGCACACCAGCTCAGGTACAGCATGGGATGAACTTAGAATAAAAATCCCTCTACATGTAAGTGTCAGGCAGTCCCAGGTATGATTAGGCACTTTACAGCCTTCCGTTATCAATATCGAGTTCAACAATTTCAGATCATAACCTCGGCCCCCATTGCATTTTTACTTATATTTTTTATCCACACCTTTGTTTTGTGCCCTTCCCCCTTTGTCTCTCTCCCACATGGCAGCTGTCTCCCATTCTGCCAGCGCACTTCACACCTAATCTAGAGCCGTCTTTTGTCTCCACTAGTCCTATCACCATCTCGTCTCGTCTTGAATACCTCTTTGGGTTGAGGCGCCAAACTGGCGCCAAGTTCGCCTGGGCGCTGGTTTTTGCGCAGCGTTCGAAGCTGTAGCGATCGCCAGAAATTCAGTTGAAGTGCCGCTAGAGGGAGACGGGGCGAGGCTCGAGGCGCTCCGCATCCCTCTTAGGGCGCTGAAACTGAATATCGCAGCGCAACGTGCCGCAGCGCCACATGCTACGACACGGCATGCTGTGGTACTGCAGGCCTTCCTCCCACTGTTAAGGGGGAGGGGCCTGCAGCAGCGTGAGCCCCGATTGCGAGTGCTGGCAAAAGAGCCCGGCACCAAGGAGAAGCGCCGGGCTCTCGGGAAACAGCCGGCAATGCCGCGGTGGGGGGGGGGAACCAGGAGGCCGGGGACGGAGGTGCTGGCAGGTGGCCGCCGAAAAAGCGGCCGCCCCGCACCTCCACCTTAACTTGTGCCTCTGCCGGCGCAGCAAGGCCCCGTGAATCGGGCGCGGGTAGCGAACGGCACTACAGCGGCGTTCGCTACCAAATATCGCGTTCGGGGCGCGAATGGGGCGCTGCGCAACCACCAATGATGTCATCGGTGGTGGCGCAGCGCAAATGGCTAACGCCACCATTAGCGCCCCTGCTGAATATCGCGGGAGGCGCAGCCAGTGGCGCTACAGCCACTGACTGCCTCTTTAGGCGCTAACAGGTGGTGCTACTCACCCAATTTTTCCCCCAATGTCTCTTCACTTCTCTTTTCTTCTCTCCCAGCCCCAAACTGGCCGCTTAATTTGTTTCATTTCCTGTGCTTTTTCAGACCTGACGAAGGGTTTCGACCTGAAACGTTGACTCTATTTCTCTCTCCACAGATGTTGCCTGGCCTGCTGAGTTTTTCCAGCATTTTCTGTTGTTGTTCCAGGTATGGGCTAGCTTTACATACAAGTTGAGCTCAATTGTACTTGTCGTATCAAAGGCAGTCCCTTATGGCATTTGTCGAAGAAGCACCCAGTAGATGGTTAGACTCTCACCTTGGCAAAATCCTGGACTGATGGGATCCTCAGTAAAGTTCCTCACCTTTACAATCATTGTTGGGGCTTCTTGTTTCATCCCGTCTTTGACATTGAGGGTCTTGGTCCCACCAGATCTGCTCTGTGAATCCAGCGACATTTCTCCAGTCCCAGTTAGTGTGATGATGATTTGGCTCCACTCTCTCCACCCTCCTGAGATACTCTTCACTACATGAAACATTTAATATAAAAATTAATATTAATTCTAGAATCTGTAATTGGAATACATTCGGTCTATTTTTGTTACTATGATTATATTTAATTTGAATATGTTTGTAATGAATGACATTTGGTTGAATTACTTACCTTAATATTAAATTGTTCTTTCCTTTCCCCTATTTATAAGGACTAAACTCACTGGCAGTGTCAGCTGCCAAGTCCAGCTCATCCCACAGTGACTCCCACTGATGCTGCGTAACCAGGGGTGTAAACCTGTCTCCAGGTGACATCACAAAGGAGCCAGGAAACATGTCACAAAGCATCCCAAGCCCCTCCCACTCAAGGTATTACAGGGTCACATGACCAGTCTCTGCTCCTGGTCTGCAGTCTCACTGGGCATGAAAGCAGGTTGTACAATCAGTCCCTTCTCCAACCCTGGATATTACAGCCTCCTTTGTGCCTTGAAACAAGCCTATTCCCTGTAACAGGAAGGGTGCCACAGGCAATAAGTGGAGGGATCTTCATGGGTATCAAGTGGTGGGATCATCGGAGCACTGGTGTGCAGTCTCACTGGGCATGAACACAGGTTACACAATCAATCCCGGCTCCAACCCTGCTCCCATGTACTGAGACTCCAGTCAGGGAGCACAGACTCCCAAAATTACCACTGATAAATTATCCCTCCATCTTCCAAATGTGAGGTCCCACTATTCAAAGGCCCCCATGTCTACCTCTTGCTTTATTCACCAGAAAGTCTCCCCTCTCTTTATATCAGCCAGTGTGTCTCCCTCCTGCTTTGGCAGAGTGAGGCAGTTTGTGGGAATGGTGTTTGGGATGAGGCAACGATATTCCATCCTCCTTTGTGCTCTGAAATAAGTCTATTCCCTGTAACAAGAAGGGTGCCATAGGCAATAAGTGGAGGGATCTTCAGGGGTATCAAGTGGTGGGATCATCGGAGCATTAATTGGAGGGTGCATCATGGACAATAATGGGGTAAAGCTCCCTCTATACTATCCCATAAGACACTCCCAGGCCAGGTACAGCACAGCTTAGGTACAGAGTATAGCTCCCTCTACACTGTCCCATCAAACACTCCCTGGGCAGGCAGAGCACGGGATAGGTGCAGAGTAAAGCTTGATCTACACGATCCCATCAAACACTCCCAGGGCAGGTACAGTATGGGGTTAGATAGTGAGTAATGCTCCATCTACACTGTCCCATCAAACACTCCCAGCCAGGGCAGGCCGAGCACAGGTTAGATACAGAGTAAAGCTTGATCTACACTATCCCATCAAACACTCCCAGGGCAGGTACAGTATGGGGTTAGATAGTGAGTAATGCTCCATCTACACTTTCCCATCAAACACTCCCAGCCAGGGCAGGCCGAGCACGGGTTAGATACAGAGTGAAGCTTGATCTACTCTATCCCATCAAACACTCCCAGGGCAGGTACAGTATGGGGTTAGATAGTGAGTAATGCTCCATCTACACTTTCCCATCAAACACTCCCAGGGCAGGCCGAGCACGGGTTAGATACAGAGTAAAGCTCTCTCTACACTGTCCCATCAAACACTCCCAGGCCAGGTACAGTATGGGGTTAGATACAGAGTAAAGCTCCCTCTACACTGCCCCATCAAACACTCCCAGGGCAGGTACAGCACGGGTTAGATACAGAGTAAAGCTTGATTTACTCTATCCCATCAAACACTCCCAGGGCAGGTACAGTATGGGGTTAGATAGTGAGTAATGCTCCACCTACACTTTCCCATCAAACACTCCCAGGGCAGGCCGAGCACGGGTTAGATACAGAGTGAAGCTTGATCTACACTATCCCATCAAACACTCCCAGGGCAGGTACAGTATGGGGTTAGATAGTGAGTAATGCTCCACCTACACTTTCCCATCAAACACTCCCAGGGCAGGCCGAGCACGGGTTAGATACAGAGTAAAGCTTGATCTACACTATCCCATCAAACACTCCCAGGGCAGGCAGAGCACGGGATAGGTACAGAATAAAGCTTGATCTACACGATCCCATCAAACACTCCCAGGGCAGGTACAGTATGGGGTTAGATAGTGAGTAATGCTCCATCTACACTTTCCCATGAAACACTCCCAGCCAGGGCAGGCAGAGCACAGGTTAGATACAGAGTGAAGCTTGATCTACACTATCCCATCAAACACTCCCAGGGCAGGTACAGTATGGGGTTAGATAGTGAGTAATGCTCCATCTACACTTTCCCATCAAACACTCCCAGCCAGGGCAGGCCGAGCACGGGTTAGATACAGAGTGAAGCTCTCTCTAAATTGATTGACCAAGCACAGCCAACTCAGATCCAGCATGTGTTAAATGCAGCGTGCAGCTCCTCTGAAACTATCCAATGAAGCACACCAGCTCAGGTACTGCATTGTAAGAACACAGAATAAAACTTCATCTACATGTAAGTGTCAAGCACTCCCAGCTGAGGTATTGGCGAGCTTCACACACGGGTTAAGCTCAGGTCAACTTGTCACAGCAAAGACTGAGCCTTATGGCAACTGTCAGACAGCTCCCAGTAGTAGCTGGTTAGACTCTCACCTCTGGAGTTCTTGGTCCCACCAGGTCTGCTCTGTGAATCCAGCGACCATTTCCAGTCCCAGTTAGTGTGATGATGATTTGACTCCTCTCTTTCCACCTTCCAGAGATTCTCTTCACTCCAAGAATCTTTTAAAATATAAGTGATTAATATTTATTCTAGAATCTGTATTTGGAATACAGTGCGACTATTTTTGTGACTATAATTATATTTAATGTGAATATAATTGCAATTGATGACATTTGGTTGAATTACTTACTTTCATATTACATTGTACTTTCCCTTCCCCCTATTTATATGGACTAAACTCACTCGCAGTGTCAGCTGCCAAGCTCAGCTCCTCCAACAGTGACTCCCACTGATCCTGTGTAATCAGGGGTGTAAACCTGTCTCCAGGTGACATCACAAAGGAGCCAGGAACTGTTGTATCCGTGTGTTAATGGAGACACGGAATGCAGGAGTTGGTTTCACAGGTGTTTACTGAACAAAGTCTGGAGGTGAACTAACAGATACAAGACACTATACAGGCTTATATAGCCCGAGTGGCCATTACCGGCATTACAGTACACAGGGGGCTCTTAAAGGCACATACACCACAATTCCTCCCCTTTTAGACAACCAGTACAGAACATTTTAAGTAATCATTAATTCACATGTTACAAGAACAATAATCTACTCATTTGCTGCAGTTAATCAATTATAAGTCAGTCTCTCTGGAGGCTTCCTGACTCGGTCCGGATAACGCCTTGGTGGTGTAGTAGTTTCTGGTGGTGTAGTAGGTTCTTTTGGCAAGGTCGATTCGGCTTGAATGCCAGTGTCGGGTTCATCTGGTTTCAGTATCACCGGATCGGAGGTAGATACTATGGGTATCTCTGCTTCATCATTAGGCGTATAGAGTTGTGGTGTAGGTTGTCCCTTTTTGGATGACTCTATGATCTGGTCAGCATGGCGCCTTATTATGCTTTCTCCAATGTCCACGGTATACATCAGCGGTCCTAGTCGTGTGCAAATAGCTCCAGGCTGCCATTTCTCGGTACGGTAGTCCCGGGCCAAAACTTGTTGACCTATCTGGAAGGTTCTAGTTGGCCTTTCATTCATGCCTTGAAATTGCCGGTTCTCCACGTCCCTTCTGATGTTTGGCTTGATCAAATCCAGCCGGCATCTTAGGCTTCTATTGAAGAACATCATGGCGGGAGTTTGGTTTGCAACCACATGTGTTACATTCCTGTATGCAAACAAGAAGTTATCTACCTTATGCTGTAGATTTATGTCTTCATTACCCATGGTCTTTATGGCCTTCTTGAAGGTCTGGACAAACCTTTCAGTCAATCCATTGGTGGCGGGATGGTATGGGGCGGACGTGTAGTGCTGATATACCTATCAATTCAGTTCATGAAAAGCAACGAGTTAGGTTAGTAACTATAGGTTTTTATTGGCTAAATAACAGAGCCCACCCTCGTGGGTGATCGGATCCAACAAGGAGGAATACCAGCCAGTCGACCACCTTTATACCTGGGCAAGCAGGCGGAGCCATGGGCGGAGTCAGCTGTGGTCAGCCCAGGTATAACAGCGTGACAAGAGGTGACCTTGTGTAGTGATACAACAGTGTAAACAGTGATAACCATAGTGTAACGATATAAACAGTGATAACCATAGTGTAACGATAGTGAACGATAAAAGTGGTTTACCACATTCACCCCTTGTTTAAATTTGAGTCCGGCGGGGTGAAGTGTACTACCAGTTCGGGTATGTCAGTCTGTCCGGAGGCCTCGTAAGCCTTTCTGATCGGCGCAGCAGCGGCGGCGGTGTTGCAGTATCCGATGTTAATGCTGGTGTCTGCGTGGTCGGCGAAGGCTCGTGGGGTTCCGGCATGCCGTCTACCTGGGCTGGATTTGGGGGGGTGGTGGGGGGTAACGGTGGTGTCTCAGGGGTGCCCGAGGGTGCGAGGTCTCGTAAGGAGACTGTGTCCTCCCGCCCGTCTGGGTATGCCACATAGGCGTACTGGGGGTTGGCGTGCAGGAGGTCCACCCTCTCGACCAGGGGGTCTGTTTTATGGGCCCTCATGTGCTTTCGCAGCAAGACGGGCCCCGGAGAAGTCAGCCATGTTGGTAGCGAGGTTCCTGTAGTCGACTTCCTGGGGAAAACAAACATTCGTTCATGGGGGGTGGCGTTAATGGCAGTGCAAAGCAGTGACCGGATGGGATGCAGCGCTGCCGGGAGGACTTCCTGCCAGCGAGAGGTTGGGAGGCCCTTAGACTTTAAGGCTAAGAGAACGGCCTTCCAGACAGTCGCGTTCTCTCTTTCCACCTGGCCGTTCCCTCGGGGGTTGTAGCTGGTGGTCCTGCTTGCAGCAATACCTCTCACTAGTAGGAACTGACGGAGTTCCTCGCTCATGAAGGATGAGCCCCGGTCGCTATGTATATAGTTCGGGAACCCGAACAAGGCGAAGAGGTCGTTCAGGCATTTGATGACCGTGGTACTGGTCATGTCTGGGCAGGGGAAGGCAAAGGGGAAACGGGAGTACTCATCAATAATGTTGAGGAAGTACACATTACGGTCAGAGGACGGGAGGGGCCCCTTAAAATCGATGCTCAAGCGCTCAAAGGGGCGGGTGGCCTTGATCAGGCTTGCTCTGTCCGGCCTAAAGAAATGTGGTTTGCATTCGGCGCAGGTTTGGCAGTTCCTGGTCATGGTCCTGACCTCCTCGATGGAGTAGGGCAGGTTGCGGGCCTTAATGAAGTGGTAAAGTCTGGTGACCCCGGGGTGGCAGAGGTCGTTGTGGAGGGTCTGCAGTCTATCAATTTGCGCGTTGGCGCATGTACTTCGTGATAGAGCATCTGGGGGTTCGTTCAGTTTACCAGGCCGGTACAAGATATCATAATCGTAGGTGGAGAGCTCGATTCTCCACCTCAAGATCTTGTCGTTCTTGATTTTGCCCCTCAGCTTGTTATTAAACATAAAAGCGACCGAACGCTGGTCGGTGAGGAGGGTAAATCGTTTGCCTGCCAGGTAATGCCTCCAGCGTCGTACTGCCTCCACGATCGCCTGGGCCTTCTTCTCGACCGAAGAGTGTCGGATCTCAGGGCCCTGGAGGGTCCTTGAGAAGAAGGCCACAGGTCTCCCCGCCTCTGGTTAAGGGTTGCAGCTAGGGCGAAGTCGGATGCATCGCTCTCCACTTGGAAAGGGATAGACTCATCCACCGCGTGCATTGTGGCCTTAGCAATGTCTCCCTTTATGAGGGAGAAGGCTGCGCATGCTTCTGCCGTCAGGGGGAAGGAGGTGGACTTCATGAGGGGTCTGGCTTTGTCCGCATAATTGGGCACCCATTGGGCACAGTAGGCGAAGAGCCCCAGGGTTCTCTTCAGCGCCTTTGGACAGTGGGGGAGGGGAAGCTCCATGAGGGGGCGCATTCTTTCGGGGTCGGGGCCGATGACTCCGTTCTCTACTACGCAGCCGAGGATGGCAAGATGCGAGGTGTTAAACACACATTTCTCCTTATTGTAAGTGAGGTTCAGCCGTTTGGCCGTACGGAGGAATTTCTCCAGATTAACATCGTGGTCCTGCTGGTCGCGGCCGCAGATGGTGACGTTATCTAGATAAGGGAACGTGGCGTGCAGCCCGTTCTGGTCAACCATCCGGTCCATCTCCCTTTGGAAGACCGAAACCCCGTTGGTGACGCCAAAGGGAACCCTAAGGAAGTGGTAGAGGCGGCCATTCGCCTCGAAGGCGGTATACTGGCGGTCCTCAGGGCGGATAGGGAGTTGGTGATAGGCCGACTTAAGGTCGATGGTAGAGAATACCCGGTACTGTGCAATCTGATTGACCATATCAGATATGCGGGGAAGGGGGCATGCGTCCAGCTGGGTGTTCCGGTTTATGGTTTGGCTGTAGTCGATGACTAGGCGGTTTTTATCGCCGGTCTTAACGACTACGACCTGGGCACGCCAGGGGCTGGTGCTCCCCTCAATGATGCCCTCCTTCAGGAGATGCTGCACCTCAGAGCTAATAAAAGCTCTGTCCCCGGCGCTGTACCGCCTGCTCTTGGTAGCGACGGGTTTACAGTCGCGGGTGAGGTTAGCGAACAGGGAGGGGGGCGGGACCCTGAGGGTGGATAGACCGCAGGTGGTACGCGGTGGGCGGTTTATAAGCTGCTGGTTGTAGACTGTGAGTGGGGGGAGGGGTCCACCGTATGCCAAAGTGACACTTTGAAGGTGGGATTGGAAGTCCAGCCCTAGTAGGACGGCAGCGCAGAGCTGGGGCAGGACGAGAAGTTTAAAATTTTTATACTCCGTGCCCCTAACCGACAGGGTCACAACACAGTAGCCGTTGATGTCTGTTGAATGGGACCTCGACGCCATCGAGATCCGGTTGCGCGTTGGCCGGACAGTGAGGGAGTAGTGACTCACCGTGTCTGGGTGGATGAAGCTCTCCGTGCTTCCGCTGTTGAACAGGCAGGTCGTGGCGTGGCCGTTTACTTTGATGTCCATCATGGACTTGGACAGGTGATGCGGGCGAGCTTGGTCAAGTGTGACGGAGGCTAGTGTATGGCTGAGCGAGCTGCTGTAGTCTGCGGGTGAGGCGGTGGTCGGGTCTGGAGACAAGGTGGCGGTCGAGTGTGGTGAACAAAATGGCGGCACCCACGACGTTGAATAAGATGGCGGAGAAGATGGCCGCCCCCACAACTCACATGAGGCACTGCCGGCGTCGGTGGCCTTGATCAAAGATGGCCACCCCCACGACTCACACGAGGGGATACTGGCATCTGTGGCCTTGATGAAAGATGGCCGCCCCCACAACTCGCATGAGGCACGGCTGGCGTCTGTGGCTTTCCCCCTGCAGGCCTTCGCGAAGTGGCCTTTCTTGTGGCAGTCGGAGCAGGCCGCGTTTCTTGCAGGGTAGCGCGCCCTCGGGTGTTTCGCCTGGCCACAGAAGAAGCAGCCGGCGGCCCGATCACGGGGCTCCGATGTCGCAGCCGGTACCGGGGGTGGCGGTCCCGATCGGTTCCGGGACACCGACGCTGTGGTAGGTCCCAGAGGCGGCGATGCGAGGGGTATTGCGGCCGGGGTCGGGCCCGAGTCCCAGGGTCGCGCAGCACAGTACCTGGAGTACGCCTCGAGGTCCCGATGGGCCACTTCCAAGGAGCGAGCAAGGGTAGCAGCTGTTTTCAGGTCGAGGTCCTTTGATTCCAGCAGTCTTTGCCGTGAGTAGTCTGACCGAAGGCCTTTCACGAAGGCATCTCGGATGTTTCCATCTGTATGTTCTGCAGCTGTTACGGCTTTAAAGTCACAGTCCCTGCCGAGTATTTGCAGCGCCTGTAAGAAATCATCAACCAACTCTCCTGGCTGTTGCGAGCGGGATCTTAGGAGATGCCTGGCGTACATTGAGTTTACAGGGCTCCGATACTATTCTTTTAGCAGGTTGAGGGCGTCCTCGTATGTGGCAATGTCCCGGATGAGTGCAAATACTTTAGGGCTCACCTGAGCGGTCAGAACTCTTAGTTTGGATGCCGGAGGCACGCCGGATTCTCCCAGGTAGGCTTCGCAGCAGCTCAGCCAGTGTTCGAAGTCGAGGGCTGAATTCGCAGCCTGTGGGTTTAGATCCAGGTACGGCGGCCGGAGGGCTCGTAGCCAGGCCGGCTGCTGGGGCTGTTGTAGATGGCTGTTTGGCTGAGGCTGTACGTCTGACTGGTCGTTTGGCTGCTCCGTTGTAGACATTTCAAAATTTAGCCAATAAAATTGATATACCTATCAATTCAGTTCATGAAAAGCGACGAGTTAAGTTAGTAACTATAGGTTTTTATTGGCTAAATAACAGAGCCCACCCTCGTGGGTGATCGGATCCAACAAGGAGGAATACCAGCCAGTCGACCACCTTTATACCTGGACAAGCAGGCGGAGCCATGGGCGGAGTCAGCTGTGGTCAGCCCAGGTATAACAGCGTGACAAGAGGTGACCTTGTGTAGTGATACAACAGTGTAAACAGTGATAACCATAGTGTAACGATATAAACAGTGATAACCATAGTGTAACGATAGTGAACGATAAAAGTGGTTTACCACAAGTGCTCAACCCCATTGTTTTTTAAGAACTTCCTGAATTCTTCGGACACAAATTGCGGTCCATTATCAGAACAGATCTGTTCAGGCAGCCCATTCCTGGCAAATATGGTCCTTAATACTGTGATGGTTTTTTCCGTGCTGGTGGAGGACATCTTTATTACCTCCGGCCACTTGGAGTGTGCATCAACTGCGATTAAGAACATTGAGTCCATAAATGGACCAGCAAAGTCGATGTGCACCCTTTGCCAGGGAGATGAGGGTCACTCCCATGGATGTAGAGGGGCTTGTGGTGGGGCGTTTTGGACCTTCTGGCATCCTAGGCAGCTCTTGGTCATTTCTTCGGTGTCTCCATCAATACCTGGCCACCACACAAACGCTCTGGCTAGGTTCTTCATTTTCACTCCACCCAGATGCCCCTCGTGAAGCTCCTTTAGCACTTTATCCTGGAGTTTGGGTGGAATTACCACTCTGGATCCACACATCAAGGTTCCTCAGCACACTGACAGCTGTTCTCTTCTTTGCGAGAATGCTGGCAACAGTGGTTCGCCATGTGCTGGCCATCCCTTCACCGTTAAATCGTAGACTCGTGAGAGAGTCAGGTCATTTATCGTTTCCTTTTCAATGGCAGAATTTGTTACTGGTAGACATTCCACTATGGTTGAGTGGAACATCTCCACTGGGTCTACTGTAGGTGCCTCTTCTACCATTGGCAACGGTAGGCGCGATAAACCGTCAGCATTCCCATGCTGTTTTGATCCTTTGTATTCTATGTCATATTGGTGTGCCCCTAGGAAAAGGGACCACCTCTGTAGCCTTTGCGCTGTCATAATGGGAACGCCCTTTTTAGGGTTGAATATGGAGACGAGGGGTTGATGGTCAGTCAACAAGGTAAATTTTTGTCCGTGTAGGTAATGGTTGAATTTCTTCACTCTCCACACCAGGCTGAGTGCTTCCCTGTCGATCTGGGCATAGTTACGCTCAGCTGAGTTCAATGAGCGTGACGCAAAAGCTATCGGCCGCTCCGAGCCATCAGGGAATCTATGCGATAATACCGCTCCTATGCCGTAAGGGGATGCATCGCACGCCAGTCTGATTGGCAGTGATGGGTTGTAATGAGCCAAAACTTCTTTGGACGTGATCAAGCCTTTGCATTTATGGAAGGCACGTTTACAGTCTTCGCTCCATTTCCAAATTACTCCCGTTTGTAGCAGTGCATTAAGAGGGTGCAGAACAGTTGACAAGTTCGGTAAAAATTTATGATAGTAATTTATCAATCCCAGGAACGACCTTAATTGTGAGACATTTTCAGGTGCTGGGGCTTTTATGACCGCTTCAATTTTTTCAGGTGACTTATGCAACCCTTCTTTGTTAATTATATGGCCACAATATGATATTTGTTTCTGGAAAAATTCGCACTTGGGGCGATTTGCTCGTAGGCCCCGTTCTCTCAGCCTCGTGAGCACCTGCTCCAAATTGGCAAGGTGCTCGTTGTCATTTTCTCCTGTTACAAGGATGTCGTCTAGGTAGCATTGAGTCCCCGGAATCCCTTGCAGGACTTGCTCCATAGCTCTTTGCCAGATAGCTGGAGCTGATGCTACTCCGAAAACCAGTCGATTGTACTGGTACAGGCCTTTGTGTGTATTAATCGTGAGATACTTTTTAGAGGCCTCTTCAACCTCCATCTGTAGATATGCCTGTGCCAAGTCAATTTTGGTGAAACGTTTCCCTCCGGATAGTGAGGCGAAAATATCTTCTATCCTCGGAAGAGGATACTGTACTGTGTGAAGGACCGGGTTTACAGTCACCTTGAAGTCCCCACAGATGCGAATTTTTCTCTGTTCTTCAGATTTATCATTATTTAACGTTTTCTTCATGACCGGGACGATGGGTGTTGCCCACTCGCTCCAATCTATCTTGGATAATACGCCTGCCTTTTCCAAATTCTCCAGCTCTGCCTCGACTGCTGGATGAATTGCGTATGGCACCGGCCTTGCCTTAAAAAACTTGGGAATTGCCGCATCTTCCACTTTTATTGAGGCGGTGACGCCTTTCAAGGTTCCTAGTTCCTGTTGAAACACTTCCTTGGCGTTGGCCAAGATGTCTTTTAATCGTTCAGGTATGACGTCATCATCATTTTTTTTCTTACTGGTCACCGTCAGTGCCTGAATGGAGTGCCAGTCTAAACGTATCTTCCTGATCCATTCACGTCCCAACAGCGGTGGACCACCATCTTGCAGAACGTATAAATACAACTTCTGTATTTCCTTGCCATTGTATACAACAGGCACCCTTATTTTCCCTTTTGGGTATACTTTCTGCCCCGTATATGTTTTCAAGATAATGGATGTGTCTTTCAGAGGTATATGCGGAAATAGCCGCTCGTAATCCTGTCGACTTATGACGGTCAGAGCTGATCCTGTATCTAGCTCCATTTTAACTGGGGACCCCGCTATCGTGAGGGTAACCCAAATGGTCTGGTAATCTTCTTTGGCAATTACATTATGTAATTTGAGACAGCTTAGTCTATTGTTTCCGGAGTCGCTATCGCTCTTCTGGTATTCGGAGCTACTGTCCGTCATCATTTGTACCTTTCTGTACTTTTCCTTATTGATTTTTTTCCTGTCCGTGGATTTTTTTTTTCCAGATCGGCATACACGTGCAATGTGTCCAATGTTTCCGCATTTCCTGCATGCTTTGTCCTTGAACCAGCAGTCCCTCTGGTCATGGGTGGATCTGCCGCAGCGATAACATCTCTCGAAACCCTGTGTCATTTCATGGGTGCCGAAGTCCTGTGGCTTTTGCTGTATCTCTGCAGCTCCTCTTGTGGCTGCTTCATATGATACAGCCACACTGAAAGCCTGTCTGTTGTGTATGTACCTTTAAGAGAATAACTGGTCTCAGACTGCAATACCGGCAGTGACCACCCCTGTATAAAAGGCGCTAGAGAGCCTCTGTTGGTTAGTTTCGTTTATGCCTTTCACCAGTAAAGACTTGTTTGTTTCTCTCCTGCTAGTCCGTGTCTCAATCATTCACGGACTTAACACTGGCGACGAGGATGGGATGCAAGGAGAGAGAGAGAGGGTGGAGCATACAGGGCGCGGCCGGTGTTTCGAAGCTGGGCAGCGTTCGGACCTCAGAAGAGGGAGGGAAGTGTTCCAGAGGGTCCGCTCCACGATGGGAAAATAATAAAAGAAAAAGAATACACGCAAGAAACCGTGGAAAGCAGCGCTAACAACAGCGGGGAAGAAGGAAAAGCGCGGGAGGCGCCATTTTGTTAAATCAGAAAAGAAGGCAAAGCGCGGGAGGCGCCATTTTAGATTTGCAAGATGCCGAAGACTGGCTGTATCACTGCTTTTGATAATACATTAGAGGACTGGACCACGTATGTGGAAAGAGTCAAGGTATATTTCGAGGCAAATGAAATAGCGGAGGGGAAAAAGGCATCAATATTGCTAAACGTAATGGGCGCTAGAACGTACGGCCTATTGCGGGATCTGATTACTCCAGCCAAACCGAAGGCGAAGAGTTTTAACGAAATTGTTGCTGTTCTACAGGAGCACTTAAACCCTGCACCGCTGTTGATAGCAGAAAGATTTAAATTCCACAGGAGAACTCAGCACAAAGATGAGAGCAATGCTGAGTATCTTACGGAACTACGCAAGCTATCAAAGCACTGCCAGTTCGGAGCAGGACTGGCAGATACCCTACGGGACAAATTTGTCTGTGGACTCCTGAGTGAAGGAACACAGAAGAAGTTACTCGCAGAAAAAGAGCTGACGCTAGATAAGGCTTTCAGCGTGGCAGTATCGTATGAAGCAGCAGCCAGGGGAGCTGCAGAAATTCAACAAAAACCACAGGAATACAGCACCCACGAAATGACACGGGGATTTGCAAAATGTTATCGCTGCGGCAGAACGAACCATGACCAGAAGGACTGCTGGTCCAAAGACAAAATATGCAGACAATGCGGGAAGATTGGACACATTGCACGAGTTTGTAGGTCTGGGAAGAAGACCAGCGACAACAAAAAGGCTACTAAGGAACCGTACAAGAAAGTACAAAAGATGACGGACAGTAGTTCCGAAGACCAGATGAGCGATAGTGAATCCGAGAACAGGAGATTAAGCTGTCTCAAACTTCACAATGTAATCGCAAAAGAGGATCACCGAACCATTTGGGTCACCCTCACGATAGCAGGGTCCCAAGTTAAAATGGAATTGGATACAGGATCAGCGCTAACCATCATGAATCGACGAGACTATGAGCGGCTATTTTCACACATACCCTTGAGAGAGACATCCATCGTCTTGACGACGTATACAGGGCAAAAAGTATACCCCAGAGGAAAAATAAGGGTGCCTGTCGAATACAATGGCAAGAAAATACGGAAATTGTATCTCTACATACTGCCAAATGGTGGACCACCGTTACTGGGACGGGAATGGATCAGGAAGATAAACTTAGATTGGCATTCCATTCATGCAATGACGGTGGACGGTAAAAAAGATGAGGACGTCACTCCTGGACGATTGTCAACAATCTTAGCTAACGCCAAAGAGGTATTTCAACAAGAACTGGGCATGCTTAAAGGTGTAACCGCCTTGTTAAAAATAGAAGAGAATGCAGTTCCCAAGTTTTTCAAAGCGAGACCGGTACCATATGCAATTCGTCCAGCCGTCGAGGCAGAGCTGGAGAATCTGGAGAAGGCGGGCGTGTTGTCTAAGGTCGACTGGAGCAAGTGGGCGACACCCATCGTTCCTGTCATAAAAAAACGTTAAGCAATAACTCCGGAGAGCCAAGGAAGATTCGCATCTGTGGGGATTTCAAGGTGACGGTGAACCCTGTCCTTCACACAGTACAATATCCTCTTCCAAGGATAGAAGACATCTTCGCCTCACTGTCTGGAGGGAAGCGTTTTACAAAAATTGACCTAGCACAAGCATATTTGCAGATGGAGGTTGAAGAGTCCTCTAGGAAGTATCTCACGATAAACACTCACAAAGGTCTTTACCAATATCATCGATTGGTATTCGGAGTAGCATCGGCTCCGGCGATATGGCAAAGAGCGATGGAACAAGTCCTGCAAGGGATTCCGGGGACCCAGTGTTACTTGGACGACATCCTTGTAACAGGTGAAGATGACAGTGAACACCTTAACAACCTAGAACAGGTGCTCACTAGACTACGGGAACATGGGCTGCGAGCCAACCGCCCCAAGTGCGAATTTTTTAAGAAACAGATATCGTATTGTGGCCACGTGATTGATGAAGAGGGGTTACATAAGTCCCCTGACAAAATTGAAGCGGTTGTTAAGGCCCCAGCGCCTGAAAATGTGTCGCAACTGAGGTCATTCCTCGGGTTGGTGAATTACTATCATAAGTTTTTGCCAAATTTGTCGACAATTCTGCATCCACTGAACGCCCTGCTACGAACGGGGGTAGCATGGAAATGGAGTGATGATTGTAAACGTGCTTTTCAGAAGAGTAAGGACTTAATCACTTCGAAGGAAGTATTGGCTCACTACAACCCAGCACTCCCAATCAGGCTGGCGTGTGATGCGTCTCCCTACGGCATTGGGGCGGTACTGTCACATAAATTCCTTAATGGTTTGGAGAGGCCGATAGCTTTTGCGTCACGCTCGTTAACTTCTGCCGAGCGTAACTACGCCCAGATTGACAGAGAGGCCCTCAGCCTAGTGTGGGGGGTGAAGAAGTTCAATCACTATCTGCACGGTCAAAAATTTACTCTACTAACCGATCATCAACCTCTTGTCTCCATTTTCAACCCTCAGAAGGGCGTACCGATAATGACAGCACAACGGCTGCAGGGATGGTCCCTTTTCCTAGGGGCACACCAATATGACATCGAGTACAGGGGAACTAAACAGCATGGAAATGCTGATGGATTGTCACGTCTACCATTGCCGACGGTGGAAGAAGAAGACCTTGCAGTGGATCCAATGGAGTTATTCCACTTGACCATAGTCGAATGTCTCCCTGTGACGAATGCAAACATAGAAAAGGAAACACGGAATGACCCGACACTATCACGGGTCTATGATTTAACGGTGAAGGGATGGCCAGCACATGGCGAACCACTGCTGCCAGCATTTTCGTCAAGAAGAGAACAGCTGTCAGTGTGCAGAGGAACCTTGATGTGTGGATCCAGAGTAGTAATTCCACCTAAGTTGACGGATAGAGTGCTCAATGAGCTTCATGAGGGTCATCTGGGTGGGGTAAAAATGAAGAGCTTAGCCAGAGCATTTGTGTGGTGGCCGGGTATCGATAGAGAAATCAAAGAGATGACCAAGAGCTGTGCAGGATGCCAGAAGGTCCAAAACGCCCCACCACAAGCTCCTCTGCATCCATGGGAGTGGCCCTCATCTCCATGGCAAAGGGTGCACATTGATTTTGCTGGTCCCTTCATGGACTCGATGTTTTTAATTGCAGTGGATGCACATTCAAAGTGGCCAGACGTAATAAAAATGTCCTCAACCACCACGGAAAAAACTATCGCAGTTTTACGAACCATATTCGCCAGGAATCGGCTGCCTGAACAGATTTGCTCTGACAATGGACCACAGTTTGTGTCTGAAGAGTTCCAGAGGTTCTTAAAGAACAATGGTGTTAAGCATTACACATCTGCACCATATCATCCAGCCACTAATGGATTGGCCGAGAGGTTTGTCCAAACATTCAAGAAGGCTATCAAGGCAATGTGTAATGAAGATGTACCCCTACAACACAAGGTGGACAACTTCTTGTTTGCCTACCGGAAAGCGACACATGCGGTTACCAACCAAACTCCAGCCATGATGTTCTTCAATCGAAGACTACGATGCCGCTTGGATTTGGTTAAGCCAAACGTCCGAAGAGATGTGGCGAACAGGCAGTTTCAGAATATGAATGAAAGGCCGACCAGGAGTTTTAAGATAGGTCAACCAGTTTTGGCCCGGGACTACCGCACTGAGAAATGGCAGCCAGGAACGATTTGTACACGGCAAGGACCTCTCATGTATACCGTGGACGTTGGGGAGAGAATTGTAAGACGCCATGCTGACCAGATTCTAGAGTCACTGGAAAACGTCAACTCCACACCACGATCTGATACACCTGGCAATGAAATCGACGTTCCAATTGCAGCTACCGCAGAACCGGTAATATTGGAAGCAGATGAACCAAACAATGACATTGATCCCGACGCAACATTGCCAGAAGAACCTGATACCCCAAAGAGGCGTTATCCAGACAGAATCAGGAAGCCTCCTCAAAGACTGAACTTATAATTGCTTAAACTTAACCAATGTATCTAGCAACAGTAATTGTGATTGTAATTCGTTATCATTAGTGTTAAATGAATGTTATGTACTGTTTATCTAAAAGGGGAGGAATTGTTGTGTATGTACCTTTAAGACAATAACTGGTCTCAGACTGCAATACTGGCAGTGACCACCCCTGTATAAAAGGCGCTAGAGAGCCTCTGTTGGTTAGTTTCGTTTATGCCTTTCACCAGTAAAGACTTGTTTGTTTCTCCCCTGCTAGTCCGTGTCTCAATCATTCACGGACTTAACATTGTCCAGTGTCAAATCTTTCTCAGAAAGTAGCCTTTTCTGTGTTCCTTCACTTAGGAGACCGCAGATGAATTTGTCTCGAAGAGAATCTGCCAGTCCTGCTCCGAATTGGCAGTGCTTTGACAGCTTCCTTAATTCGGTGAGGTAATCAGCGTTACTTTCATTCTTGTGCTGATTCCTCCTGAAGAATTTGAATCGTTCCACTATCAGCAGCGGTGTTGGGTTTAAGTGCTCCTGTAGGGTATCAACAATCTCATTAAAATTCTTGTCCCTCGGTTTGGCTGGAGTGATTAAGTTTCGTAACAGCCCATATGTCCTTGCGCCCATTAGATTTAGAAATACTGATGCCTTTTTATCATCCTCTATTTCATTTGCTGTGCAATATACCTCCACTCTTTCCACATATGTGGTCCAATCCTCTATATCACTATCGAAAGCAGTAATATTGCCAGTCTTAGGCATCCTGAAAAAAAAATGGCGCCTCATGCGCTTTCCTTTCTTCCCCGCAGAAAAAAATGGCGCCTCCCGCACTTTCCCGCCGCTGCCGCTGCTGACAACGCTGTTCTCCGCGGTTTTTATTTACACAGGTATTTTTTTAATAGGTGGAGACTCATTCCCGCCGGACTCTCTGGGACTTTTCCCTCCCTCTGCTTGATCCGAACGCCGACCTGCGTTGCAGCGCCGGCCGTCTCCCGAGTGCTCCACCCTCTGTCTCTGTTTACCTCCGCCTTCGCTGCTCGGCCCCGCTGCAGAGCCAGCCGATGGAGCCGCAGCCCGCCGCCCAGGAAGGATTATTGCAGTACCTGCCACCAGCTCGGCTAGCTGGTGAAACCAGAGTATTTTTTTTTCTTTCTTGTTTTTCTTCGACTTTCGTCTGAGGAATCGATCTCCTTGAGGTGCTGCCGAATTGCAGGTAAGTCCGTTTCCAATTTGTCGCCACTGTTGTATCCGTGTGTTAATGGAGACACGGAATGCAGGAGTTGGTTTCACAGGTGTTTACTGAACAAAGTCTGGAGGTGAACTAACAGATACAAGACACTATACAGGCTTATATAGCCCAAATGGCCATTACCGGCATTACAGTACACAGGGGGCTCTTAAAGGCACATACACCACAGGAACCATGTCACAAAGCAGCCCAGGCTGCTCCCACTCAAGGTATAACAGGGTCACATGACCAGGCTCTGCTCCTGGTGTGCAGTCTCACTGGGCATGAACACAGGTTTTACAATCAGTCCCATCTCCAACCTTGCTCCCAGGTACTGAGGCTCCGAATAGGGAGAACAGACTCCCAAAATTACCACTGATAAATTATAACTCCCAATCTTCAAGTGTGAGGTCCCACTATTCAATGGCTCTTGCTTTATACACCAGAAAGTCTCCCCTCTCTTTATATCAGCCACTGTGTCTCCCTCCTGCTTTGGCAGAGAGAGGCAGTTTGTGAAAATGGTGTTTGGGATGAGGCAAGGATATCACAACCTCCTCTGTGCTCTGAAACAAGTCTATTCCCTATTAGAGGAATAGTGTCAGAAGCAATAAGTGGAGGGACCTTCAGGGTATCAAAAAGAGGGACCATCGGAGCATTAATTGGAGGGTGAATCATGGGCAATAATGGGGTAAAGCATCCTCTGTACTAACCCATCAAACACTCCAGGCAGGATATCATGTTTAATCAGTTGGTCACACCGCAGGTAAAGGCTGCACAGGCAGGAAGGGAATGGGTGACCGCCAGGCAGAGTATTAGGCACAGGCAGGTAGTGCAGGGGTCCCCTGTGGCCATCCCCCTCTCAAACAGATATACCACTTTGGATATTGTTGAGGGAGATGAATGAGAGGCGATCTTATTGAAACATATAAGATTGTGAAGGGGCTTGATCGGGTGGATGCGGTGAGGATGTTCCCAATGATGGGTGAAACTAGAACTAGGGGGCATAATCTTAGAATAAGGGGCTGCTCTTTCAAAACTGAGATGAGGAGAAACTTCTTCACTCAGAGGGTAGTAGGTCTGTGGAATTTGCTGCCCCAGAAAGCTGTGGAAGCTACATCATTAAATACATTTAAAACAGAAATAGACAGTTTCCTAGAAGTAAAGAGAATTAGGGGTTACGGGGAGCGGGCAGGAAATTGGACATGAGTCTAGGTTCGGAACGGTCATGGCCCTGCGGGTAGCGGAGTGGGCCCAGGGGCCGTGTAGCCTGATCCTGCTCCTACTGTGTTCTAATTCTGTGTTAGATTTCAGGAGATGTTTTATTCCTGTTCCTGGCTGGGGTGGAGATCACCTTTTACAGAAGCTAAGTACTGTAGAAAATATAGGGACAGAGTGATCTCCTGGACGAGTTTCGATCACCTAGATGGGTCGGAGAGGAATTTCCCAGATTTTTTCTCCCAAATTGGCCATTGGGTTTTTTATCTGGTTTTTCGCCTCTCCCGGGAGATCACATGGGTTCAGGTGGGCTGTAGAGTGATAGAAGATTTGAGGTTAGGATCAGATCAGCCATGATCTTATTGAATGGTGGAGCAGGCTCGAGGGGCCGATTGGCCTACTCCTGCTCCTATTTCTTATGTTCTTATGTTGTTATGGCTTATCGGGAGAAGGCAGCAGCAGCCAATGTCCTGGCACCATGGGTGGTTCTGCTGCACAGGACGGGAGGAAAAAGAGCGGGAGAGCTATAGTGATAGGGGATTCTATTGTAAGGGGAATAGATAGGAGTTTCTGTGGCCGCAAACGAGACTCCAGGATGGTATGTTGCCTCCCTGGTGCAAGGGTCAAGGATGTCTCGGAGTGGCTGCAGGGCATTCTGAAGGGGGAGGGTGAAAAGCCAGTTGTCGTGGTGCAAATAGGTACCAACGATATAGGTAAAAACCGGGATGAGGTCCTAAAAGCAGAATATAGGGAGTTAGGAGGTAAATTAAAAAATAGGACCTCAAAGGTAGTAATCTCAGGATTGCTACCTGTGCCACCTGCTAGTCATAGTAGAAATAGAAGGATATTTCAGATGAATACATGGCTAGAGGAATGGTGGAAGGGGGAGGGATTCAAATTCCTGGGATATTGGAACCGGTTCTGGGGGAGGTGGGACCAGTACAAACTGGACGGTTTGCACCTGGGCAGGACCGGGACCGATGTCCTAGGGGGAATGTTTGCTAGTGCTGTTGGGGAAGGTTTAAACTAAAATGGCAGGGGGATGGGAACCTGTGCAGGAAGACAGAGGAAAGGGAAGCAAGGATAGAAGCAAAAGACAGGAAGGAGAAAAGCAAAACTGGCAGTCAGAGAAATCAAAGGTGTAAATTAAACATGGCCACAGTAAATAATAATTCTAAAAGGTCTAAGAGTGTTAAAAAAATAAGCCTGAAGGCTTTGTGTCTTAATGCGAGGAGCATTCGTAATAAGGTGGATGAATTAGCTGCGCAAATAGATGGAAAAGGATATGATATAATTGGGATTACGGAGACATGGCTCCAGGGTGACCAAGGCTGGGAATTCAACATCCAGGGGTATTCAATATTCTGGAAAGACAGGCAAAAAGGAAAAGGAGGTGGGGTAGCATTGCTGGTTAAAGAGGAGATTAACATAATAGTAAGGAAGGATATTAGCTCTGATGATGTGGAATCCGTATGGGTAGAGCTGAGAAATGCCAAGGGGCAGAAAATATTAGTGGGAGTTGTATATAGACCCCCAAACAGTAATGCTGAGGTTGGGGATGGCATTAAATGGGAAATTAGAGACGCGTGCAATAAGAACACAGCAGTTATCATGGGTGACTTTAATCTACATATAGATTGGGCTAACCAAATTAGTAACAATACTGTGGAGGAGGAATTCCTGGAGTGTATACGGGATGGTTTCCTGGACCAATATGTCGAGGAACCAACTACAGATCAGGCCATCTTAGACTGGGTATTATGTAGCGAGAAAGGATTAATTAGCAATCTTGTTGTGCGAGGCCCCTTGGGGCGGAGCGATCATAATATGATCGAGTTCTTCATTAAGATGGAGAGTGAAGTAGTTGACTCAGAGACTGGGGTCCTGAATTTAAATAAAGGAAACTAGGATGGTATGAGGCGCGGGTTGGCTAGGATTGATTGGGGAATGTTACTTAAAGGATTGACGGTGGATAGGCAATGGCAAACATTTAAAGATCGCATGGATGAACTACAGAATTTGTTCAGCCCTGTTTGGCATAAAAATAAAACAAAAAAGGTGACTCAACCATGGCTAACAAGGGAAATTAGGGATAGCATAAGATCCAAGGAGAGAACATATAAATTGGCCAGAAAAAGCAATAACCCTGAGGATTGGGAGCAGTTTAGGATTCAACAAAGGAGGACAAAGAGATTAATTAAGAAGGGGGAAATAGAATATGAGAGTAAGCTTGCAGGGAACATAAAAACTGACTAAAAGCTTTTATAGATATGTGAAGAGAAAAAGATTGGTGAAGTCAAGCGTAGGTCCCTTGTAGTCAGAATCAGGGGAATTTATAATGGGGAACAAAGAAATGGCTGACCAATTAAATACATACTTTGGTTCTGTCTTCACAAAGGAGGACACAAATAACCTCCCAGAGATGTCGGGGAACATAGGGTCTAATGAGAGGGAGGAACTGAATGAAATCAGTATTTGTATGGAAATGGTGTTAGGGAAATTGACGGGATTGAAGGCCGATAAATCCCCAGGGCCTGATAATCTACATCCTAGGGTACTTAAGGAAGTGGCCCTAGAAATAGTAGATGCATTGCTGATCATCTTCCAACATTCTATGGACTCTGGAACTGTTCCCATGGATTGGAGGGTAGCTAATGTTACCCCACTACTTAAAAAAACTGGTAGAGAGAAAACGGGGAATTAGAGACCGGTAAGCCTGACATCGGTAGTGGGGAAAATGCTAGAGTCCATTATAAAAGATGTAATAGCAGAGCACTTGGAAAGCAGTGACAGGATCGGACAAAGTCAACATGGATTTACAAAAGGTAAATCATGCTTGAATAATCTGTTGGAATTTTTTGAGGATGTAACTGGTAGAATAGATAAGGGAGAACCAGTGGATGTGGTGTATTTGGACTTTCAGAAGGCTTTCAATAAGGTCGTGCATAAGAGATTAGCGTGCAAAATTAAAGCACATGGAACTGGGGGTAAGGTACTGACTTGGATAGAGAACTGGTTGGCAGACAGGAAGCAAAGAGTTGGAATAAACGGGTCTTTTTCCAAGTGGCAGGCAGTGACTAGTGGGGTACTGCAGGGATCGGTGCTAGGACCCCAGTTATTCACAATATATATTAGTGATCTAGACGAGGGAACTAGATGTAATATCTCCAAGTTTGCAGACGACACAAAGCTGAGTGGGCGTGTGTGCTGTGAGGAGGATGCCAAGAAACTCCAGTATGATTTGACAGGTTGGGTGATTGGGCAGATGCATGGCAGATGCAATATAACGTGGATAAATGAGAGGTTATCCACTTTGGTGGCAAAAACAGGAAGGCAGATTATTATCTGAATGGCAATAGATTGGGAAAAGGGGAAGTGCAAAGAGACCTGGGTGTCCTTGTGCACCAGTCGCTGAAGGTAAGCATGCAGGTGCAGCAGGCGGTTAAGAAGGCAAATGGTATGTTGGCCTTTGTAGCGAGGGGGTTTGAGTACAGGAACAAGGATGTCTTGCTGCAGTTGTACAG
This sequence comes from Somniosus microcephalus, assembly GCF_052327205.1. Lineage (NCBI taxonomy): Eukaryota > Metazoa > Chordata > Chondrichthyes > Squaliformes > Somniosidae > Somniosus > Somniosus microcephalus. Next base: position 250,981,217 of record NC_140995.1, on the reverse strand, counting down.
GGCCTTGGTGAGACCACACCTTGAGTATTGTGTGCAGTTTTGGTCGCCTTATCTGAGGAAGGATGTTCTTGCCATGGAGGGAGTGCAGCAAAGATTCACCAGGCTGATACCTGGAATGGCAGGAATGACGTTGAGGTAATAAAACTCACTATGCACTTGGTTTGAGTATAAAGCAAGGCTTTAATCAACTTATTTCAGAACATGGCGGTCTAGTTGTATCCACTAGCTCCCTTGTCTTTACAAAATGTCCCTGGCAAGCTGGGGCCAACGCCTGAGTATTTATACTCCTTGGACGGCGCCACCAGCTGGCCGTCCAGTGTTATTTCATAGTTCGTTTCTCGATGATGAGATTTATGACAGACGTATGAAGAGGGATTGGGTCGATTGGGCTTGTACTCGCTGGAGTTTAGAAGAATGAGAGGGGATCTCACTGAAACTTATAAAATTCTAACCGGACTAGGCAGACTAGATGCAGGAAGGATGTTCCCGATGGCGGGGGAGTCCAGAACCAGGGGTCACAGTCTAAGGATAAGGGGTAAGCCATTTAGGACTGAGATGAGGAGGAATTTCTTCACCCAGAGAGTGGTGAACCTGTGGAATTCTCTACCACACAAGGCAGTTGAGGCCAATTCATTAATTATATTCAAGAAGGAGTTAGATATATTTCTTAAGGCTGAAGGGATCAAGGGATATGGGGAGAAAGCAGGGACAGGGTACTGAGTTTGGATGATCAGCCATGATCTCATTAATTGGCAGAATAGGCTCGAGGGGCCTACTCCTGCTCCTATCTTCTATGTTTCTATGTAACACGAGTTAGATACAGAGTAAAACTCCCTCTACACTATCCCATCAAACACTCCCAAGGCAGGTACAGCATGAGTGAGATACAAAGTGTTGGCGTATGGAACTCGGTTAATTCAGCTTCTGAAAGGTGTTCATGTTTAGTTCATTGAATATAGGGAAAAACGGTGGATGACATCATTCGAGAGAGAGAGAGATAGAGTGAGAGAGAGAGATACAGATTTCACTGAGCAACTGCTGGTGTTCGCAACCAACCAGCCTTGGATATGTTTATTTATGGTCAGAATGTCTAGAAACTAGAAGGGTTAGGCTTACCACAGCAAGGCCATGGTATTTTTGTGTGCATCATGTTGAAGAAAATGTAGCCTTGAATCTCTGGACTATGCTGTAGCCAGAGACTAACATATTATGCAATGCCAGTTCCAGTTTGATAAGAAAACAATGTATAAATATAAACTTTTTCATTTGTTCAAGCAGCTGGAGACAGGACCCATGCCTAAGTTCGTACACTCTATCTGTGACAATGCTCAGGTTGTAAATTGCTTTTAATACTGAAGTTAAAGAATAAAATGATTATAACCAGATGACTGAATTTGTTACTACTCAAGTGCACAACAAAATGTGTTTTATAACAATATTTACTTTGACATTTGTGCTTTCAGTGTTCTACAGCATTGAGGTGCTGCAAACACTGACAATCACTGCACAGAGGTGCACGGCTGCACCCAGGCTCTCCCATGACTCTCTCCATATGCTTATGGAGGGAGTCACAGAACACCAGGAGGTTCTCTTCCCTTCCAAAGTCGGAAGAGACCTCCCCAGGAGATCAACACAGCCTAGTTGCACATTGCATAGGAGGACACAAGCAGGAGCGTCATCAGGAGGACCAGGCTGCAGTGGCGCAAACCTTTCAATGATGTCAGTAGATCACAAAACGTTACTGCAAAGGCACACTCAACCTCATCCTGTTGTGCCACTCATTACATCCCCATCACTCTGCCTTCCCTACCCTACTGCTGCACATCATTACTCACACCAACTTACCTTGCACCTCCACCCATCCCTCTCTATCTATATTATCACATCCCCATCTCACTAGTCACCCCTCACACCCACCCTCATCCTAGTCCAATCATACTAACTAACAACACACAAGGGTAGGCACTTGTGTGTTTTAGCCAATGTTCATGTTAAGTTTCTGTTAATGTGCCGTCAAACATTGAAATCTTTATTTTCAACACTTTGCATTCTTGGACAGATTTGTGTGCATCTTTGGAAGTGGCTTAGTGTGTTGCAGTGAATGGTGAGACATAACGGTACCCCCTCCCCACAATGGTGATGAGTGTGAAAGAAATAAGAACATAAGAACATCAGAAACAGGAGCAGGAGTAAGCAATTCGGCCCTTTCAGCCTGCTCCGCCATTCAATAAGATCATGGCTGATCTTCTACCTCATCTCCACTTTCCTGCACTATCCCCATATCCCTTGATTCCCTTAATATTCAAAAATCTATCGATCTCGGCCTTGAATATACTCAACGACTGAGCCTCCACAGCCCTCTGGGGGAGAGAATTCCAAAGATTCACCACCCTCTGAGTGAAGACATTTCTCCTCATCTCAGTCCTAAATGGCCGACCCCTTATTCTGAGACTGTGACCCCTGGTTCTAGACTCCCCAGCCAGGGGAAACATCCTCCCTGCATCTACCTTGTCAAGCCCTGTAAGTATTTTGTATGTTTCAATGAGATCACCTCTCATTCTTCTAAACTCTAGAGAATATAGGCCTAGTCTACTCAATCTCTCCTCATAGGACAATCCCCCCATCCCAGGAACCAGTCTGGTGAACCTTCGTTGCACTCCCTCTATGGCAAGTATATCCTTCCTTAGGTAAGGAGACCAGAACTGTCCACAATACTCCAGGTGTGGTCTCACCAGGGCCCTATATAATTGCAGTAAGACGTCTTTACTCTTATACTCAAATTCTCTTGTAATAAAGGCCAACCTACCATTTGCTTTCCTAATTGTTGCTGTACCTGCATGTTAACTTTCAATGATTCATGTACAAGGACACCCAGGTCCCTCTGAACACCAGCATTTCCCAATCTCTCAACATTCAAAAAACACTCTGCTTTTCTATGGCTTGGGCATTGTAGGGATGCATTATGTTGTTGGTGTGGGATGGTGCCAACTTGGCACATCATGTGGCAGCCAGGGTGTGCAGCATCAAGTGAAGTAAATGTGGCATTGTTGAGGCCATCCCTGGCGTCCCGGGCAGAAATCTGGTCGGGTGCTGATGCCCTCTGTTCTGTGCAGCATCAGGTGATTGCGGAGAAGGTTGGTGTGATTGTTGGTGCTGCTGGTGTGCCTGGTGATGCTGGTGTTGGGGCTGATCGTGGTCAGATTCTGAGGACCAAGGTGAGACAATATAAAGTACACCCATGCTGATGGAATAGATGGCAGGTGAAACAGAGATGACAGAAGCGATCTGTCAATGGTGGGAGAGGTAATGAAGTCAGACTGGATGGAGACTTGTGAATCTGTAGTGGAAATGCAGTTTAGAGAAGCTAGTGGTTAAGGGAACATTTCTCAATCAGCAGGGAGCTTTGACTTGACATCTGAAGCTGTCAACTCCACATCTGATTCAATGGCTAGTGACCTCCTGCCTCAGCTTCAAAGACAAGGTCTAGGCACTGCAGGAAACTGGTGGGCAAACTGTCAAATTCAAAAAGCTGGGAAAAAAAGCATTGTTAATGATTTGAATTGGGTCCCCCGCCACTGCCTGTTGGGACGGCTCAGCGCTGGCAAACCTGACATCAGGAAATGCAGGTGGGCATGTTTTGACAGCAGGTTCCCGACCGTGAACTCTGTTTCTCTCTCCACGGATGTTGCCTGACCTACTGAGTATTTGCAGCATTTTTTGTCTTCTCAGAGGCCTTCCTTTACTATCCGAGGCCTTGCAAACATTCAGCAGCACTCCCTACACACTTAAAAAACATTTATCATCTATTGCAACAAGCCACTACTTCAGCAAAATTTTTTTAAAAACAGTCCAAAAGCTTAAATGCAAACTTACATGAACGATGTGTGTGTCCCTTTAACAGGTGCTGACAGCGCCTCTGTGAGTCTGTATTCACACTGGGTTTACCTGGTGAGCTTAGGACCCAGCACTGAACTCAGCACTAGGGTCGAAGTTCGCCATGGTGATACTTCTTAATGGCAGTGCTACCAGGCCTAGAAAAAATTCTGAGGGACAGAATTAGTCTCCACTTGGAGAGACAGGGATTAATCAAGGATAGTCAGCATGGCTTTGTCAGGGGGAGATCATGTCTAACCAATTTGATTGAATTTTTCGAGGGGGTGACTAGGTGTGTGGATGAGGGTAGTGCAGTTGATGTAGTCTACATGGACTTCAGTAAGGCTTTAGACAAAGTCCCGCATGGGAGACTGGTCAAGAAGGTAAGAGCCCATGGGATCCACGGCAATTTGGCACATTAGATCCAAAATTGGCTTAGTGGCAGGAGGCAGAGGGCGATGGTCAAAGGTTGTGTTTATGACTGGAAGCCTGTGTCCAGTGGTGTACCGCAGGGATCGGTGTTGGGTCCCTTGCTGTTTGTAGTGTACATTAATGATTTAGATATGAATGTAGGAGGTATGATCAGTAAGTTTGCAGATGACACGAAAATTGGTAGAGTGGTAAATAGTGAGGAGGGAAGCCTCAGGCTACAGGACGATATAGACGGGTTGGTCAGATGGGCAGAACAGTGGCAAATGGAATTTAACCCTGAAAAGTGTGAGGTGATGCATTTTGGGAGGACTAACAAGGCAAGGGAATACACAATGAATGGTAGGACCCTAGGAAGGACAGAGGATCAGAGGGACCTTGGTGTGCATGTACATAGATCCCTGAAGGCAGCAGGACAGGTAGATAAGGTAGTTAAGAAGGCATATGGGATACTTGCCTTCATTAGCCGAGGCATAGAATATAAGAGCAGGGAGGTTATGATGGAGCTGTACAAAATGCTAGTTAGGCCACAGCTGGAATACTGTGTGCAGTTCTGGTCGCCACACTATAGGAAGGATGTGATTCCATTGGAGAGGGTGCAGAGGAGATTCACCAGGATGTTACCTGGGCTGGAGCGCTTCAGCTATGAAGAGAGACTGGACAGGCTGGGGTTGTTTTCCTTAGAGCAGAGAAGGCTGAGGGGGGACCTGATTGAGGTGTACAAAATTATGAGGGGCATAGATAGGGTAGATAGAAAAGGACTACTCCCCTTAGTAGAGGGGTTAATAACCAGGGGGCAGAGTTTCAAGGTAAGGGGCAGGAGGTTTAGAGGGGATTTGAGGAAAACCTTTTTCACCCAGAGGGTGGTTGGAATCTGGAACTCACTGCCTGAAAGGGTGGTAGAGGCAGGAACCCTCACAACATTCAAGAAGCATTTAGATGAGCACTTGAAATGCTATAGCATACAAGGCTACAGACTAAGTGCTGGAAAATGGGATTAGAATAGATAGGCACTGTGACCCTCCCTCTGAAAAAGCTCTCCCCTTGTCCAATTGCCCCCGTGCCTTCTCTGAAACTCCCGACATTGCCCCAGTGCCAGCATTGAGGGAGATCTGCACTGTCGGAGCGGCCGTACTGAGGGAGCGCTGCACTGTGGGAGGGTCAGTACTGAGGGAGCGCCGCACTGTTGGAGGGGTAATACTGATGGTGCACTGCACTGTCGGAGGGTCAGTACTGATGGTGCGCTGCCCTGTGGGAGGGGCGGTACTGAGGGAGCGCCGCACTGTGGGAGGGTCAGTACTGAGGGAGCGCTGCACTGTGGGAGGGTCAGTACTGAGGGAGCGCCGCACTGTGGGAGGGTCAGTACTGAGGGAGCGCCGCACTGTGGGAGGGGCAGTACTGAGGGAGCGCCGCACTGTGGGAGGGTCAGTACTGAGGGAGCGCCGCACTGTGGGAGGGTCAGTACTGAGGGAGCGCTGCACTGTCGGCGGGTCAGTACTGAGGGAGCGCCGCACTGTGGGAGGGTCAGTACTGAGGGAGCGCTGCACAGTCGGAGCGGCCGTACTGAGGGAGCGCTGCACTGTGGGAGGGGCAGTACTGAGGGAGCGCTGCCCTGTGAAAGGGGCAGTACTGAGGGAGCGCCGCACTGTGGGAGGGTCAGTACTGAGGGAGCGCTGCACTGTCGGCGGGTCAGTACTGAGGGAGCGCCGCACTGTGGGAGGGTCAGTACTGAGGGAGCGCTGCACAGTCGGAGCGGCCGTACTGAGGGAGCGCTGCCCTGTGGGAGGGGCGGTACTGAGGGAGCGCCGTACTGTTGGAGGGTCAGTACTGAGGGAGCGCCGCACTGTGGGAGGGTCAGTACTGAGGGAGCGCTGCCCTGTGGGAGGGTCAGTACTGAGGGAGCGCCGCACTGTCGGAGGGGCAGTACTGAGGGAGCGCCGCACTGTCGGAGGGGCAGTACTGAGGGAGCGCTGCACTGTGGGAGGGGCGGTACTGAGGGAGCGCCGCACTGTCGGAGGGGCAGTACTGAGGGAGCGCTGCACAGTCGGAGCGGCCGTACTGAGGGAGCGCTGCACAGTCGGAGCGGCCGTACTGAGGGAGCGCCGCACTGTCGGAGGGGCAGTACTGAGGGAGTGCTGCACTGTGGGAGGGGCGGTACTGAGGGAGCGCTGCACTGTGGGAGGGTCAGTACTGAGGGAGCGCCGCACTGTCGGAGGGGCAGTACTGAGGGAGTGCTGCACTGTGGGAGGGTCAGTACTGAGGGAGCGCTGCACTGTGGGAGGGTCAGTACTGAGGGAGCGCCGTACTGTTGGAGGGTCAGTACTGAGGGAGCGCTGCACTGTGGGAGGGTCAGTACTGAGGGAGCGCCGCACTGTCGGAGGGGCAGTACTGAGGGAGTGCTGCACTGTGGGAGGGGCGGTACTGAGGGAGCGCCGCACTGTTGGAGGGGCAGTACTGAGGGAGCGCCGCACTGTGGGAGGGGCAGTACTGAGGGAGCGCTGCACTGTGGGAGGGGCAGTACTGAGGGGGCGCTGCACTGTCGGAGGGGCAGTACTGAGGGAGCGCTGCACTGTGGGAGGGGCAGTACTGAGGGAGCGCTGCACTGTGGGAGGGTCAGTACTGAGGGAGCGCCGCACTGATGGAGGGACAGTACTGAGGGAGCGCTGCACTGTGGGAGGGGCAGTACTGAGAGAGCGCTACACTGTGGGAGGGGCAGTACTGAGGGAGCGCTGCACTGTGGGAGGGGCAGTACTGAGGGAGCGCCGCACTGTGGGAGGGGCAGTACTGAGAGAGCGCTACACTGTGGGAGGGGCAGTACTGAGAGAGCGCTACACTGTCGGAGGGGCAGTACTGAGGGAGCGCTGCACTGTGGGAGGGGCAGTACTGAGGGAGCGCTGCACTGTGGGAGGGTCAGTACTGAGGGAGCGCTGCACTGTCAGAGGGGCAGTACTGAGGGAGCGCTGCACTGTCAGAGGGGCGGTACTGAGGGAGCGCTGCACTGTGGGAGGGGCAGTACTGAGGGAGCGCCGCACTGTGGGAGGGTCAGTACTGAGGGAGCGCTGCACTGTCAGAGGGGCAGTACTGAGGGAGCGCTGCACTGTCAGAGGGGCGGTACTGAGGGAGCGCTGCACTGTGGGAGGGGCAGTACTGAGGGAGCGCTGCACTGTGGGAGGGGCAGTACTGAGGGAGCGCTGCACTGTGGGAGGGGCAGTACTGAGGGAGCGCTGCACTGTCGGAGGGGCAGTACTGAGGGAGCGCTGCACTGTGGGAGGGGCAGTACTGAGGGAGCGCTGCACTGTGGGAGGGTCAGTACTGAGGGAGCGCTGCACTGTCGGAGGGTCAGTACTGAGGGAGGGCTGCACTGTTGGAGGGTCAGTACTGAGGGAGCGCCGCACTGTCGGAGGGTCAGTACTGAGGGAGCGCCGCACTGTTGGAGGGTCAGTACTGAGGGAGCGCCGCACTGTTGGAGGGTCAGTACTGAGGGAGCCCCGCATTGTCGGAGGGGCAGTACTGATGGTGCGCTGCCCTATGGGAGGGTCAGTACTGAGGGAGCGCTGCACTGTGGGAGGGGCGGTACTGAGGGAGCGCTGCACTGTTGGAGGGGTAACACTGATGGAGCGCTGCACTGTCGGAGGGGCGGTACTGAGGGAGCGCCGCACTGTGGGAGGGTCAGTACTGAGGGGGCGCTGCACTGTGGGAGGGTCAGTACTGAGGGAGCGCTGCACTGTTGGAGGGTCAGTACTGAGGGAGCGCTGTACTGTGGGAGGGTCAGTACTGAGGGAGCGCCGCACTGTTGGAGGGGTAATACTGATGGTGCACTGCACTGTCGGAGGGGCGGTACTGAGGGAGCGCTGCACTGTCGGCGGGTCAGTACTGAGGGAGCGCTGCACTGTGGGAGGGTCAGTACTGAGGGAGCGCTGCACAGTCGGAGCGGCCGTACTGAGGGAGCGCTGCACTGTCGGAGGGTCAGTACTGAGGGAGCGCTGCACTGTCGGCGGGTCAGTACTGAGGGAGCGCTGCACTGTGGGAGGGTCAGTACTGAGGGAGCGCCGCACTGTTGGAGGGGTAATACTGATGGTGCACTGCACTGTCGGAGGGGCGGTACTGAGGGAGCGCCGCACTGTTGGAGGGGTAGTACTGATGGTGCGCTGCCCTGTCGGCGGGGCAGTACTGAGGGAGCGCCGCACTGTTGGAGGGGCAGTACTGAGAGAGCACCGCACTGTTGGAGGGGCAGTACTGAGGGAGCGCTGCACTGTCGGCGGGTCAGTACTGAGGGAGCGCTGCACTGTGGGAGGGTCAGTACTGAGGGAGCGCCGCACTGTTGGAGGGGTAATACTGATGGTGCACTGCACTGTCGGAGGGGCGGTACTGAGGGAGCGCCGCACTGTTGGAGGGGTAGTACTGATGGTGCGCTGCCCTGTCGGCGGGGCAGTACTGAGGGAGCGCCGCACTGTTGGAGGGGCAGTACTGAGAGAGCACCGCACTGTTGGAGGGGCAGTACTGAGGGAGCGCTGCACTGTCGGAGGGGCGGTACTGAGAGAGTGCTGCACTGCCAGAGGCACCCTCTTTCAGATGAGACATTAAACCGAGGTCCCTTCTGCCCTCTGAGGTGGACGTAAAAGATCCCACGCCCAGTTTTGGAAGAAGAGCAGGAGAGTTCTCCCCGGTGTCCTGTGGCCAATATTTATCCTTCAACCCACATCACTAAAAAAATCACTAAAAATCCGTTGATCTGGTCATCTCACATTCCTGTTTGTGGGAGCTTGCTGTGCGCATATTGACTGCCAAGTTTCCTACATTACAACAGTGACTACACTTCATTAGTTGTAAAGCGCTTTGGGACGTCCTGAGTTGGTGAAAGGCACGATATAAATGCCAGTCTATATTTCAGTAATAAACTGTTCCAGTAAAGGCACACATACACACATGTTATTAGGAGCAAGAACCCAGTGTGTGCTGATGCAGTGTCAAAAAGATCAACTCACTTGTGGTTTAAAGAGTCTTTTGGAGTGATTCGGGAACTGTTCTCAGAGTTTATACTGAGTCATTCAAAACAGCAATCAAACTATCCTGACAGCTGGCAACATAATCCCGTCTGAACAACTTGTATCAACTTGTTCAGGGCGCAGGATGTGGGAAATTCCCATCCTGGCACAAGCAGAAAAGCCTCGAGTTACTCTGTTATTAAGCGGGAGCTCGGCACTATATCTAACGAGTGCTGTGCCTGCCCTGGGAGTGCTCGATGCTGACACTGAAATTTGCAGAGCAAAGCCACATATTTTACAGTAAATCTGCCTCAATGGCACAGTCATGGAATTATAGAATCTGATAGGACAGAAGGAAGCCATTCGGCCCATCATGTCCGTGCCGGCTCTTTGAAGAGCTGTCCAATTTAGTCCCACACCCCAACTTTTCCGCCATAACTCTGCAAATTAGTCGCCTTCAAGTACATGTCTAATTGCCTTTTGAAAATTCTTATAGAATCTGATTCCCTTTCAGGTAACGCGTTCAGACCTTAACAGACCTTCTCTGTGTGAAGAAAGTTCTCATTTCCCCTCTGGTTCTTTTACCAATTATTTGAAATCTATGACCTCTGGTTGCCTACCCACTTGCCAGAGGAAACAGTTTCTCCCTACTTGATCTATCAGAACACCTCAATTTGGAATACCTCTATTCGCTCTCACCTCAACCTTCTCAGCTCTAAGGAGAACAACCCCAGCTTCTTCAATCTCTCCACATAACTGAAGTCCCTCATCCCTGGTATCATCCTGATAAACCTCGTCTCTACCCTCTCCAAGGCCTTGACATCCTTCCTAAAGTGCGGTGCCCAGAATTGGACACAATATTCTAGCTGAGGCCTAACCAATGATTTGTAAAGGTTTAGCATGACTCCCTTGTTTTTGTATTCAATCGCCCTATTTACAAAGCCATGTATCTCATACACTTTCTTAACTGTCTTATCAACTTGTCCTGCCATCTTCAAGGATTTGTGAATATGTACCCCCAGGTCCCTCTGTTCTTGCACCCCCTTAAAATAGTACCATTTAGATTATACTGCCTCTCCATGTTGTTCCTTCCAAAGTTCATCACTTCACACTTATCTGCAGTAAATCGCAGCTGCCATGTATCTGCCCATTTCACCAGCCTGTCTATGTCCTCCTGAAATCTGCTACTACCCTGCTCACTATTTACTACGTTGCCAAGTTTTGTATAGTCAGCAAACTTCGAAATTGTGCTCCCTATACTCAAGCCCAGGTCATTTATATATAACAAAAAAGCAATAGTCCTAATACTGGCCCCTTGAGACCCCCACTGCACACTTCCCTCCAGTCAGAAAAACATTGGTTCACCACTACTCTCTGCCTCCTATCCCTTAGCCAATAATGTATCAAGTTACCACTGTCCCTTTGATACCATATCCTTCTATTTTCTGAATAAGTCTATTATGTGATACTTCATCAAATGCCTTTTGAAAGTCCATGGGGGAAAAGTTCGTTAGCAACCAACATCGCCTGGGCGCTAAATTTAGTGCCCGGCGCAAAAATAGCGCCGGCGATCGCTAACTTCAGTTTTAGCGCCCAAGAGGGAGGTGGAGCGCTAATTCAAACGCTCCACTTCCTTCTTAGAGCACTAACCCCGAATATCGGGGCAGTGCGTTCTGCAGCGCTTTGCACTGGGCCACGTCGTGCTGTGTATTGGAAGGGCTGTTCCCCTCATTAAAGGGGAGGGCCCAAGCCCACAACTCTGTGGGGCCCTACCTGGACCACCGGGGAGCGGGGTGCCGTGCCAGCAGCCCGGCACACAAGTGAAGTGCTGGGCTGCCAGATCGCGGCACGGACCCCGCGCTCAAAGACGCAACGAGCCACAACAAGCAAGTCGGCCGATTTTATTTTTCCCCCCTCGCCACCTCCCGTTTACTAACCGCCCCACGCGCCTCCTGTTGTCCGTCCCTGCCCCTTAAATCGGTTGCTGTCATCGTCCAGCACAGATTCAGGGGATGTGCGGCCAATTTTGCAGGCGGGGTGAAAACTGGGCGCTGCGCACGGTGATGACATCGTCATCGCCTGTGCAGCGGAGTGGGGCGGTACCGGTTACCGCCGCCGCTAAACTCGCACTGAATTTAGCATGTCTCAGTAATCCCTACTATGTCTGGTTCCTCGCAACGCATGATTGCCTCCAGCTCCCCTGTTTTATTATGGACACTGTGTGCATTGTTGTACAGACAGTTTAACTCATTTTTAATAGTAGTTCCTCTCACTTTATTTTTAACCATCTTTTTAAACTCCTGTTTTTTAACTCTATTTATTCCCTAGCCATCAATGTCCTCCCTTACTTTACTCTTTCCTATGCTCTCCTTTCCTTGTTTATATTTAGGCTGGTTTCATTTCTTGTCGATCCCTCCCCCCTTCTTACTAGTTTAAAGCCTTTGTCACCTCCCTATTTCCCATTTCCGCTAGGACACGGGTCCCACCCCGGTTCAGGTGGAGCCCGTCCCATCGGTACAGCTCCTTCCTGTCCCATGAAAAGGAACCCCTCTTTCACACACCAGCCCTTTAGCCACGTGTTAATTCTCCTAATCTGTCTGCTTCTATGCCAATTTGCACGTGGCTCGGGCAGTAATCCAGAGATTATTACCCTCGAGGTCCTGCTTTTTAATTTCGCTCCTAACTCCTGATACTCCCTCAGCAGGACCTCCTCCCTGTTCCTACCTATGTCGTTTATTCAGTCATGGGCCACAACAACTGGATTTATTTCCTCCCTTTCCAAGTTGCTCTCCAGCCGCTGTGAGATATCCCCTACTGTAAGAGCCATAAAAGCTTAAGAAAATACTTTAAAATAGTGGCTAAATGGCATAATACAGTTAATTTACCTGACCGACTTATTGTATTAAGAAACCCCCTATTTTCTTGCTCCAGTAGTATAGTCCGAGACACCCCCTTCATTCTTGCCACAATGGAACAGTCCCTAAGCCACACATGGGTGCAGCCATTTTACAGTTTAAACTGCACGTGGTGAAAGAGGCAGAAGTTGTGAGGTTTGGAGCAGTACAGTTTTTGACCGTGTTCGTTTATACGTGTTTGCTTTGTAATTCCGTTTGTTAAGTGTTATAGTAAACAGTTTAAAAGACAAAGCTACGTTTGGGAACGTTTTATTTCGACACGCGTCTACTCGATGTTAAAAGCCCCACAGCCCAGTGGCTGCCTGTTTGGAAACTAAGAAGCGCCACTACATTAGTCAAAAACTAGCTCCCTAAGAAGGAAGGGACGGAATCGTCGGCGAACGTATACCTGAATGGTCACGGAGCCAGACGACAATATAAGAAAGCGAAGGTACAGTGACTGTTACTTGCTTTGTTCATTCTGTTGAGAAGCTAAATAAGAGCTGCGGGTAAAATGGCCGAGGCCTTGCGGAGCCAGGAGCTTCCCCCAGCCAGAAGGATTGCTAGCCAAAAGAGGGAAATAAAGCTCACCCCAAAGGCAAGGGAAGAGAAGTTACATAGAAGCATAGGTGCAAGGAAGGCTAAATTAGTTCAGATAACTGGAAAAATGAAGATAATTGATCGCCTCATGGAAGATAATGCTAATATTAAGAAAGCTGAAGACATAATGTATTACGATTTCTCCAAGCTGCATGAAGAATTTAATGTACTCAATGAAGATGTATTAGCACTTCTGTCTGAAGAAGAGGGAAACGAGGATCAGCACAACTGGTTTGATCTTAAATCAACCAGCATTAAGGACTATATCAAGGCCACGGAACAGTGGATTTTAAAGATTCGTCAAGATGCTGATACAGCAGAGAAAGATAAAGTTGACGATGAAGTCGGACCAGACGATAGCATTTCAGAGACTTCCGCCAGACCGAGCAAAAATCGAAAAGAAGGTAGCTCTGTTTCTGGACGCAGGTCAGTCGCTTCCACCACAAGCTCGTCGCGACGCATGAGAGCGGAGGCTGAACGGGCGGCGTTGATGGCGCGCGCAGCATCTTTAGCGGAGAAGCAAGCTCTTGAATGGGAAGAGGCCCGACTGCAGGTCCAAGAGGCCCAACTGCAGGCCCAACAGGCCCAACTGCAGGCCCAAGTGCAGGCCCAACGGGCCCAGGTGCAGGCAAAGAAAGAACAGCTGGAGATAAAAACAGCTATCGAGGTCTCAGACGCCAGGTTGAGTGAGTACGAAGATTATGAAGGCTCACGGGATGGCGGGAGCCACTGCCAGTCAACATTGTCACATAGAGTTGGATCCAGGGCACCTTCAAGAGTTACAACAGAGCCCGAAGGCAATCCCCTGGCATTACAGCGTGGAAGAGTGGCCTCTCCACTAACAGGAGCACGTGATGCTACCCCAGACGTCAGACGGTCTAGACTAGACTCGGCGGATGACCACCAGAGGCCTGAAGACACAGGGAGAAGCCTATACCGAGTGATGCAACGTCAGAACGAAATTACAGAGATGCTTGTAAAACAACAGAATCTGTTTCGACTCCCTCAAAGAGACATACCAGTGTCCCAAGGCGACCCACTCAAGTATAAGCCCTTCATCAGATCCTTTGAACAAGCCATTGACTCCAAAACAGAGAGCAGCAGTGATAAGTTGTACTACCTGGGACAGTACACCAGTGGTAAACCACAAGACCTGGTCAGAAGCTGTGAACACATGAGACCGGACCGGGGATACATAGAAGCCAGGAAGTTGCTGCAGGAGCACTATGGTAACGAGCTGAAGATAGCCACTGCATATATCGAAAAGGCTACCAAGTGGCCACAGATCAGATCGGAGGACGGAGAGGCATTGAACGCATACGTTCTTTTCCTCATAGGATGTCGCAACACCATGGAGGATGTTGAATTCATGGAAGAGATGGATAATCCTACGACTATGAGAATCATCATCTCTAAGCTTCCTTACAGGATGAGAGAACAATGGAGAAGAACAGCCTTTGAGATAATGGAGAGACGGAAAGGTAGAGCCAGGTTTGCAGACTTAGTGAACTTCATAGACAAACAGGCTAAAATTGCTAGGGACCCATTGTTTGGAAACATCCAGGATGTCAGCCCGACCACCGATGGAAGAGTGAAAGCCAAGCCTGCTGAATCAAAGACTCTCAGGAAAGGTGGTTCCAGGGGAAGCAGCTTTGCAACTATCGTCACTCAGGCCGAGGAAGAAAGGCCCCAGAACTCCTCTACCAAAAGGAGCAGCACAGGGACGTCTGCTGATGCCTTTCAGAAGCCATGCTTATTCTGCCAGAAGAATCATACATTGGATTTCTGCAGCGACATCAAAGCACAGCCACATAAGGACAGAATCGAATTCCTGAAGTGCAACGGCCTATGTTTTGGATGTCTCTCTCAGGGGCACCTGAGTAGAAACTGTAAGCAAAGAACAACATGCAGAGAGTGCACTCGGAAACATTCCAGTCTGCTGCATATCCATAAAGAAGAACAAGTCCCTAAGAAGAGTGAAGAAAACAATACCGACGAGACGGTTGTTTCAAGTGCTCTGGTGTCGCTAGAACCAGAGACTTGTGGACTTACTGGGGCCGGTGACAGTGATTGTATTCTCGCCATCGTACCAGTAAGGATCAAGTCTAAGAGGAGTGAGAAGGTTGTGGAGACTTACGCCTTCATGGATCCAGGTAGTTCAGCAACGTTCTGCACAGAATCACTCATGCGACAGCTGAACGTTAGAGGCAGAAGAACAGAAATCCTATTACGCACCATGGGTCATGAGAAGGCAATGCAAAGTTATATCCTGTCAGACCTAGAAGTGTGTGGACTTGAAGAGAAGGACTTCATAGACCTGCCTAATGTTTTCACACAGAGGGAGATTCCTGTTAGAATAGGGAACCTAGCCCTGCAGAAGGATGTGGATAGATGGCCTTACCTAGAAAAGGTGCGTCTCCCATACATTGAAGCAGAAATTGGCCTGTTAATTGGAACCAATGCCTACAAAACTATGGAGCCATGGCAGGTGATAAACAGCAAGGATGACGGACCCTACGCCGTCAGGACAGCCCTTGGATGGGTAGTCAATGGACCGGTAAGGAGAGATGATGGCAACAAGTCGAACAAGGAGGAACGACAAAATGTCACAGTTAATCGCATCTCGATCGCAAGCATTGAAGAGCTGTTGATACAGCAGTTCAACGCAGACTTCTCAGAACGCAGCTGTGAGGAAAAGACAGAGATGTCACAAGAAGACCATCAGTTCATGGATTTGATGACAAGGTCTACACAGTTCATTGATGGCCACTATCACATTGGTTTGCCACTGAGAAGACAGACCGCGAAGATGCCAAACAATCGCTGCATAGCAGAGCAACGCGCCATCAGTCTAAAGAGAAAGCTGAACAAGAACCCCGACTTTCACGAAGACTACAAAGACTTCATGAGAAACATCATAGCGAAAGGCTATGCTGTAAAAGTGCCCGAAGAACAGTTGAACAGAGACGATGGAAGGGTCTGGTACATTCCTCATCACGGGGTGTATCACCCAAAGAAGAAAAAGATCCGTGTAGTGTTTGACTGCGCCGCCTCATTCAGAGGAACTTCACTGAATGATCAGCTGCTTCAAGGTCCTGATTTTACTAATACCCTCATTGGCGTCTTGACTAGGTTTAGACAAGAGCTCGTTGCCATGATGGCAGACATAGAATCAATGTTCTACCAAGTCAGAATCCCTGATGAAGATGCTGATCTTCTGCGTTTCCTTTGGTGGCCAGATGGCGACGTTAGTCAAGCGATGGTGGAATGTAGAATGGCTGTACACTTGTTCGGAGCCACATCATCTCCCAGCTGTGCAAGCTACGCTCTCAGAAAAACTGCAGAAGATGGCAAAGGCAAAGCACCATCAGAGGCCGTGGAGACAATCTTCAGAAACTTTTATGTCGATGACTGTCTGAAGTCCGTGTCAACAGAAGACGATGCCATCGCACTGTCAAGAGACCTTAGAACTCTGTGTTCGAATGGAGGATTCCATCTGACTAAGTGGATAAGCAACAGCAGAGCAGTTCTAGCTTCTATCCCAGAAAAGGAAAGAGCCACTGAAGTCAAAGATCTGGACCTGAGCCACGATGTCCTTCCTATCGAGAGAGCTCTTGGTGTACAATGGTGCATCGAGTCAGACACGTTCAACTTCAGGATAATGGCGAACGAAAGACCATCCACAAGACGAGGGATTCTCTCCGTGGTCAGTTCCATCTACGACCCTCTTGGATTCCTGGCACCACTCATTCTGCCGGTGAAGCTGATGCTACGAGAGCTGTGTAGAGACAAGAGAGGATGGGATGAAGATATCCCAGAAGGTGATGGCACAGATGGCTGACAGATTTGCAACAACTTTCTAGCTTCAACGTCAGTAGATGCATCAAGCCCGCGAGTTTTGGAGTTACAAGGACGGCTCAACTACATCATTTCTCGGACGCCAGTGAGGACGGCTATGGCACAGCTACTTACCTCTTGCTGACAAATCAACAGGGCCAGGAACATTGTGCCTTCCTCATGGGGAAATCCAGGGTGGCTCCGCTGAAGCAGGTCACCATCCCGAGACTGGAATTGACGGCAGCGGTTGTTGCAGTTAAAGTTGACCAGGTGATGCGTAAAGAGTTACAGCTCCCATTAGAAGAATCTGTCTTCTGGACGGATAGCACGACGGTGCTGAAGTATATAGAGAATGAGAAGATACGCTTCAAGACCTTCGTAGCAAACAGAATCTCATCCATTGGAGAAGCTACACAACCATCTCAATGGAGGTATGTAAACACCTCATTAAACCCAGCAGATCAAGCCTCACGGGGATTGAAGGCTGAAAACTTCACGAGGAGCGAAACTTGGATACAAGGCCCAAGTTATCTGCTGGAAACAGAGAGATCATGGCCAGAAAGACCAGATATGCCAAGTCAGATTGCTGAAGACGACGTCGAAGTCAAGAGATCAGTCACAGTAAATCTCATAAATACGAAAGAGAACTTCGACACAGTGAACAAGCTTGTTAACCATTTCTCAGGATGGCACCGGTTGAGGAAAGCAGTTGCATGGTTCCTAAGGTTGAAAGAGTTGCTGCTACACCGGAGCGGTAAGAGAAAAGAGTACCGAGCCACTATCAGTCAGTCTGAAAGTAACCCTGATAAGCAGAGAATGCTTCTACAGCAGTACATGCATCAGCACAAGACCACATTGGGCAAGAATTCACTGACCGTGGAGGATTTGGCCAAGGCTGAGAAGGAGATAGTTCGCTTCAGTCAAAGACAAAGATACCCAGAAGAAATCGAAGCTCTACAGCAAAATACTCCAATCAAGAAAGGTAGTCATATCTACAAGCTGGACCCTACACTGCAAGATGGAGTACTGAGGGTGGGAGGGAGACTAAACAAATCTGCTATGCCAGAGGAGGCCAAGCATCCTGCTATCCTTTCTAAGGACCTCCGGGTTGCTACTCTCATTCTTCAGCATATACACCAGAGTATTGGACACAGTGGGAGGAATCACGTGCTTGTGAAGCTAAGACAAAGATACTGGATTCCAGGAGCTAATTCCGTAATAAGAAAAATACTCTCTGAATGTATTGTTTGCAGACGGTTGCACGCTAGAGCTGGGGAGCAGAAAATGGCAGACCTGCCTGAAGACCGTTTGTTGCCAGACAAGCCCCCATTTACAAACGTAGGGGTGGACTATTTCGGGCCTTTCGAGGTAAAGCGAGGACGGAGCCTTGTCAAGAGATATGGTGTGCTTTTCACTTGTTTGACCATCAGAGCAGTTCATATTGAGGTGGCACACACGCTTGACACTGATTCCTGTATTAACGCCTTGCGGCGCTTTGTCTGTAGAAGAGGACAGGTGTCCATTATGCGTTCTGATAATGGCACCAATTTCGTCGGAGCGGAGAGAGAACTACGGGAAGCTATTGAAGGTTGGAATCAGCTTAAAATACAGGAAGCCATGATGCAAACAGGAATTAAGTGGATCTTCAATCCTCCGGCTGCATCCCACCACGGAGGTGTCTGGGAAAGACAGATACGCACCGTAAGAAAACTACTCAGTTCTGTACTGAAGCAGCAAGCGCTTGACGACGAGGGACTCCAAACCGTTCTGTGCGAGGTTGAAGCCATCATTAATGACCGACCGATAACTAAGACATCAGATGATCCCAATGACCTCGAAGCCCTGACTCCGAACCACCTGTTGTTGTTGAAAACACAGCCAGCCATGCCCCCGGGAGTCTTCAAAAAGGAAGATCTGTATGCCCGTCGGAAGTGGAGGCAAGTTCAGTATATGTCAGACCTTTTCTGGACCAGATGGACAAGAGAATACTTACCTCTGCTACAGGAGCGTCAAAAATGGTCCAAAACAAAGAGGAACTTCATTGTCGGAGACATTGTCTTAATTGTGGATGATTCAGCCCCTAGAAATTCTTGGTTGATGGGAAAAATAATTAAGACCATGCCAGACTCCAGAGGCGTCGTTCGTCGCGTTTGTTTGCAAACCAAGACCAGTACCCTGGAAAGACCGATCACAAAGCTCTGCCTGCTACAAGAAGCAGCGTGAAAGGTTCCCGAACGAAAAAAGTGGACATTTATATTGTAAATATGTTGAACTCATTAGTTTATGACTCTTAAGAATGTTTGAGTAATTGATATGCTTCATGTGCCTAGTCAATTAGGGGCCGGAATGTAAGAGCCATAAAAGCTTAAGAAAATACTTTAACTGTATTATGCCATTTAGCCACTATTTTAATTTACCTGACCGACTTATTGTATTAAGAAACCCCCTATTTTCTTGCTCCAGTGGTATAGTCCGAGACACCCCCTTCATTCTTGCCACAATGGAACAGTCCCTAAGCCACACATGGGTGCAGCCATTTTACAGTTTAAACTGCACGTGGCTAAAGGAGGCAGAAGTTGTGAGGTTTGGAGCAGTACAGTTTTTGACCGTGTTCGTTTATACGTGTTTGCTTTGTAATTCCGTTTGTTAAGTGTTATAGTAAACAGTTTAAAAGACAAAGCTACGTTTGGGAACGTTTTATTTCGACACGCGTCTACTCGTTGTTAAAGGCCCCACAGCTCAGTGGCTGCCTGTTTGGAAACTAAGAAGCGCCACTACACCTACCCTTGCACTGGGTAGGCAACACACCCTTCGGGATTCTCGTTCTTGGCTGCAGAGGAGGCTATCTATCCCCCTAATTATAGAATCCAGTATCACTACCACATTTCTATTCAGCTCTTCCCCCCCTTGGACAGCCTTCTGAGCCACGGTGCCTCGGTCTGCATTGTGGCTGTCCTCCCCGCAGTCTTTCTCCTTGTCCTCACAGGTAGCGAGTACATCGTACCCATTGGACAGGACCAGCGTCTGCCGGACCTCCTTCTCAACCTCTCCTAAGTCCGCACTACCCGTCTCCCAAACAGTCACACCCTCCCCTTCCTGAACCTGAGCTTTCCTCTGAGGTGTGACTGTATTCGGGATAAAACTGTCCAGAAATTCCTCCCCCTCCCTTATGTTTCGGAGTGTCTCTAACGCGCACTCCAGCTCAATGACTCTGAGCCGGAGTGACTGAAGGCAGAGACATTGCCTGCCGATGTGGGAATCCGAGACAGTCTCGCTGTCCACAAACTCCCACAGACTACAGTCCTGACCCTTAGTCCCTGCCATCTCCAGACTTTATTTTATTTATTTGCTTATTAATTAGTTAAAGTTTTTAATCAAATGATTATTTATAGTTATATTAATTAATTAGTTTATCTAGTTAAGTTATTTATTAACGTAATAGTTATAGTTCCCCAGCTCTTAATTTAAACCACTGCACTAGCTTTGAGAACGAAACAACACTGTCAGACTCACCAACCAATCACCTACCTGCTATCCTGTGATGTCACTCCTAGATTATTTTTTGCTCTCGTTCTCACTCCCCCCGCCCCACTCTCCCCCACTCTCCCCCGCTCTCCCCCCGCCCCACTCTCCCCCACACTCTCCCCCGCTCTCCCCCCGCCCCACTCTCCCCCACGCTCTCCCCCGCTCTCCCCCCGCCCCACTCTCCCCCACACTCTCCCCCGCTCTCCCCCGCCCCACTCTCCCCCGCCCCACTCTCCCCCGCTCTCCCCCCGCCCCACTCTCCCCCGCCCCACTCTCCCCCCCGCTCTCCCCCTGCCCCACTCTCCCCCACACTCTCCCCCGCTCTCCCCCCCGCCCCACTCTCCCCCGCCCCACTCT
Source organism: Somniosus microcephalus (assembly GCF_052327205.1). Classification (NCBI taxonomy): domain Eukaryota; kingdom Metazoa; phylum Chordata; class Chondrichthyes; order Squaliformes; family Somniosidae; genus Somniosus; species Somniosus microcephalus. The sequence goes on along the minus strand of NC_140995.1, from coordinate 250,960,717 downwards.
CCCCCGCTCTCCCCCGCTCTCCCCCCGCCCCACTCTCCCCCACACTCTCCCCCGCTCTCCCCCGCCCCACTCTCCCCCGCTCCACTCTCCCCCACACTCTCCCCCGCTCTCCCCCGCCCCACTCTCCCCCCCGCTCTCCCCCTGCCCCACTCTCCCCCACACTCTCCCCCGCTCTCCCCCCCGCCCCACTCTCCCCCGCCCCACTCTCCCCCACACTCTCCCCCGCTCTCCCCCCGCCCCACTCTCCCCCACACTCTCCCCCGCTCTCCCCCGCCCCACTCTCCCCCGCCCCACTCTCCCCCACACTCTCCCCCGCTCTCCCCCGCTCTCCCCCCCGCCCCACTCTCCCCCACACTCTCCCCCGCTCTCCCCCGCCCCACTCTCCCCCACACTCTCCCCCGCTCTCCCCCGCCCCACTCTCCCCCCCGCTCTCCCCCTGCCCCACTCTCCCCCACACTCTCCCCCGCTCTCCCCCCCGCCCCACTCTCCCCCGCCCCACTCTCCCCCACACTCTCCCCCGCTCTCCCCCGCCCCACTCTCCCCCCCGCTCTCCCCCTGCCCCACTCTCCCCCACACTCTCCCCCGCTCTCCCCCCGGCCCCACTCTCCCCCACACTCTCCCCCGCTCTCCCCCCCGCCCCACTCTCCCCCGCCCCACTCTCCCCCACACTCTCCCCCGCTCCACTCTCCCCCCCGCTCTCCCCCTGCCCCACTCTCCCCCACACTCTCCCCCGCTCTCCCCCCCGCCCCACTCTCCCCCACTCTCCCCCCCGCTCTCCCCCCGCCCCACTTTCCCCCACTCTCCCCCCCGCTCTCCCCCCGCCCCACTCTCCCCCGCTCTCCCCCCGCCCCACTCTCCCCCCCACTCTCCCCCACGCTCTCCCCTGCTCTCCCCCCGCCCCACTTTCCCCCACTCTCCCCCCCGCTCTCCCCCCGCCCCACTCTCCCCCACACTCTCCCCCGCTCTCCCCCCCGCCCCACTCTCCCCCGCTCGCCCCCCCGCCCCACTCTCCCCCACACTCTCCCCCCCGCTCCACTCTCCCCCCACTCTCCCCCCCGCCCCACTCTCCCCCGCTCGCCCCCCCGCCCCACTCTCCCCCACACTCTCCCCCCCGCTCCACTCTCCCCCGCTCTCCCCCCCGCCCCACTCTCCCCCACACTCTCCCCCGCTCTCCCCCCCGCCCCACTCTCCCCCGCTCGCCCCCCCGCCCCACTCTCCCCCACACTCTCCCCCCCGCTCCACTCTCCCCCCACTCTCCCCCCCGCCCCACTCTCCCCCGCTCGCCCCCCCGCCCCACTCTCCCCCACACTCTCCCCCCCGCTCCACTCTCCCCCGCTCTCCCCCCCGCCCCACTCTCCCCCACACTCTCCCCCGCTCTCCCCCCCACCCCACTCTCCCCCACACTCTCCCCCGCTCTCCCCCCCGCCCCACTCTCCCCCACACTCTCCCCCGCTCTCCCCCCCGCCCCACTCTCCCCCACACTCTCCCCCGCTCTCCCCCCCGCCCCACTCTCCCCCGCTCTCCCCCCCGCCCCGCTCTCCCCCCGCCCCACTCTCCCCCACACTCTCCCCCGCTCTCCCCCCCGCCCCACTCTCCCCCGCTCTCCCCCCGCCCCACTCTCCCCCACACTCTCCCCCGCTCTCCCCCCCGCCCCACTCTCCCCCGCTCTCCCCCCCCGCCCCACTCTCCCCCGCTCTCCCCCCGCCCCACTCTCCCCCACACTCTCCCCCCGCCCCACTCTCCCCCACACTCTCCCCCGCTCTCCCCCCCGCCCCACTCTCCCCCGCTCTCCCCCCGCCCCACTCTCCCCCACACTCTCCCCCGCTCTCCCCCCCGCCCCACTCTCCCCCGCTCTCCCCCCCGCCCCACTCTCCCCCGCTCTCCCCCCGCCCCACTCTCCCCCCCGCTCTCCCCCCGCCCCACTCTCCCCCACACTCTCCCCCGCTCTCCCCCCCGCCCCACTCTCCCCCGCTCTCCCCCCCGCCCCACTCTCCCCCGCTCTCCCCCCCGCCCCACTCTCCCCCACACTCTCCCCCCGCTCCACTCTCCCCCCGCTCCACTCTCCCCCCACTCTCTCCCCCGCCCCACACTCTCCCCCGCTCTCCCCCCGCCCCACTCTCCCCCACACTCTCCCCCGCTCTCCCCCCCGCCCCACTCTCCCCCGCTCTCCCCCCCGCCCCACTCTCCCCCCCGCCCCACTCTCCCCCCGCTCTCCCCGCCCACTCTCACTCTCCCCCGCTCTCCCCCCCGCCCCACTCTCCCCCACACTCTCCCCCGCTCTCCCCCCCGCCCCACTCTCCCCCGCTCTCCCCCCACCCCACTCTCCCCCGCTCTCCCCCCCGCCCCACTCTCCCCCACACTCTCCCCCGCTCTCCCCCCACTCTGCCCCCCGCTCTCCCCCCCGCCCCACTCTCCCCCACACTCTCCCCCGCTCTCCCCCCCGCCCCACTCTCCCCCACACTCTCCCCCGCTCTCCCCCCCGCCCCACTCTCCCCCACACTCTCCCCCGCTCTCCCCCCCGCCCCACTCTCCCCCGCTCTCCCCCCGCTCCCCCCGCCCCACTCTCCCCCCCGCTCTCCCCCCGCTCCCCCGCCCCACTCTCCCCCCCACTCTCCCCCCGCTCCACTCTCCCCCCACTCTCTCCCCCGCCCCACTCTCCCCCCGCTCTCCCCGCCCACTCTCACTCTCCCCCCCCGCTCTCCCCACTGCCCCACTCTCCCCCCCGCCCCACTCTCCCCCCCACTCTCTCCCCCGCCCCGCTCTCCCCCCACTCTCTCCCCCGCCCCACTCTCCCCCCGCTCTCCCCGCCCACTCTCACTCTCCCCCCCCGCTCTCCCCCCTGCCCCACTCTCCCCCCGCCCCACTCTCCCCCACACTCTCCCCCGCTCTGCCCCCCGCTCTCCTCCCCGCCCCGCTCTCCCCCCCGCTCTCCCCGCCCACTCTCACTCGCCCCCCCCCGCTCTCCCCCCTGCCCCACTCTCCCCCCCGCCCCACTGTCCCCCCGCTATCCCCGCCCCCCGCTCTGCCCCCCGCTCTCCCCGCCCCCTGCTCTGCCCCCCGCTCTCCCCGCCCCCTGCTCTGCCCCCCGCGCTCCCCCCCACTCTCACTCCCCCCCCCACTCTCCCACCGCCCCACTGTCCCCCCGCTCTCCCCGCCCCCCGCTCTGCCACCCGCTCTCCCCGCCCCCTGCTCTGCCCCCCGCTCTCCCCGCCCCCTGCTCTGCCCCCCGCTCTCCCCCCCACTCTCATTCTACCCCCTGCGCTCCCCCCCACTCTCACTCCCCCCCCCGCCCCGCTCTCCCCCCTGTCCCACTCTCCCCCTGCTCCCGCTCCCCTCACCGGTCCCGCTCTCCCCCCCACCCCCCCCCGCTCTTCCCACTGGCCTCGCTCTCCTCCCCACCCCCCTCTCTCCCCACTGCTCTCACTCTCGCCGCTGGTCCCGCTCTCGGCGCTGCTCTCGGGCTCGGGCTCCACTCCTTTTATTTCCTCTCTCCTGCCTATGGTCCCGCTCTCGTCAGTGGTCTCAGGTCTCAGCGCAGCACTCCCTCAGTACTGCCCCTCCGACAGTGCGGCACTCCCTCAGTACCGCCCCTCCGACAGCGCAGCACTCCCTCAGTACTGCCTCTCCGACAGTGCAGAACTCCCCCAGTACTGCCCCTCCGACAGTGCAGCAATCCCTCAGTACTGCTCCTCCGACAGTGCAGCACTCCCTCAGTACTGCCCCTCTGACAGTGCAGCACTCCCTCAGCACTGACCCTCCGAAAGTGCAGCACACCCTCCGTACTGCCCCTCCGACAGTGCAGCGCTCCCTCAGTACTGCCCCTCCGACAGTGCAGCGCTCCCTCAGTACTGCCCCTCCGACAGTGCAGCGCTCCCTCAGTACTGCCCCTCCGACAGTGCAGCACTCCCTCAGTATTGCCCCTCCGACAGTGCAGCGCTCCGTCAGTACTCCCCCTCCGACAGTGCAGCACTCCCTCAGTATTGCCCCTCTCGAATGTTTGACAGTGGAGGCTCAGGGAGCAGGTAGAACCCTCATGACATTTCAAGTGTCGGTTAAGAAATGCCGAGATTCTGATTCCGTTGATCACTTGTAAACATCAATGCAAAGATCATGCCAGCACTGGCGCTGGTGAGAGGCACATGCGCTTTGGAAAGAGGGAGAGAGAGAGAGATAGAAAGAGATAGAAGGAAAATTATGAATTTATAAGATCCCAGAGAGACCCTGGTGTTAGATCCGTGATTCTGCGAGTATGATGTTTTTCAATAACTACACGGATGCTGTAACTTAACAATCAACAGGTATTTACTGGAGTAGGGTAGTCTCAAGACTGGGGTACAGAGGCATGCTCAAGGCTTATATACAGGTGTGGTCACTGCCGGTACGACAGTATACAGGAGCTGTAAAAGTAGTTCTCTCTTAAAGGTACATACACTACAATTCCTCCCCTTTTAGATTAGTAGTACCCATAATATTCAAATAACAATTAACACTTTAACATGTACATTAAACAACAATAGTCCATTTATAGATTCAGTCTTTGGGGCGGCTTCCTGACCCTTTCTGGATAGCGCCTTTCCTCAGGTTCTTGTTCTTAGTGCGGAGGCGATTCTGGCCACTTTTCGTCGGTTATTTCATCCGTTTCCACTGCTACTGTTTCTGAGGTAGATGCTACCGGTATGTCGGGTTCATCCCCAGGGACACGAGACATGGGGTTGATGCGTTCCTGTGACGCTAAGATCTGATCGACGTGGCGTCTCACAATGTTCTCCCCGACATCCACTGTGTACATTAATGGCCCCTGCCTTGTGCATATCGTTCCGGGTTGCCATTTCTCTGTTCGGTAGTCATGGGCCAAGACTGGTTGTCCTACATTGAAGCTCCTTGTCGGCTTCTCATTGATGTGCTGGAATTGTTTATCTTCAACATTTCTTCGCACATTTGGTCTGAGCAAGTCCAGACGAGATCTCAACCTTCGGTTAAAGAACATCATGGCCGGGGTCTGGTTGGTAACTGCATGTGTCGCGTTTCGGTAGGCTAATAAGAAATTGTCCACCTTATGCTGCAGTGGAATTTCATCGTCGCACATGGCCTTTATCGCCTTCTTAAAGGTTTGTACGAACCTCTCAGCCAATCCATTTGTGGCTGGATGATACGGGGCGGATGTGTAATGCCTTACCCCATTTCTTCTCATAAATTTTCGAAACTCTTCGGACACAAACTGTGGTCCATTATCAGAGCAAATCTGCTCTGGCAAGCTGTTCCTGGCAAATATGGTCCGCAGGACTGCAATCGTTTTCTCTGTAGTGGTTGAAGACATTTTTATCACCTCAGGCCATTTCGAATGAGCATCCACTGTTATTAAGAACATTGAGTCCATGAATGGACCAGCGAAATCAATATGCACCCGTTGCCATGGAGAGGAGGACCACTCCCATGGGTGTAGAGGGGCATGTGGTGGTGCATTTTGGTCCTTCTGGCATCCTGAGCAGCTCTTGGTTAGGTCTTCGATTTGTTGATCGATTCCCGGCCACCACACATAAGCCCTAGCAAGGCTTTTCATTTTCACTCCCCCCAGATGACCTTCATGAAGCTCATTTAGCACTCTCTCCCTTAACTTGGGTGGAATCACCACTCTGGATCCACACATCACTGTCCCCTGGCATACTGACAGCTGTTCTCTTCTGGATGAGAATGCTGGCAACAGTGAGTCGCCATGTGTTGGCCATCCCCTCACCGTCAATTCATATACCCGTGACAGCGTCGGATCATTGCGGGTCTCCTTCTCTATATCCACGTTCGTTACTGGCAATCGTTCAATTATTGACGAATAAAATATCTCGATAGGGTCCACTGCTGGTGCTTCCTCCACAGTAGGCAGTGGCAGGCGCGATAGCCCATCAGCGTTTCCATGCTGTTTCGTGCCTTTATATTCTATTTCATATTGATTCACCCCTAGAAACATTGACCATCTTTGTAACCGTTGTGCAGTCATCACTGGAACGCCCTTCTTAGGATTAAAGATGGAGACAAGTGGTTGGTGGTCAGTTAGCAAGGTGAACTTCTGCCCATGCAGATAGTGGTTGAATTTTTTTACTCCCCATACTAGGCTGAGGGCCTCCCTGTCAATCTGGGCGTAGTTGCGCTCAGCTGAGGTTAGTGACCGAGACGCAAAGGCTACTGGCCTCTCCAACCCGTCTGGGAATTTGTGCGACAGCACCGCTCCAATACCATAGGGTGATGCATCACATGCCAAACGAATTGGTAGTGCTGGGTTGAAATGGGCCAACACCTCTTTTGATGTGATTAATTCTTTACACTTCTGGAAAGCTCGTCTACGTTCGTCATTCCACTTCAATGGTACCCCTGTTTGCAGTAGGGTGTTCAGTGGGTGTAATACCATGGACAAATTTGGTAAGAACTTAAGGTAGTAGTTTACCAGCCTGAGGAACGACCTCAGTTGTGACGCATTTTCCGGTGCTGGAGCCTTGACTACTGCCTCAATCTTTTCAGGGGACTTATGCAACCCCTCTTCATCGATGACGTGGCCACAATACGAGATCTGCTTCTGGAAAAACTCGCACTTGTGGCGATTAGCTCGTAGCCCATATTCCTTTAATCTGGTGAGCACCTTCTCCAAGTTGGCGAGGTGATCACTGTCATTTTCGCCCGTGACCAGGATGTCGTCCAAATAACACTGGGTCCCTGGAATCCCTTGCAGGACTTGATCCATCGTCCTTTGCCAAATAGCCGGAGCCGATGCTACCCCGAACACCAGCCGGTTGTATTGATAGAGACCTTTGTGAGTGTTAATCGTAAGGTATTGTTTCGAGGCTTCTTCTACCTCCATTTGCAAGTACGCCTGGGCTAGATCAATTTCAGTGAAGCGTTTACCTCCAGATAGCGAGGCAAAAATATCCTCAATTCGTGGAAGCGGATATTGTACCATGTGAAGGACTGGGTTCACTGTCACTTTAAAATCCCCACAGATGCGGACCTTCTTTGGTTCCCCAAGCGTATTACTCAACGGCCTCTTCATTACAGGAACGATGGGTGTAGCCCACTCGCTCCAGTCCACTTTGGACAGTACTCCTGAACGTTCCAACCCTTCCAGCTCTGCTTCGACAGCTGGTCTGATTGCATAAGGCACTGGTCTGGCCTTAAGAAACTTTGGGCTTGCATTTTCCTCTATTTTAATCATTGCTGTTATGCCTTTTAGTGTTCCGAGTCCCTCCTGGAACACTTCTTTTGCGTCAGTTAGCATTTTTGACAGTCGGCCAGGTGTGACGTCGTCATCCTTTTTGGCCTCAACCTTCAGTGCCTGTATGGAATGCCAATCTAATTGTATCTTCCGGATCCACTCAAGTCCTAGCAGTGGTGGTCCTCCATCTGGCAATACATATATGTCCATTTTAGGTATTTCCTGGCCTTTATATGTCACTTTCACCCTTATTTTTCCTTTGGGGTAGACTTTTTGCCCCGTGTACGTCTTCAAGACAATCTCTGTAGCTTTCAAGGGTATATGTGAAAATAGCCGCTTGTAGTCCCTTTGGTTTATGACTGTTAGGGCTGATCCTGTGTCCAATTCCATTTTCACTTGGACTCCGTCTATCTTGAGTGTGACCCAGATAGTCTGGCATCCTCCATTTTGGTTACCTTATGTAGTTTCAGACAACCCAGCTCCTTGCTTCTGTGTCACTTTTCTGTTCATCTGAACCACTGTCCATCACCTGGTGTACCTTTTTGTACTTCTCCTGTGGAGATTTCTTACTGTTGGTTTTCTTCCCAGACCTGCAGACTCTTGCTATGTGTCCTGCTTTTCCACACTGTCTGCACACTTGGTCCTTGAACCAACAATCCTTCTGGTCGTGTGTTGTTCTGCCGCAGCGATAGCACTTCACTGTTCCATAGGGCATTTCATTGGTGCCATATTCTTGCGGTCTCCGTTGTATCTCTGCAGCGCCCCTTGCGGCTGCTTCGTGTGATACTGCCATACTGAAAGCCTTGTCCAGCACAAGATCCTTTTCTGATAGAAGCCGTTTCTGGGTTCCTTCACTTTGCAGCCCACACACAAACTTGTCCCTTAACGTATCTGCTAGTCCCGCTCCAAACTGGCAGCGTTTCGATAGCTTGCGCAGTTCCGTTAGGTACTCAGCATTGCTTTCGTCTTTGTGTTGGTTCCTTTTATGGAACTTAAATTGTTCTGCTATCAGCAGCGGTGTGGGGTTTAAGTGGTCCTGTAGGATTTCTACTATGCTTTCTAAATTCTTGTTCACAGGCTTCTCTGGGGTTACTAGGTTTCGCAGTAACCCATAAGTTTTTGCACCCATGGAATTTAACAAAACCAGTGCTTTCCTAGCATCTGGCACTTCATTCGCCCTGCAGTACACCTCAATACGTTCCACATATGTCGCCCAATCTTCGACTTCATTGTTGAATGTAGAGATACTGCCACTCTTCGGCATCCCTGGGTGTGATTTAACTGTCAAAAATGGCGTCTCCCGTGCTTCCCTTTCTTCTCCGCTGGCACAAAATGGCGTCTCCCGCGCTTTCCTTTCTTCCCGCGTTCTCCCTTCCTCTCCGCTGCAGCTTCTAAAAATGGCGTCTCCCATGCTCTTCCTTCTTCTCCGCGGTTCAATGGCGTCTCCCGCGCTCTCCCTTCTTCTCCCCGCGGACACTGTTCAGCCCTTGAGCCCTGGCTGTGCTCTGCGCGTTCTTTTTTTTTTTCTGTGCGCCTTTCCCGTTTCCGCCGCTCGGTCCTGAACCCGGCTGCTGCTTTACCCTCTCTCTCTCCGTTTTGTTTTTCCTCGACGCCGCTCGGTTTTCAACCCCAGGCTGCGCCCTGTGAGCTTCACCCTCTGTCTTACCCCGTCGACGATGCTCGGCTTTCTCTCCGCCGTCGGTCGGCTCCAGCCGCCGCTGTCCAGGAAGGGTCTGCGCTGTACCTGTCGTCAGTCTATTGCTGCTCGTCGTGGCTGGGGAACCAAGCCCGGCTCTCCACAGCCTCCCCTGCGATGTTCACTCTCTGCCAGACGACTGGGCGGTTGCTCGTGGTCGACGCCCGTGTTTCTGGCCTCGACTTTCTTCCACTGCCCTCCCCGAGCGAATCCTCGAAGGGAAATGCAGAGTTACAGGTAGATTCGAATCGACACTCGTCGCCACTGTTAGATCCGTGATTCTGCGAGTATGATGTTTTTCAATAACCACACGGATGCTGTAACTTAACAATCCACAGGTATTTACTGGAGGAGGGTAGTCTCAAGACTGGGGTACAGAGGCATGCTCAAGGCTTATATACAGGTGTGGTCACTGTTAGATCCGTGGTTCAGTGGATAAAGAATTACATGGATGCTGTACATAAACAAATAACAGGTCTTTACTGGAGGAGGGTAATCTCTAGACTGAGGTACAGAGGCATGTGCACAGCTTATAGACCGGTGTGGTCACTGCCGGTACTACAGTATACAGGAGCTGTAAAAAGTAGTTCTGACTTAAAGCACATACACTACAATTCCTCCCTTTTTAGATTAATAATACCCCCTTAATATTCAAATAACAATTACATTCTTACATGTACATTCAATAACAAAAGTCCATTTATAGATTCAGTCTTTGGGGCGGCTTCCTGACCCTTTCGGGATAGCGCCTTTCCGGAGCTTCTTGTTCTTGGTGCAGAGGCGATTCTGACCCCCTTTCATCGGGTAGTTCATCGGGTTCCACTGCTACTGGGTCTGAAGTAGATACTACCGGTATGTCGGGTTCATCCCCAGGTACTCGAGACATGGGGTTGACGCCTTCCTGTGACGCTAAGATCTGATCGACGTGGCGTCTCACAATGTTCTCCCTGACATCCACTGTGTACATTAATGGCCCCTGCCTTGTACATATCGTTCCGGGTTGCCACTTCTCTGTTCGATAGTCACGGGCCAAGACTGGTTGCCCTACATTGAAGCTCCTTGTCGGCTTCTCGTTGATGTGCTGGAATTGTTTGTCCTCAACATTTCTTCGCACATTTGGTCTGAGCAAGTCCAGACGAGATCTCAACCTTCGGTTAAAGAACATCATGGCCGGGGTCTGGTTGGTAACTGCATGTGTCACGTTTCGGTAGGCTAATAAGAAATTGTCCATCTTATGCTGTAGTGGAATTTCCTCGTCGCACATGGCCTTTATCGCCTTCTTAAAGGTTTGTACGAACCTCTCAGCCAATCCATTGGGGGCTGGATGATACGGGGCGGATGTGTAATGCCTTACCCCATTCCTTTTCATGAATTTTTGGAACTCGTCGGACAGAAACTGTGGTCCATTATCAGAGCAGATCTGCTCTGGCAAACCATTTCTGGCAAATATGGTCCGTAGGACTGCAATCGTTTTCTCTGTAGTGGTTGAAGACATCTTTATCACCTCAGGCCACTTTGAATGAGCATCCACTGCTATTAAGAACATTGAATCCATGAATGGACCAGCGAAATCAATGTGCACCCGTTGCCATGGAGAGAAGGGCCACTCCCATGGGTGTAGAGGGGCATGTGGTGGTGAATTTTGGACCTTCTGGCATCCTAAGCAGCTCTTAGTTAGGTCTTCGATTTGTTGCTCGATTCCCGGCCACCACACATAAGCCCTAGCAAGGCTTTTCATTTTCACTTCCCCCAGATGACCTTCATGTAGCTCATTTAGCACTCTCTCCCTTAACTTGGGTGGAATTACCACTCTGGATCCACACATCACTGTCCCCTGGCATACTGACAGCTGTTCTCTTCTGGATGAGAATGCTGGCAACAGTGAGTCGCCATGTGTTGGCCATCCCCTCACCGTCAATTCATATACCCGTGACAGCGTCGGATCATTTCGGGTCTCCTTCTCTATATCCGCGTTTGTTACTGGCAATCGTTTAATTATCGACGAATAATATATCTCGATAGGGTCCACTGCTGGTGCTTCCTCCACAGTAGGCAGTGGCAGGCGCGATAGCCCATCAGCGTTCCCATGCTGTCTCGTGTCTTTATATTCTATTTCATATTGATTCGCCCCTAGAAACAGGGACCATCTTTGTAACCGCTGTGCAGTCATTACTGGCACGCCCTTCTTAGGATTAAAGATGGAGACAAGTGGTTGGTGGTCAGTCAGCAAGGTGAACTTCTGTCCATGCAGATAGTGGTTGAATTTTTTTACTCCCCATACTAGGCTGAGGGCCTCCCTGTCAATCTGGGCGTAGTTGCGCTCGGCTGAGGTTAGTGACCGAGACGCAAAGGCTACTGGCCTCTCCAACCCATCTGGGAATTTGTGCGACAGCACCGCTCCAATGCCGTAGGGTGATGCATCACATGCCAAACGAATTGGTAGTGCTGGGTTGAAATGGGCCAACACCTCTTTTGATGTGATTAATTCTTTACACTTCTGGAAAGCTCGTCTACGTTCGTCATTCCACTTCAATGGTACCCCTGTTTGCAGTAGGGTGTTCTGTGGGTGTAATACCATAGACAAATTTGGTAATAGCTTGTGGTAGTAGTTTACCAGCCCGATGAACGACCTCAGTTGTGACACATTTTCCGGTGCTGGAGCCTTGACTACTACCTCAATCTTGTCAGGGGACTTATGTAACCCCTCTTCATCGATGACGTAGCCGCAATACGAGATTTGTTTCTGGAAAAACTCGCACTTGTGGCGATTAGCTCGTAGCCCATATTCCTTTAATCTGGCGAGCACCTTCTCCAAGTTAGCGAGGTGATCACCGTCATTTTCGCCCGTGACCAGGATGTCGTCAAAATAACACTGGGTCCCTGGAATCCCTTGCAGGACCTGATCCATCGCCCTTTGCCAGATAGCCGGAGCCGAGGCTACTCCAAACACCAGCCGGTTGTATTGCTAGAGACCTTTATGGGTGTTGATCGTAAGGTACTGTTTCGAAGCTTCTTCTACCTCCATTTGCAAGTACGCCTGGGCTAGATCAATTTTGGTGAAGCGTTTACCACCAGATAGCGAGGCGAAAATATCCTCAATTCGTGGAAGCGGATATTGCACCATGTGAAGGACTGGGTTCACTGTCACCTTAAAATCCCCACAGATGCGAACCTTCTTTGGTTCCCCAGGCGTATTACTCAACAACCTCTTCATTACAGGAATGATGGGTGTAGCCCACTCGCCCCAGTCCACTTTGGACAGTACTCCTGAACGTTCCAACCCTTCCAGCTCTGCTTCAACCGCTGGTCTGATCGCATAAGGCACTGGTCTGGCCTTCAGAAACTTTGGGCTTGCATTATCCTCTATTTTAATTGTTGCTGTTATTCCTTTTAGTGTTCCGAGTCCCTCCTGGAACACTTCTTTTGCTTCAGTTAGCATTTTTGACAGTCGGCCAGGTGTGACGTCGTCATCCTTTTTGGCCTCCACCTTCAGTGCCTGTATGGAATGCCAATCTAAATGTATCTTCCGGATCCATTCACGTCCTAGCAGTGGTGGTCCTCCATCTGGCAATACATATAGGTCCATTTTAGGTATTTCCTGGTGTGGGTGTGGGGGGAGGGGCAGGGTGCTGGGCTCACACTCCGGGTGTGGGGGAGGGGCAGGGTGAGCTCACACTCCGGGTGTGGGGGAGGGGCAGGGTGCGGAGCTCACACTCTGGGTGTGGGTGTGGGGGAGGGGCAGGGTGAGCTCACACTCCGGGTGTGGGTGTGGGGGGAGGGGCAGGGTGAGCTCACACTCCGGGTGTGGGTGTGGGGGGAGGGGCAGGGTGAGCTCACACTCCGGGTGTGGGGGAGGGGGAGGGGCAGGGTGAGCTCACACTCTGGGTGTGGGTGTGGGGGAGGGGCAGGGCTGAGCTCACACTCCGGGTGTGGGTGTGGGGGGAGGGGCAGGGTGAGCTCACACTCCGGGTGTGGGGGAGGGGGAGGGGCAGGGTGAGCTCACACTCTGGGTGTGGGTGTGGGGGAGGGGCAGGGTGAGCTCACACTCCGGGTGTGGGTGTGGGGGAGGGGCAGGGTGAGCTCACACTCCGGGTGTGGGTGTGGGGGGAGGGGCAGGGTGAGCTCACACTCCGGGTGTGGGTGTGGGGGAGGGGCAGGGTGAGCTCACACTCCGGGTGTGGGTGTGGGGGAGGGGCAGGGTGAGCTCACAGTCCGGATGTGGGTGTGGGGGAGGGGCAGGGTGAGCTCACACTCCGGGTGTGGGTGTGGGCGGAGGGGCAGGGTGAGCTCACACTCCGGGTGTGGGTGTGGGGGAGGGGCAGGGTGAGCTCACACTCTGGGTGTGGGTGTGGGGGAGGGGCAGGGTGAGCTCACACTCCGGATGTGGGGGGGGAGGGGCAGGGTGCTGGGCTCACACTCCGGGTGTGGGGGGGGGGAGGGGCAGGGTGAGCTCACACTCCGGGTGTGGGTGTGGGGGAGGGGCAGGGTGAGCTCACACTCCGGGTGTGGGGGAGGGGCAGGGTGAGCTCACACTCCGGGTGTGGGTGTGGGGGGAGGGGCAGGGTGAGCTCACACTCCGGGTGTGGGTGTGGGGGGGGGGGCAGGGTGAGCTCACACTCCGGGTGTGGGTGTGGGGGAGGGGCAGGGTGAGCTCACACTCCGGGTGTGGGTGTGGGGGAGGGGCAGGGTGAGCTCACACTCCGGGTGTGGGTGTGGGGGGAGGGGGAGGGTGAGCTCACACTCCGGGTGTGGGTGTGGGGGGGGGGGCAGGGTGAGCTCACACTCCGGGTGTGAGTGTGGGGGAGGGGCAGGGTGAGCTCACACTCCGGGTGTGGGTGTGGGGGAGGGGCAGGGTGATCTCACACTCCGGGTGTGGGTGTGGGGGGAGGGGCAGGGTGCTGGGCTCACACTCCGGGTGTGGGTGTGGGGGGAGGGGCAGGGTGAGCTCACACTCCGGGTGTGGGTGTGGGGGGAGGGGCAGGGTGAGCTCACACTCCGGGTGTGGGGGGAGGGGCAGGGTGAGCTCACACTCCGGGTGTGGGTGTGGGGGGAGGGGCAGGGTGCTGGGCTCACACTCCGGGTGTGGGTGTGGGGGAGGGGCAGGGTGCTGGGCTCACACTCCGGGTGTGGGTGTGGGGGAGGGGCAGTGTGAGCTCACACTCCGGGTGTGGGGGAGGGGCAGGGTGAGCTCACACTCCGGGTGTGGGTGTGGGGGAGGGGCAGGGTGCTGGGCTCACACTCCGGGTGTGGGTGTGGGGGAGGGGCAGGGTGCTGGGCTCACACTCCGGGTGTGGGTGTGGGGGAGGGGCAGGGTGAGCTCACACTCCGGGTGTGGGGGGGGGAGGGGCAGGGTGAGCTCACACTCCGGGTGTGGGTGTGGGGGAGGGGCAGGGTGAGCTCACACTCCGGGTGTGGGTGTGGGGGAGGGGCAGGGTGAGCTCACACTCCGGGTGTGGGTGTGGGGGGAGGGGCAGGGTGTGCTCACACTCCGGGGGTGGTGGGTGTGGGGGAGGGGCAGGGTGAGCTCACACTCCGGGTGTGGGTGTGGGGGGAGGGGCAGGGTGAGCTCACACTCCGGGTGTGGGTGTGGGGGAGGGGCAGGGTGAGCTCACACTCCGGGTGTGGGTGTGGCGGGGGGGCCAGGGTGCTGGGCTCACACTCCGGGTGTGGGGTGTGGGGGTGGGGCAGGGTGAGCTCACACTCCGGGTGTGGGTGTGGGGGAGGGGCAGGGTGAGCTCACACTCCGGGTGTGGGTGTGGGGGAGGGGCAGCGTGCTGGGCTCGCACTCCGGGTGTGGGTGTGGGGGGGGGGCAGGGTGAGCTCACACTCCGGGTGTGGGTGTGGGGGGAGGGCCAGGGTGAGCTCACACTCCGGGTGTGGGGGAGGGGCAGGGTGCTGGCTCAGACTCCGGGTGTGGGTGTGGGGGGAGGGGCAGGGTGAGCTCACACTCCGGGTGTGGGTGTGGGGGAGGGGCAGGGTGAGCTCACACTCCGGGTGTGGGTGTGGGGGAGGGGCAGGGTGAGCTCACACTCCGGGTGTGGGTGTGGGGGAGGGGCAGGGTGCTGGGCTCACACTCCGGGTGTGGGTGTGGGGGAGCGGCAGGGTGAGCTCACACTCCGGTGTGGGTGTGGGGGAGGGGCAGGGTGAGCTCACACTCCGGGTGTGGGTGTGGGGGGAGGGGCAGGGTGAGCTCACACTCCGGGTGTGGTGTGGGGGAGGGCCAGGGTGCTGGGCTCACACTCCGGGTGTGGGTGGGGGGAGGGCAGGGTGAGCTCACACTCCGGGTGTGGGGGAGGGGCAGGGCGCTGGGCTCACACTCCGGGTGTGGGTGTGGGGGAGGGGCAGGGTGAGCTCACACTCCGGGTGTGGGTGTGGGGGAGGGGCAGGGTGAGCTCACACTCCGGGTGTTGAGGGGGAGGGGCAGGGTGAGCTCACACTCCGGGTGTGGGTGTGGGGGAGGGGCAGGGTGAGCTCACACTCCGGGTGTGGGTGTGGGGGAGGGGCAGGGTGCTGGGCTCACACTCTGGGTGTGGGTGTGGGGGAGGGGCAGGGTGAGCTCACACTCCGGGTGTGGGTGTGGGGGAGGGGCAGGGTGAGCTCACACTCCGGGTGTGGGTGTGGGGGGAGGGGCAGGGTGAGCTCACACTCCGGGTGTGGGGGGGGAGGGCAGGGTGAGCTCACACTCTGGGTGTTGGGGGGGGGGGAGGGGCAGGGTGAGCTCACACTCCGGGTGTGGGTGTGGGGGGAGGGGCAGGGTGCTGGCTCACACTCCGGGTGTGGGGGGGGGAGGGGCAGGGTGAGCTCACACTCCGGGTGTGGGTGTGGGGGAGGGGCAGGGTGAGCTCACACTCCGGGTGTGGGTGTGGGGGGAGGGGCAGGGTGAGCTCACACTCCGGGTGTGGGGGGGGGAGGGGCAGGGTGAGCTCACACTCCGGGTGTGGGTGTGGGGGAGGGGCAGGGTGAGCTCACACTCCGGGTGTGGGTGTGGGGGAGGGGCAGGGTGAGCTCACACTCCGGGTGTGGGTGTGGGGGGGGGGGCAGGGTGAGCTCACACTCCGGGTGTGGGTGTGGGG